>NC_061068.1:3108256-3408256 GCF_021917145.1 Hypomesus transpacificus | reverse complement strand
CCTCAATGTGTTTGAAGGTGCACAGCCTGTCTTTGACATGATGGATCCAGGTAGTCAGGTGAGTATTAGAGGATCATGCTGTCAGTTGACTTTTTATACTTCAGTGCCCCCTTTTCCTGATTTCTTCTCCCGTATATATTGTATAACCCCGGTGACTGGACCCATACAACTACCTTATGCTATGTTGTCGTCATGTTTTACAAAGCCCACTAACCTTAGCCTGCTCCTCCTCTCTCTCCTTCTTCATCATGTTCAGAGTTTTCAGCATCCAGCGGAAGTCCGTAACGCCAAACTCATTACAGACTTTTTCATAATCCTTCTTGGCTGAACTCAGAAGAACCTCCCAGAACTTTGGGTCGATCTCTCCTTCCTTCTTCGGGGGAAGCGGTTTAGCACGCACAACTCTGTTTGGGACACACAGGACAGTCAGACTACAGAGACAAGATCACGTCTTTTCACTGTCTTCATTGACATTTGGTTTGTGAACTAATTCAATTTAGTATGTTTCTTTAAATTGTGTGCATTGATGATGGCATCCCACTTTTTCTTGAGCATTTTTCTGAAGTCCGCTGTTTCGTTTTGGGTTTCTGGAGGAAAAACAAAGATGCTAGTTCTTAATTTGGCTGACTCTAACAGAGGTTCAAATGCACATATGGCGAAAGGCAGATAAAGCCTCCATTCTGTCGAGACAGTTTTCTTATTTGCTCACCAACCTTTTTGCTTGTTTTTCTTGAAACCAACTGAAAAAGAAGAACACATTTTGTTGGTTGTGGGTGATTTATGTGGTGGCTGTTGGCTACGGCAACATTTCTGCCAGAGACTCACCCACATCTAGGCAACACACGTCTGTAAACTAGGATTCTCATAATTTTCAACAATCTGCTTCTCTCACCTTCAATAATATTCAAAGTGGCAGTGCTAACTGCCTGTCCATATTCATTTGTTGCAAAACATTTGTAGGTGTCAGCTTGTTCTGCTGTGACATTAGGCATCTGAGACGAGAGAGAAGAGACGTGAAAGCATGGAGGATTTTGACAGTATGACAAGTTTTTATTGTTAGTTTCATTGACAATGCTGCATAAATTGCTTACCTCAAGAAAGTACTCTTTATTCCTGTCATCGTATCTGCAAATGTACTTTTCTGTGTCTGTGAGATCTCCTTTGTTTCTTGTCCAGGTGACTGTAGGGGCAGGTTGTCCTTTCACCATGGCCTTGAAGAAGGCTAGTTTACCTGGGAGGAACCACACAGTGGCTGGTGAAAGGGGAATGGATGGACACCCAGTCTCTCCAGACTGTCTCACACAATGTGTCTGGTGGAGATGTTCTCAGCAGTACCTTCCTGGATGGTCAGAGCGATGGGCTTGCGTGTGAAGTCCGGGGTGGACATCCCAGCTGGAACTTCCTCCACATACTGGGAGATCATCACCCCAGGAACCCTGGACCTCCTCTTGATCAACACTAAGTCGAAGAAAATGTCTTAGAATCATGAAAACACTTGTGAGGGTTGCTAAAGGTGCGAGTTAACCAGGGGTCACAAATAAAAACAACTCCAAAACATCATGAGGATGTTTTGTGCATGTCAGTACAGTCTCTGTCTCACACCACTTAGCAAAATGTAAAAACATCTATATTATACAGAAGGGGGGACATTTGAAAATGCATTTTAGCCAACCTTCCATAAGAGGGCAGTATTTCCTTTCTGCAGAACAAAATGCACCCATGAACAATCTTTTAGATTCAACCAAATTAAGTCCCCATACCTAGTGCATAATATTGGATTATGATGTGTGTGAGGCAAACATTTTCCGTTATTAACCATTATCCTGGGTAGGAACATCAGTAAACAATATTTTGAATGCAAGTTATGGAAAACAATCATAATTATTGGCTCTTCAGGTCCCATTCGTTATCACCACAGAATTGAGGGGTATGCAGGACTAATTATGAGCACAAACTGTTCAACATTATTGGGACACACTGTTTTGATTAAACCCCTCTCCTGTGGTGATTCTCAACTCGAAATAATTCTTGTTAAATGTAGCCACGGTAGATCACTCTAATCATGCTTGTGGGGTTCAAAGTGCACTTCAAACCGTGTCCCTGCAGTGACCTCCCTACCTCCTCCAGGGGGCGCCATGTCATCTTCTGCTCTCACAGACACACAGGAAGCACACAAATCAAGACACCACAGATACCGACAGAGTACACTCTGTTTGGTAGCAGAGAAGGAAGGCTAGCCACATGTTATAAAACGCTGCATTTCATAGTGG
Organism: Hypomesus transpacificus; assembly: GCF_021917145.1. NCBI lineage: Eukaryota > Metazoa > Chordata > Actinopteri > Osmeriformes > Osmeridae > Hypomesus > Hypomesus transpacificus. Next base: position 3,405,986 of record NC_061068.1, on the reverse strand, counting down.
GTTACATATAGGGAGGCAAACTGTACATCGAAATTGTGTTAGAGACTGCAACAGCAAAAGCAGACACCACAAATTCCAGAGTCTGATTTGATTCCACGCCTTTGGTGGAGGTGGGAATTTCTACCACAAGGGAAAGAGTCATTACATTCTGTGTGTAATATGAGCACGCACTATGCATTTGTTGGCTATAAATCAATGCTGCCAGATAGAGCCAAGATATGTTTGGTCTGAGGCGTCTGCAGGACAGGTTTAATGGATTGTGTTCACCCTGCGAAGCCCTCAGAGAGTTGGAGCTCAGAGTGACCAGAGCTGGAAGACAAATCCAGAAAAAAAAATCTCTTTCTTAGCACTTAATTCTGGGGTTTGTAGCTTTACATCATTGTGACATATGGCGAGAGCTTTCTGCAAGTGATTATTCTGGTCGTTATGATTTTACAAATGATTTTTTTTTTTCTTTATTTGACACTTAATGGTTTTCCTGTATAGGTAGAAAAGAGAAAAGGTAGAAAAGAGAAAAGGTAGAAAAGAGAAAAGGAAGATAAAAACGGAAGCTTCCGGCATGTCTATACTGTAGCAGAATGGACGTTTTGTTGCTGGAGTTGGGATGTGGAAATGGTTTTAGTCTTTAATAGTTTTTTTGAAAAGGCAGCTCAAGTCTGTTGAGGAGAAGATTAGTCACAGTCGGTTCACTGTTTGGTCAAGATTGCAGAGGCTGTGTATTCATCCACGTCACATTCACTGAAACGCTAAAAATATGGCTTATCATTCAATCCTGAAAAGCTATTCACTTCTACTCAAGGACAGACTCTATTGTCTGTGTTCTCCTAAGTAATAATGTGTGTGTAATTATATACAAGGGCAATCACAAGCATGTGTTTTCTTTCAGTTTAGTTTGAGTATGTCTGAGCGTAAAAAAAACTCTATTGAAATGGGAGGAACAGTGATCCAGGGCAGCGTGATCAGTATAGTGAGGTTACCTGGATCATTGCTACTGATGAAAGAACCTGTGTGGAGGGTTCTGATGGAAGGATGTGTGTGGAGGGTTCTGACAGAGGATGTGTGTGGAGGGTTCTGACAGAGGATGTGTGTGGAGGGTTCTGACAGAGGATGTGTGTGGAGGGTTCTGACAGAGGATGTGTGTGGAGGGTTTGCTGACTCACCCTGCCCAGGAGGGGCCTGGCCTGGGGGGGCCTGGCCTGGGGGGGCCTGGCTGGCAGCTGCCTTCTTCATCACACTGACGTCTTCGGTTAATGACCCGATGAAACTGTCTGCGTCTGAAACACCAGCGTTAGTATTAGTATCATCTTAAATGAGTGTGGATTAGTCAACTGTTTGAAGGTTGTTGCTTCGACAACTACAGGTTTGTGTTTTTTTGCACTCTGAGGCCATATTTGGAGCCAGATCTAGAGTTATCACACATCCCCACACCAGCCATAGGCCCAGGTCGGCCATGGTTACCAGGTGGCTCAGTGGTGACTGTGATGTCAACATGTTTGGGTCCGGGGGGGTTGCTGGGAGTGGCTGGGCTTGTGTGACAGGCTGGCGAGGCAGCTAGCGAGGAGATGCTAGCCTGGCATCGTAAAGAGCAACATGAGCCCCTGGTACAGCAGCACGCTGTAACTAGCTCTGGAGCCTGCCGGCTGTGCCAGACTTTAATGGCGTCAGACCGCCACTTGGGTGTGAGAAAGGCTTAGTACTTGATGTTTGGATATTTCTGCTAATCCTACGCAATCTACTGTAGCAATGAAAGTGTTTTGAGTCAAGCAATAGGATATAACCAATAAAAAGGTATTTTCATCTAAAAGCTTTAACTATAAAGTAGAAACCATGCCATGTTTACAATCCCACCCCCCCAACTAACAGAATGCATATTTATTGCTGGATATAAACAGAATAAGTGAAGATTTATAATAATAAATGTTTATTGTTCAGCAACAGTGTGTTACGTTCAGCTGTGAAGCATTAAGGAGCCGGTAGCCAGGCCTGGCGAGACAAGAAGCTGTCGTGTCACTTCAACACTCCTTCCCTCTCTGTTCCCCCTTCTATTTGACCTTAACAATCTGGACCCTAACCATTAAAGTTATATTAAGATTCAGATTTGATATGGATCACATCTGTCGTAATGCTAGACCGATAGTAAACCAATTTATGGGATTGTGTTAGGGTTTCATAGGGTCCCCCTCCATCCAGGAGGTAACCATGGGAGGCAGGGCCCTCTCTGCGTCTGATAGGACATGCTAACCATGGGAGGTAGGCCCTCTCTGCGTCTGATAGGTCACATGTCTCGTAAAACTATAGGTTGTCCGTAGCAACCCCTCTATTCATTTCAATCACTTAAGCAGGATCTTAAATAGGTATGATTTACGAAGGATGTTTAGAGTCCTTCGTGTGTGAGATGAATGTTTTCACGCCAAATTTAAAGGGGGACTATTTTGCCTACTTTAACTAGATGCTACAGTTGATTGAATAAGTAATTGTATACAGTACATATTAGTGTTTTATTACAAATCATCTTTTAGGTATAATTTCCTTAGTTTGCAATAAGTAACTAGCTGAAACTTTGAATTTACCAGCTATAGTTTTATTCATATCATGATTGTTTAAATAGGAAACATCTTCACAATCTTTACTGATGACAATCCCTCCAAAAGTCTTAGACACACAATATTTTTTACAGGAATATAATTTTAAACATTGATTTTTTCGGATTTTGCATTTGTCCTGCTGTATATATTTTTTTGTTTAGTCTTTTAATTTCTTTATCCTAAAGCATTTTTGCTTTACCTTCTTTATTTTTAAATGTTACATTTTTTGTGCCTAAGACTTTTGGACAGTACTTTCACATTTTCAGCCTGGTTTGTATCAGCACTAAACAGCACTCAGAGTGTGGACTGCATCTAACGAGGCCGCAAACACGAGCTACAGCACATGAACATCACTTCGTTCCAGTTGTAACATTTGTAGAAAGGTGTGCAAGTCCACATAAACGGAACATCTTTTCAGTTTCCTCCGTGTAAATCTTCTCAAACATGATTCTGTGCATATCTACATTTTATCTAAGTGTGAAAAAGAGGGTGAAAAAAGGTCAAACCAGTCCAGTCTAGCAGACACAAGTCCCAGATTGGCCCGTTCAGACTCACCTCCCAGTAGTCTTCTATCGTGGTCTCCTCTCCTTCAGATTCGACTCGTCTCTCTCCAACACCCCAGCGCTGACACTCCTTTTTGTTCGGTGATAAAACATTAGGAGAACACGCACAAACGCTTTATCCACTGACTGTAGGCCCCTGAGCAGTCACATGGATGATACGCGTTTGGTAAAAACCTTTATTGCCCCAGATGAGATGGAGGGCTGGGGGGTGGGGTGGTTTCCTGGTGTCTCTTACCCTCAGGCTCCATGAATATGTTAACATTGTGTTTACAGGACGATACGATGCGATCCTATCGGGCAAATGTTGTGTCGAGTGAACTAACGATATAATGGATGTTTTCCAATGGATCACTCTCACAGGACTCACGCAACACTGGAGCTGGGAGACTTGCTATGGCATTCCATCTGGATGATGCAAACAGAGATCTTCCATCAGTCTATGACAGATAATACGCCGTTTACTCACTGCTAAGTTCCCTTATAATTTATGCTTCCACAATAGGCATTTTATGACAAGCTGCATGCAGGGCCTAAGGATCTCCCGAGCGCAGGCTTTAGACTGGCTGTCTCACAGGATCTCCAGTAACTCAACCTCCCCAGTACACATATTATTGGTCTGTAAAAATGAACATGAGCCTTTTTATTTTAGAGGAAAAAAACACTTGCTCATTAGTCATACTAGAACTAGAACTGAGGCAGGGTTTCCCCTCCGACGACAATCGTCGCCTTGGATACTGCGAGGATTTCCAGGTGGTAGTAAACAGGTGTCGCCTCCCTTCAGGAACTCTTCCTGGTCCTTGTCTGGGCCTCGTTAACCACGCCTGGGTCTCGGTGCCCGGGTGCCCGGGTGCCTCCAGCTTGCCTGAGAGGGTTTGGTTTCACCCAGACAGGGTTTTACCAGGCGTGATGCTGCGGACAGCTTGCATAGCAACCATGGCTGCTCGGGCCTCGTAAATGGCTGGGCTGTGACCCGCCAGGGGGAAACACCAACAGCACTAGAGGAGCACAAACACGACTGTTACCTCCTGACCTGGTGAAGATACAGCCGGCTGGCTGGCTGGCCGCACCAACACCAACCTGACGACGATGTTATGCAATAAACTGAGGACTGAGGTGCAATAAACCGTGCAACGCCCAGTAGCACCGTATGGCAGTTTACTTTACTGTTATTTATGTTTTTGCTGTTATGTGTTTATTGCCATCCTTAGGAGTTGCTAAACTGTTTTTCATTGTTTCTTTTAAATAATGTCAGTAAATAAACATTCTGAGCCTCCCTTCCCAAACGGCATGGTGCCATCGTCAATACACTTCACATAGCACTTAGTGCCATCTCTAACATTGTAGATTCAATGTTTTCATATCACAGCTGTGTGAGCCGTAATGTAAACTCTGATACAAACAAACATCAATGTTTCCTTTCAGACTGGAGGTTGGACAAAATAAACATGTAGGCAAAGTAAATGTGAAAACCCTAATCACCTGCCAGTACTAAAATTAGTTGTCTTGATGTTTCTGTTGCATGTTAAAAGTAAATCAATAGTATTTATATAGTATACTGTATTTATTTATGGAAATTGCTAGGTTACCACACGTTGTTGAGCTGACTGTTGGCTTCTGTTAAGAGGCAGAATTTTCTCTGCATGAGGGTGTGAGTGTGTAACAATATTTTACACAACTCAAGATTTGAAGTGTTTTGCAGGTGGGTTAGCGAGCTTACAGATGTCGGTTCAGGTTAACTTGAATGGGGTTTGGGGGAACTTAAATCGAAAATAAAACCTAGATTTAGCAACCTAGTACCTGTGCAGTTTTCCTAATATGGTCATTCAACTGGAGAAGCAATATCGACTCATTCAATCCATGCTCAATTAGGGTGCTCTCTAGAACAATTTATTGGTAGGCTTAAGGGGGTATATTTGGAAATGCAATGAAAATGTACACTTGACACATAACGGTTGAACTTTGAGCTGTGGCATTCTGGGTGACATGGGCTGAGATGTCTGGTGTCACTGGACTCTGGCATAACTGGACCCACGCTGGGATAGGGCTATTCATATTGCAATATGAAACAATGCCACAGTGATCAGTAATAACGTCAATATCTCAAATAACACGATCTGGGGACCTTCCTGTCAGTTGGTGGAAGTATGTTCCTGTCACTCATGACAGTACAGCATGTACACTGTAAAAAAATATTTTTTACAGATATTTTCTCTTTTTCAATAAAACAATGATATGAGTGCGGAGTTACCGATATTTGCGGTAAAATAAATGTTACACCCTTAAAATAGTTTAACACCCTTTATTTAAGATGACATAGATATGATGTTTATTGAATAACAATTCATTATAATTGTACAGATTCAAATGTAATTCTACATGAAATGAAAGGTAATATTTTACAGATTTTTTCAGGTTAATAATAGGCTAATGAAGAAATGCATGTGAAATTTAAGAAATCAGTGGTCATTGTGTGTTGTTTTTTTATAGTGATTTTATGTTTTTAAAAGTAATTTATAGTATGTGTACAAACACAAAAGTAATTTTTGGTAAATTACTACAGAAAGATAATAGAAAAATATGATGATGATCAAGTTTACTATCGATGTCATGTATGTTGACGCAGAGCAATGCTGGGAATAAAGCAGCAAAAGGATGCACTCTTGCTTCCCCTGGCAGGACAGAAATATATATTTGGTCCATGTCTGTACAATTTTTTCGAACTGGGGGTTCAACAAGAAAGATGTCAGTGTGTGGCCCATTGTGTGACCAAAATGATTATGTTGGGGGATGGGATGGCTAGTGCCTCAGGGTTGTCAAGGAATTATTAAGTTCTCAAATGTATTTCCTAGGAGATTAGAAACAATAAGACTATTGTTATTAATGCTAGTAAACTATTGAGAACTCTGTAAAATCAACAATGAAAAGCATTATAATAATTGGACACAAAATATTTATCTGGGAGGCAACATTGAATGTTGATTTTTGAATGAGAGAGTTCACACACGTTGCTTCTCCCCAACTGTCACTGCGGCACCTGGCGCGAAAACGGAGAAGAATGGACTTTTCAATTGAGCTGCTCCTCCAGAGGTTAAAGGATTCAGGAATTATACTGACTGAAGAAGAGACACAGAGATTCAGAGGTAACGTTAATTGTTAAGCTGATATAGTACGTTATATGTTCTCAACAACATTTTTTTTGTCAAAACTAAATGGAATTTTACCAAACTGAAAGGCAAATTGCTAGCTGACGTTAACATTATTTAGAAAATTAGCTAGCAGCCAGGGGTTTAAGCTAGCTATCTAATGTCAGTTAATTAAATCAACCATTTGCCATCCCAAAATTTGGTTAACGTTATGGCCTGCATGACCATAATGGCTACTATAACGCTATGTTTATTCAAAAAAAAAAAAAATTCTCTTACCTCAGTATAAGGTTAGCTGCTAGCTACTTTAGGTCAGAAGGAAATATCTGCCAAACACCAAGGCGCTTGTCCAATAAATATAGCTATATATATTAATTCAAGTTTAGTGTTGTACATCGTTGGTAAAAGCATGTTAATTCATTAGATAATTTATTGTGGAGCTGGCAAAGTGCCGTTGTATAGAGAACTTTTTAAATATGAGTGTTTTGTTGAGTAATGTTGATTTAGGGGAATTCTATATAACCGTTTTGTTTGTAGGCTAACTTTAGTTTGGTTAAGTGAAGCCCTCGTGTGTGTTTTTCTGTTGCTGCAGATTTACATGTTCTCACACTCTACATTGTCACCTAGATTCAGCTCTGTAACGGTGGGCTCAAATTTTTGAGGTGAGTATTACATGAAGTTGCAATTGCCATTATTGTTGTGTGGACTGTTTAAGTCTAGACGGTTGATGGAGGTTCTTTCTGTCACAGACATTCACTTGCATGTATTTCAAAACACGACTTGCAAAATGTTTTTTCTTCAATGCATTCTGCTGAGAAGGGAGACTGGCGTTGGTCATGGTTTGGAATGGAAGGGAGTTTATTTTAATATATACATTTTATTTTTACGACGTAGTTAAGGCGGCAGGCGTGTGTTGCTTAGGCGGCCGCCTTAACTGAAAAGTGCTGCAGGAAAGCCTAATGTATTTCAGAACACGAAATTTACGGCAATGAAAAACAATCTAATCTAGGTATTCATGAGTTCGTAATTACGATGGTGTATTGTGTCTGTTGTTTTGACCATTTCGGCTCTTGAAGTGGTATTTTTATAGTAAAGTTATGTTATGTTACTGTTGCACAGTAAACCTGTACTAAAAAGAGACACTCACATAGCTTCAGTGTTCCTGTGCATACATGGGAGACTCTGACAGAACGCCATCTCTGTAGCACTCCATCCAGTCCAGAACCCGGGGTCCTGAAGTCTCGACTTTTAGGATACTCAAACGATGCGATGTTAATATACCTCTCTGATCTAACGAGTCTGACTAGTTGTCGTGACCTCTCAGGTGGGATTTGGCTACGATGGAGAGCTGGAGAGATGGTTGTTCTGCTAGGTTCTCCTGTCTCTGCACAGGAACTGCAGCTCTTTTGCACTGATCGTTAAGGAGCCTAATGAAGAATCATGGTCAGAATTAGGTTGATCCATGCTACACCCCTTCACCAAGTTTCATACAAATCCAGTTCACACACATACAGACCGACTTTCAAACACATTACCTTCTGCCCTGCTGCGGCTTTGCCTGGGTCGGAGGTCATAAACAGTTGGGCATCTGATATGGTTTGTCGGATATGGTTTGTCCTTACTGAAGGTAGAAATTATTAAACAATATAGAACAGTAATAAACTGCAATTTAATTCATTTTGACGGTAGACCGTGCTCTGTATTTTTACAGCTTATTACAAGTAATTTTGTGGTACGGTTATTTACTGTAATTTTACAGAATAGGTCTGGAAACTTTGCTGCTTTCTCCGTTTTTTTACCAGATTTGTTTTACAGTGTAGAAAATGGATTAAATCATAAAGGTTGAAAATGAGGAGTTACACCAAAATCCCAGTTAGATTTGAAGGTTTTATTGCAGTTCTGAATACAATACATACTTACTGAAAGAAACAGACATGCATGGAACACTGATTCAAGATGAATAACCCAGTGTTTCCCACAGATTAGAGAGCAATTTGTGGTGGTGGGGGGGGTTCGTTACAAAGAACGTTACACATAACATTTTTTTATATTAAATATATATGTATTATGTTGTATGATATCGTCCTCTCCTACTCTTTCTTCAGTGCCTAACAAATCTATCTCTTTCTCTCCCTGACCCTGTCTTTCTGCTTGAGCAGCACTGGTTGAAGCCTGAAAATATTGTAAACAATTTTTGCATATAACGCTAGTGCTAAATAACTAGGTGGTTGGCTCCATGACCCCGGGTAAATAGGGCTTGTGAGACAGCTCACCAAAAGAACAATAGGGAACCCACTTGTCTAGCAGATTAAGACATGTTCGTAAGTACCTAGCGAAAAGTAACCTCGACTTTCCAAGACTTTTAGCTACGGTACTGAAGGTGCTGAAGGCTCGCTGATATCGCATAGTGTCGTTGCTAACGTGTGCTGACGTTGTGACTGTATGTGAGAGACGCGTGAGTGACAGAGAGACGGAGGGAGAGCATGGAAAGGAAATGCTGCTGAACGAATATCGTTAACGTATATCGTTAAAAAAGTAATAACGAAATGCAATATGTGGCGGCCGGTGTTGATTCTGTGGCGCACCGGCACAAATTAGTCAATGTGTGGGAAACACTGTAACCAAATGCGAAAACAAAACCAATGCAGTGTAAAAGCAGAGAATGTGTCTCCTACACTGAACAGCACATTGGACTAAAAACAGTCAACTCTTAATTCATTTCAAACCAAGGAGATCTATCCCTTAAATACATCTAAAGAAAGTTTGTGCACGAAACAAACCTTCAAGCTGCTTCAGGAGGTTTACTATATTTTTGCTTATCATAGATATAATCTATGTTCTGTGTAATTATATGTTATGTTATGCCAGGTTGCTTTGCGTGGTCTTGTCCTAAGAATTTCAGTGCCCAGTCTGACCCTGTGTTGTTCTGTGCATCTGACAAGAAAAAAACTTGAACTTGAACTTCAGTCTGTAAGAAAAAAAAGAGAGTATTTCAGTGTCACCGCCAGTAGCGTGAAAAACAACAGTCGGCATCGATCCAACGCGTTGTGTTGGATCTGCAGAGCCTCACCTTTAACCAGGAGTTTGGACGAGCACTCGGCCCGGCCGAAGGAGTTGACTGCCACCACCCTGTACTCGCCGCTGTCCTTGGTCCGGACGCGGAGGATGGACATGGAGCACACGCCGTAGGAGTTGGTGATGTAGTAGTTGTTGTCGTGGTTGATGCAGATGTCGTTGAGGTACCAGGTGACGCTGGGGGTGGGGCAGCCCCGGATGGCACAGGTCATGTAGAGCTGGTAGCCCTTCGGAGGGGTGTGGACCTTCAGGGGCACCAGGATGGATGGAGGCCTCTCAAAGCTGATCTCCGTAGGCATGCTGGTCGTCACAGCAACTAGGTTGACACAAATGGAAAAAAGGTTGAAAGGTGTATATGTGTATATATATGCAATCATAATTTTTTTTTTTTTTTACAATCAGACAATTGGGGGGAGGGGGGGGGGCAAACCCCCTTGTGGCTACACCCCTGGTAGCCATGGTTTCTCACTTCTGTTGCTGTTGATGCCCCAGGTGGGCGACTGGGAGGGCTCTGAGGGGCCCATGTCGTTCTTGGCAAACACGCGGAAGTGGTACTCTCGCCCGGGCTGGATGTTGTTGGCCGTGTACGTGTTACAGAACAGCCGGTCGACCACCGTGTGCCACATCCGGGTGTTGGAGTCGTGCTCCGCCACCATGTAGTGCAGGCGGTCATCCACTTCCTGGTCCGGGGATGGGGCCCAGGTCACCAACAACCTGCCGTGGACGGTCTGCTCCAGAGCCACCGGCCCCGGACACTTCGGTTCATCTGGAAGCACAGTAGGGGGTAGTACAGGGCCGTACAACTGAAAGGCTCTACTGATAGATTGGATTTGAGTTGGGACACTGAGGCAGACGTACTGTACTCTGCAAAAGTCTCGGGCACAAATGTTTTTTTTAAGTAAAGTTTAAACACTTTTAAGTCATAATGATGAGAAGAGATAAGACTAAACAAGAATTTTCTCAACATTGTAGTAAAAATACATGTATTTAAACGATGCTCATGTTTAGCCTTTGATAGACTATGTTATGGTTGATGGAGTCCTAATTTTACCTGTAAAAAATAAATACAAAATGGCCACAACTAGAGTGCAGACAATAGCTGGAAATCAAAACGTTTCCTCACCTGTGACTCTGACCTCGATGTCAAACGAAGCCTCGCCACTCGAGTTCTTGGCCTTGATGGTGAAGATCCCTGAGTCGGAGCGCTTGGAAGAGGGTATGACCAGCTGGGACATCCCGTCTGTGTTGATGACGTTGATCCAGGGAGAGATCGGCTCGTCGTCCTTCAGCCAGGAGATGCTCGGTGGGGGCTCGGCCTGAAGATACACCCACAGAGATGGTCAACGACGACCCCAAATTATCCCCTTTACACATACAAAAGAGCTGGTCTCATTCTGCTTTTTCTGGTACGACCGCTCTGACAAAACACAAACTGGTTAAATCATTGAGCACAAATCCTGAACTGTACTGTATGCCATCACATGTTATCATACCTCATACAGGATTTTGATCCTCACTGAATTTCCTGCCCTGATCACAATGAAGTCCTCCGGGTCTTTGAAATGTGGCCGCACTAAACACCAGAACACAGAACAGTCACGGTGAGGCTGGGGCTGAATGATCACTTCTACTGAGTCTACACGGTATGTTCTGACGGATGTGAAGGTGGATCGTTCTGAAGACTTACTGTTGGGATTCTTTGCACACACCATGGCAGAGGGAGGACTAGGCTCTCCTGCTCCAGACTCATTAATGGCCGACACCCTGAATTCATACTCACACCCTTCCGTCACATCTTTCACTGCATACTTATCTCCTGAAGGCAGAGCAGAGGACAGCTAACAGCCAGAGCAGGTTAACAGTAGGAGACCCCTTTCGTTATTAAAGGCTGAGCCTGCAGTCAAATGGAGTCAGCCCAAAACCACAAAATAATATAGATATTTTCACATTGAATTGTATTTTTAATACGAGGATGTTCCACTACGCTACACTGTGTCTTTATTCTAAAAGCATCATGTCCATTTATATTATCAGGAGCAAACCTTCGATGGGCTCGCTGACAGGGTTCAAGGCGATCCACTGAACTGTGTCTTTCTTCCTCTTCTCCAGCTGGTAGCCGACCATCGTCCCAAACGTCTCCACCGGAGGGGTCCACGTCAGGTGGATGCAAGTCTTGGATGCACTCACCACCTTGGGCGCACCAGGCGGACCAGGGAACACTGAGGGACAGAAGGCACTATAAACACGAGGTCATGGATTATTATTTAGTGTAGTATAAAGTGTCCTAAAGGCTGGATTTCCCCCGCAGGAGAGGGGAAGCAGCTTACCCAAAGTGCCCGCCATGATGTCTTCTGTCTGGAGAGGGTCACTGAGGCCCTCAGAGTTCTCGGCGTATATCCGGTAGATGTACTTCTTGCCCAGGACCACGTTCCGGTCCCGGTAGACCGTCTTGTCGGCGGTGACGTCGCCCAGCTTCTTCCAGAGGTTCTGGCCCAGCTGCTGGCGCTCCAGGATGTAGTGTGTGACGGGGGAGCCTCCATCGTCCTGAGGAGGGTTCCACTTCAGCTCTACCACCGAGGCACTGCTGTCCAGGACCTCCACTGGGCCCTCCGGGGGGCCGGACTTGTCTACAGCACAGGAGAGTTAAGATATACATTATATAATGCTATATGTTTTATATTCTTTTTTAATTATAAAAATACATTTGAAATGATTATATATTTGTTATATATATATTAGTGCTGTCAAACGATTAAAATATTTAATCGCGATTAATCGCATTAATGTCATAGTTAACTCGCGATTAATCACAATTAATCGCACATTTCTATTTCTATCTATTCTAAATGTCCCTTGATTTCTTTTTGTCCCATTCTTTTTTCAAATTTTAATGCTCTTATCAACATGGAAAAGTGGTTCGGATTGCTTCGTGCAAATATTTTTTGTTATTGAAAACAACATTGCAATCGCCTGGCTTTGACGAGGGGGCGGAGAATTTGCATCATCTGTGTGCTTGGCCATCAAGTGGTATTTCAGACTGGACGTGCTGCAATGATAGCTCATTTTACAAAGACAAAACACACAGATCACTTTGGTCTTGTCAATGGAACCATTTGGCAACTTTTTAAAAGTAAACTTTCCATTCAGAATCTTATTGGCATCCATTTCGGCGTCTCGCGCTCGCCATCCACTCAAAACGTAAAGTTAACCTACCACCAGAGAATGTCTCATATCCGTAAACGGGCTCTGCTACTACGCTTTAGCCGGATCGCAAGCCAAACAAGTGTGTGGCGTGCCTGTTGTTTTGTGTCCGGTCTAGCTAGATCCGGTGTGGTGTTGTAGTTTTTCTAACTTCGGTAGTTGTTGCAACAGCATGTGAAAAAAAACTACAAAGTTTGCTAGGCCAAAAAGAGCGTTAATCGCGCGATAAAAAAATTGACGCCGTTAATTTGGGTTTGCGTTAACGCCGTTAATAACGCGTTAAACTGACAGCACTAATATATATATATATTTTTTTAACATAAATCAAGTTTTTTGGGAGGTGGGGGAATGGAATAACACATATTTAATAATGGAATAGGATGCCTACAGCTTTCGCGTGGTCGTCTTACCAAGGACGATGAGCCGAGATTTGGCCTCCACAGAGCCGTACGGACTCTTCAGCTGGATGGTGATGTCTCCAGTGTCAGAGCGCAGGCAGTCCCTGAACATCAACCGGCTGTGGTTCGCCTCCTTAACCATCTTCACGCCCCCACCGTCCTTCAGCTCCACGCCGTCCTTGAACCAGCGCACCTCCAGGGACTCCTGTGGAGTGAATGGCATCTTGAAGCTGCCGTTCTGACCCACCTTTACGATCACCGGCTTGGAGAACTTGTGGAGGTCGTCGGGGTCAAACTCGGGTACGTCTGAGAGGCAGAGGAGCAGATAGTTTACAGGGATACTCTGTTGGTCGTTCCCAGATGGGTTTTATGAACTATTATTTTAATGCTAAAAGTTCATTAACTAAACATACCTGATGCCCACCTCATCGTAAAGTGTTACCCAAAAGGATGAATCTGTCCATGCAAATAATCCATTCATGGTTATTTAGGTTGAGTTTTACTGTACCTCCAACACAGAGATTTGCCTCAGTTTTGCAATCGTCTGCTTCAAAGCGATACAGTCCAACATCTTCCTCCTTGCTGGTCTTAATGGTCAGTTTGTGGCTGTTTCCATCCTTGGTTAAAGCTAAACCAGCTTTGGAGGACAGCTAAAAATAATAATATATGATATCATATTATAAAGACATAATGTGAGATCCATTTCTATGAAAAAGTTGTCATAGTCCCATCAATTCAGAATGTAACCATATCAATTAATATAGTTAGTGATTAGAGGATTTCCATAACAAATCCATACCTTCATATATAAGTAGTAATAACAGTATTTCACATGCGTACCTTCTCTCCAGCTTTCAGCCAGGCTCCATCACAGTCGCTGCTCATCTTCACCACCAGTTCGGCAGGTTTACCACGAACAGCATACACGTCAGATAATCCACTCACGATGTGCAGAGCTGCCCACCACAACAACCACAATTACCTTCTGATTACACAGCTGCCACAGACGCACATACAACTGGGGTAACGTTAGGTTGTTTTAGATGTTAGACATGGGCTCTGTCACAGGACGGCATGCATGCTGCATGTGCGTGGCCACATGGATGCTTTCATGATGAACTGCAGGACAGGAAACCCCAAACTGATCTGTCATGCCTTAGACAACAGAATGTTACACTGAGATTAATTTTACCTGAAGAGAACCATTTTGGGATATTGTCTAAAGTCAAAATTGCTTGAAGGTACACTATCACACTGTAAATATCAAATATTTACAATAGTTGTTGTCAGTGCATGTTTCAAATCTTCTCTGAGGCCAGTGTGATCTGGATCTGAGGTGTTCTATGATGATTCTAGCAGCAAACAAGCACACTGAATGACACGCACATAAAATGCAATGAACTAGAGAGGTGTGCTCGCTTGGGTCGGTTGCAGGTGGGTCGTCTCCTTAAGTTTTTCCCATCTAGTGATATTTTCAAGCATTTAGCCTACTCAAGAACCCCCTTTGAAACAAGCAAACCCCCTTTGAAACAAGCTACTGTAACAACGTTGTCGCCGGCAGTATTTTAGATGGAATCGCGATTTAAACAGTACCGTCTGCTAACTGAAAATATGCCCCCAAAAACTAGGGGGAAATGGCTAATTCAAATGAAGTTTGCTACGAGCAAGCTAGCTGCTGTTGCTAGCCAAACGTCACTGAGGGGATTGTTTGAAAGAGCCAGAAATGAGAATGTTTCTTTTGACATAAAGTTTAGGCTGTGGCATTGAAGACAGCGACTCAGCACACAAGCTTGAGTTGAAATACATTATTTAATGTGACATTACTTACTGTACATGCAAGTCTTGATTTGCTTAAATGTACATGTGCTGCTAGTACACCACGGCACGATACTCGCTGTGCAACAGCACATTAATCCATGCGTCGTTGTTAACGTGTGCTGACGTGGTGACGTAGCTAGCACTGAGTACCCTTTGTTGATTAAAGGCACTTTTTGCCACAAAAACGTTGTAACCTCCTAAAACGTGCAACGGAACGTAAATAAAAATACAAGCAACGCAATTGAGACCAAGACAAACATTTTGTCACAGGCGTTGTCTATGTAGTACGAATATTGACTGATCCTTAGGGGGCGAAAATAAACAATAATAATAATATATGTGAGAGAACAATGGTTTTGCTCGCCGAAGGCGTGAGCACACCCAATTACCCAAATGAATGTATGCTGTTTTATTCTCATTAGCTTCCACTTACTGGTTATGGACATAACACAAGTTTTGTTATAAGAGATTGATATGATTTAATAAGGTTTTATAAGAATTTCTTAGAAACCATTAAACAAATCTTGTCTTGCAGTGGGCAATTAACTTATTGGATAGATCATAAATGAGTAAAATCTCAGAAACACTTAGTAATATTACTGCACTCATTTGATGATCAGAGATGGCTAAAGTACACTTTTTCACTCAAGTTAAAGTAAAGAGGTGTGGGCTCTGACATATACTTAAGTAAAAAGTTGCCATTGTTGAACTTTTTGTTGAATGGATTTTTTCAACCCTTCAACTTTGTATAAAAAAAAAAACTTTCAACCTGCCAAAAAAACAGGCAAAATATTATTTTTTTGACTTTTGTTTACGTTTTTGTTGAAATAATTTTTTCAACCTGCCAAAAAATAAGTTTGCGATTTTTCCCCCCACAGGCGCAGTGACAATAAATAATATTGATCATGCCACTAAAAACAGTAACAAGTAACAAGCCTGGCTTGAAAACACAATTCAAAAAACACAATCAAGTAGAAATGTACAGATATATTGTGTAAACATTTTAAGGAGTGAAAGTAAAAAGTAAAGTAAAGGAATGATACCAGAAAAATATACTTAAGTATAGTTGATGTACTGTTGATACTTAAAATAACGTCTTACCAGCATCTGCAGTCTGAGGAGTGGTTCCTGTTCCATCACTGTTAGACTGGACTGACGGCCACATGAACAGTGCACAGGATTGTCAAAACCTTATTTGTTAATGTTACGAATGTATTGATCTATGCAAACATAATTCTTAGGTATATTTATTAGTTAAATAAATTAATTTAATATATTCACTAGTTATGAACATATTATGTATACATTAAGTTAATATTATAACTAATACAACTTTTAACAAAAGCTGTTAATTGTTCGAAAAGTTGATTAGAGGAAGAAAATACGTCTGGATTTGTCATTGGCAGTGTTACAAACATAATGTATGTAAGTATAGTTACTTGAAATGAATGTTTAGTCACAGATATATGAATTGTTATGATGCACACAAAACTATTAAACATATTCAGTATTATTTTATTGATTTTGGTGACCTAAAGGTCATTGGTGATGCTATGACAAACATGTACAGCTAAATCATGATAAAATAACGCACCACACAGTAGTATAAGAATTATGCAAATGTGACTGTTCATGTTTTACGGCACAGTGATAATGCACATATTCAGTTTTTTTCTCGCAAGAGATTGATACGTTTTAATAAGATTTAATGGAAAACATCACACAAGTCCTTGCAGTGTGCCGTGTTACTTTTAGACACATTCAAGATGAGTTTAAGAAAGTCTAGTAGTTTAACTGCAGTCGTTTGATGCTGCAGATCTGTCTTACCAGCGTCTTCAGCTTGGGGGATGCCTGCTCCATCGTTTACACCCTGTCCTGGGACCCACCACATAACACTCACTACTCACTCTTTCACCAATACACTGACTTTATTGACTTAAGTGAATTAAGGATTATTTGATCAATATTCAAATAACACACTGCAGTCATGACACTGTGTTTTACTAGTCAAATTTACGTCTTGTTAGACTTTTATTGTAGATGCAGCAAATTAATAAGATAAAACCACTCCACTATACAAATAATTTCCTGAACTAAATGTATTGATGCAGGGATGTTTAGCTGCACTAAAGTTATAGGGTTAGATGCAGACAAAGTAAGAAATCTCCTTTATTCTGGTGACACAGCTTTACCGTATTGTATGTCACACTTGGTGAACAAATAGATACCGAAACAAATAATTAAAATGTTGTCTTAGTACTGTTATTGAGGAAGCAGTACTTTGTCTTTCTCTTACCACTTCCTGAATCCCCAGTGTTCAATCCTGCTCCTTCATTAGCTCCTCCTTAATTAATCACAATTAATTAATTACTTTTCTGAATAACAAGTCTGGCGTCCCTGCTATTACTAGAAAGTCTTGATGATTATATAAGATTCCTCACTGGTGCTTGTCACCATCAAAGACAGATATCTTCTACATGACTTGAAACCGTATTTTAATGAGAAGTATTTTTGCTTCCTGCAATGGCTTACAGATGCTGGCATCTTATTTCACAGTCCCTTCACGTGTGCTCGGGGTATTGCTTTTTAAGCAGACTGAAGCTAGAAGTTAGAATACGACATTCTACATCCTAAATCCCTAACACCCAAAATGTTAGTTTGGTACTGTACATGTAATGGGATTAAATCATTATTAAATAAACATGATTATTATAACACGAGAAGCAGGAAGCACAAGACACATTGACGTGTTATGTAAGTATACTGTATGCTGCTGTTGGGAGTTCCTGACCCAGCCAGCCCCTGGCCATGCTGAGGAGACGGCTAACATCACAGAAGACTGGAGAGAGCTGATAAGCCGGCAACACAAAACGTTAGCGCAAAAGAAAAAAACACGAGACAAGCAATCACACTGAAGGAATCACACTATAATGTATAGTGTAAATAAAGAGACAGCTCTCAACGGACATCAACAAAAGTAGTTCAGTAGATGATCATTCATTATAACGTTATATAACGTTATAACGTCTAGCCTATCAACCACGGTTAACTTCTCAGTGGAGAGAAAAGTATTATAGATAAACACACAGACCGTCAAAGCCATTGTTTTTCAAATGGCTTCCGTATTCAACATGGCGTCCATGCATAGGTAAACACACCCCTTGTTGTCTCTTACCAACAACATTATTCTCCATGGCAACAGCCTGGGTCTGTGGACCTATACTCACTGCTGCTGCTTCCTGATCTGACCGTCCTATCGATCATCACAACCAATCAGTGACTGCCACTTAAACTATGGACAGTAACAGGATCATTTCATACCAAATATAATATGTGGTAGTATAGATATGTTTACAATAATAAAAAAAAAGATTGGTAAAACTAAATGTGAAAGACAATAACCGTATAATACTGTTCATGGACTGTATTACACACATCCAGTGGTGAAAGAAAAGATCGAGGACATTTGCATCCCAATAAATGTTTAACCGGCAGAAGTTAACCCTAGTTTGAAAATTTAAAATATTAACATGAAACGGGATAATCACAAGCTACATGAAAGGTAGGTTGATTATTAAAACATCAGTAACGTCCATTCACCCAGAGTGGAATGACTTTCTAAACACATCAGTTCAGTAGTCAATCTCTCCAGAGTGGAATGACAACCACTGTATCAAAACATCAGTAAGTAAAATACATACATTTACACGTTGTTTACATACGTTGTAAACATGCCGGTTGTGTGTGCCGGTCAGGGCCCTTGTTCTACCTGGTTTGGTGGGAGGACCCTCGGCAGGTTTGACCTCCTGGCTGGGAGGTGTGGTGGTGGGCCCTGCCTCAGGCGCCGCAGCCATCTCAGCCTTGGCTGTCTTCACCTGCTCCAGACGCTCCTCACGATCCTTCACAAGCTTCTGCTGCTGCTCCTGGGCGATCTTCTCCAGGTCCAGCCCCGCCCCTCCAGCCCTGGTTGTCTTCCTGGCTGCCTTCTTCCCTCCTTGGCTGCTCTTGTCGGCTGGACGGAGAGAAGGTGTGTTCAGAGAGGCTTGAGCATGAGGCCTGGGGCCTGATTGTGACGACTGAGGGGTTTAGGTCTGTTTAGGTGCAGTTCCATGGATGTATGTGAAGCTCTCTGTGACACTGCTTGTAAAAAGGGCTGTACGAATACATTTGTTTTTATTTTAATGTGGTGACTCTAACACAGTAGTTTCAGACAGGAGAAGCTACGTAAGCCATTATGAAAGATTAGCTTGTTTAGGAAGGTTGATCCTGGGTAATTGTTTGTGAATGTGTTATTTACAAAAACAAATTGTGACAATTTAATGCTTTGAGTAATTAATCGTGTAGACATCAGCCCTATGTGACCATGCTCAGACCCATTTCTGGAGCTCCCCTCTCTATGATGCTTTTAAAGGTTTTGCTTTCAACCTGAACATTTGGACCCAAACACAATTTATCATCTGCAGCCTTGAAGCCATCTCTCCCTCTATTCATAAAAATCTGACCTTCCCGTCTTTTTGATCGAAGAGATTTCAACAACTCACGCTCAACAACAAGCCAGGCGTTGCAGGACTTGATCCCTGCGATGGCAGCGTAGATGCCCTTGTCCACCACCATGCAGTCCTTGACCACCAGCCGGTGGATGAGCTTGTCCTCTGAGGCTTCAATGTCGTACTTGTCGCCCTGCTCCAGGGGCAGGTTCTTTCCCACCCACATGATCTTGGAGAATGGGTTGGACAGCACGCACTCGAACACAGCGTCTTCTCTCTCCGTCGCCTTCACTTCCTGGATCTTGACGAGGAAGTCGATTACGGGAACTGCGAAAAAATGATGTGAGGAAGGAAAATAAGGGCGGAACATGTTGTATTAATGTTGTACTATAATGATGTTGTATGCTTACTTTTGAAGTCAGTGGAAAACATGTTGACACCCTCCACATCCAGCTGATACAAGCCAGCATCGTCAGGAAGCAGATCCTTAATGCTGAAGACGTATTTTCTCCCAATTTGTTTGAGGCTGTGTTTGTCTCCCAGCTCCTTGGTGTAAGGAACCATCTCTCCATCCTGAGAGGAAATATGCAAAAACTCCTCACCTTGAGGGAATCACTGTGCTGATTGTCAAGAGAAATTAAACTCCAGCGTTATTAGTGTCGTCATGCATTTTACAGTGGCAAATTGTACAATGACTTTCCTGAAACACTGGGCATTCAATCTAACCTTGTAGATGAAGATCCTACTGCTAGGGTCGATCATATCCATGTCGATCTCAAAGGACGCAGAGCAATCAGGGTTCACTTCGATTGGCTTCAGATTTGAGATGCTTTTGATGAACTGGATGAAAGTAAAATTGAGTTTGTGTGAAATGGAGTTGACAGTGAGAGGAACATTTGTTAAGAATGTGAATTAAAGTCTGTAAAGGAAACCTTAAGATATTAACAGCCGTAATTTATTTCCATTGATAATTTTTTTGTAGATAACAGCTCAGTAGTGAAGTATAGATCCCGAGAGGTCCCCTCAGTATCGTAGTCAATATTGGTTTGATGCGGCCAGATTCATAATGGAATTTTCAGTTGTCTTACTACAAATGGAAATTCTGATGTCTTCAGATTTGTTTATGAATCACACCTTAGAACACTGTTTCACACCGTCTTGCGATGTGTTTGTGGACAAACCTGGGCCTGTTCCTCCTCTCTCTCCTTCTTCATCTCATTCAGTTTTTTCAGCATCCAACGGAAGTCTGTAATTCCAAACTCAGTACAGATGCGCTCGTAGTCTTTCTTATCAGCGCTCAACAACAGCTCCCAGAACTTTGGGTCTACCTCTCCATCTTTCCTTTCAGTTTGCTCAGATTTGGGACGGATTTTACTGGAACGGACAAAGAACAATTCAGCATTCTCTAAACACAAAAAACACAGTTCCACAATTTTTTTGTTGTTGTTGTCAATATACCTCTTTCTCTTCAATACAGTCTTAAAATCTCCTACTTCATTTGCCGCTGGTTTGGGGTCCTTTTTAAATCCAACTGAAAAATGAGAAGAGGTAGAAAAAGACCAGTGAGAAAAAAATCTTCCTATAGGGTCGTTCAACAAACAAATATTCCGTTGCCTAGTAGCAGATAAATAAAAACTAATCTTGATTACCACCAGAACCACCACCTCACCTTGAATGACATTCAGGACCACAGTGACTACGGCTTTCCCATATTCATTTGTGGCAAAGCATTTGTAAGTGTCAGCCTGGTCAGGTTTGACATTGGCCATCTGGTAATGAAACAGCATGTTGGTTACTGGTTTACAGGGCATGCAGATGAAAATGTGCCGGTCTGGATAAATCTGACACATTTATATGAGGGACCTGAGTGCTCATGGCACATGTATTTTACATGAATTTCTTCCTTAACCCTTGTAATATCTTCAGGGTCATTGTGAACCTCCCCACACGTGTTGTGACAACTTTACCTCATACATAAATAAAGAGAAGCATTTTCTTTTAACTCATACCCCCCACAGTGCGAAGGTTAAAGGAAAATGCTTTTTATTTGTTTTTGTATAAGGCAAAGTTTTCACAGCACAACAATGGGTCATTGTGACCCGAAGGCAGCACAAGGGTTCAAGTAAAATAAACATAAAACAAGAACAGTTTCAGCAGGAATATTACATGTTTAATAACATGCTTTGCAAAAAGGGTTTGAATGTAGAAAGGTACAGTGCCTGTCAAAAGTTTGGAAACACCTAGGGCCCTATCTTGCACCCAGCACAATTGACTTTGTCAACGACGCAAGTATAATTCCTAGTTTGCACTCAACGCAAAGTGGACTTTTCCCTCCACAGACGCACGTCGGTAAATTAGGGAATGACTTTGAGCGGGCAATTTAGTGCACTGAGAAAACTGCTCTGCCTTTCCCACTCAACATTATTTCTCTATCTGTTACGGCCCTAACTTGAAAGTCGGTCTCCTCGGCTGTGAACCGCTCCTGGCGTGCGCCTGGCAAATCCGCCGTTATAATAGCAATCCGCCATGGAACAAGCGCTGCTCTTAAAGGGAATGTCAGATGAGGCTCTGATTGGTTTATTGCACGTTATGCCCAAACCACACCCATTAGTAATGTAGCTACTTCGGACCAACCCATTTTAAATTTGCGCCAGGTGCAAAGTCATTTATCCCGCCGGCAAAATGGCAACTGCGCCGGAGCTCCGCCCACAAAGTTACTTGCGCTTTGCGTTTTGATACTTGCGTTTCAGATAGTTAAAATAGGGCCCCTAACCTTTTATCATTGTTGCATACTGCAACATACAGTCATCGTTTTAAGTCGGAACACGCAAATTGTATACAGTTAATAATCGTAACAAGGGAAAAAAAAGGGGGGGAGTGTCATGACTTGCCTCGAAGATGTGCTCGTTAGCAACTGGGTCATACTTGGTTTGGTATCTGGACGTGTCAGACACGTCTCCGTTATTCCTGGCCCAGGTGACGGTGGGCTGCGGTTCTCCAATAACGATGGCCTTGAAGAACGCAAACTTCCCTGCGGGGTCAGAGGGTCAGTGTTGAGGGTCAAAATGATTCTAAAATCATGCTTTGGGCACTTGAGTGGACTGGGACATCTTGGAGGTCACCAGCAGATACGAGAACATACTGCTAGCAGGTTGTGTTTGTGTGTGTGTGTGTGTTTGCATGTGTGGTACAGTGTGCAAATGATTATCATTAAGTCATGAACTATCATGCACAACACTTATTCATTGATGACAGCTACTTCAGTGTGTGAGTAGTGATGAGTTCCGTAGTTGCTCACCCTCCTGGATGGTGAGAGCGATGGGCTTGCGGGTGAAGTCAGGGTGGCTCTTCCCTTCTGGGATCTCCTCCACAAACTGGGTGATCATCACCCCGGGGACTTTAGACTTCTTCTTTATTCCCACTGGTGACAGTGGATCAGACAATGTTAAGGTAGCTTGTAGGGAATTCATAGAGCAGCAACCATTATAATCTTGATCAGTCTTTAATAACCTGGTATGTGGTTGTAATATTGTATGAGAATAGATGTTTATAAACCAGACCCAGCATGCCAAACACAATATATTCATTCTAATATATAGTATTAGAATGTTTCATGTTATTAATGCATTGTCCTTATAAAACCTTATACTTTTTCACATTCTTAACTTTCATCCTAACAGGCATTAGAAGTCTGCACCTCGTGCATCCATGCCCTGAACTTTTCGCAGCCAGAACTGTGTGAACAGATATGTTGCAAGACATATCCTCGCACATGAAAATGTACGTTGCTGTATCGATCAAGACCCAGTTATCAATATCAGTCCTTCATGCCTCAGAAGCGGGGTGAGACGTGAAGACAAGGAGGTGAATCACGTGTAACGGTTCCTCCAGCCTACCTTCAGCACTATCCAACCTTCCAGCATCAGGACCTGCTCATGGACAGTTTCAAGGGAACATTCAGACACATATAGCAGACATGGGCGGGAGTGGGGGGGAAGCTTGTGGAGCGAAAGGAGTGGGTGGGGATCATTGTTAGGATGAAACAGGAAGTAACTAACGTAAACACACATGGTGAACGTGAGGTAGGAACCGAAGCCGTAGAAACAAGCAGGAGCTAGATCCCCAAAGGAAATCTTGGCGATACTAAACAAACTGAAGAGAGATGTCGTGACTAGCTCTGAGGTGGAGATGATGTGGTGTCTGGTGCTGTCGCTGCACCTGCACAATGATGTAGCTCTCTCCTGAAGTGTGTGACCCAGTTATGTTCAGTACTGTTTATGCTGATGTAGCAAGGAAGCCCGGCCAATTGTGGATCCTTAATGCGTGGTTCTGTTCTTTATTCCACAACTGACACATCATATCTGCCCGTAAACAGATTATTTTGTTTGGGATTAATTGTAATTCTACCATGAGACTGTTTTACTGTTCTATAGGACCTCACACTGTGAGCCCTCTGCTGTTAACACGTGTACCTAGTGAAATTGCAGACACACATGATAGAATACTTGGCTGACTGATTTGGACAAGCTCATTTGCATAAAGCCCATTTTTGTCCCCTGCTGTACAGACGGATGAACATGAAGGTGTGACGCTCTCACCTTGCCCAGCTGCCGTCTGATCCCCCACTTTAGATTTTTTCCACATTTTGGCAGTTTTGGTTTCTGGATGAGCACTGTTTCTGGAGCTGTAACCAATAAAAGAATCACACAGATTGGTGTTTATTTAGAGGGTTGACGTACCAAGAAATTGAACAGCACACCATCATCACACATCACAATGCCTGAATGTTCTGCCAAGCGAATCTATAATCCAGTATAAACCCTGCCAGCCTCTACCAGAACCCTGCTGAGATCTGACGTTGATTAATGCTCAAATCTTACTTTTTGGAATACGTGTAGGAATACGTGTATGTTGCGTCCTGTCTTTGACTGGAATTTAGCTGGAGGTTTTGTGTGTGGTGAGGACATGAAACAGGATCGTTTCAAACGGCATGTCATCCTGCAGCCATGAATCATCGCTGTTTGCTGTTCATCTTCTGGTGTTTTAACGGTTGAATTTCCACGGTGGAGAAAACCTGTCAACTGTCGCAGAACTGAACCTTGTGTTGTGCTTCAACAACTAGAGGAAGACGCAGCATCAGATGGACTCATTAAGACCATCGGTTTGGCACCCTGCATAAATTTCTTTCTATCACAGTTTTTATGGATACATTTAAAGAGAAAATGTTAATGGAGGTTAACACGTTTCCAGCCCTAAACTGGAAACGTGTTCCAGTTTAGGGCTGCGTGTTTAAAATAAAGTTGATTCCCTTTGGGAAAAATGTGCTCAAACTGTTGAGAAACATTTAAACACATTATGTAAGTTACACACCAAGTTGCAATACACACTGCACAGCAGATGTCACTAATAGCACACTCCCAAATGGTTTTCTAACTTGAGACTAAAGACTTCACTAAAATAAATGCTGTACAGAGGATATGTGAAGACATCAGCATCATCATACTCCTAGAGGCCTACATGAGATAAAGTAAACAGCTGGAAGCCCACTGTGTGTTATTGACTAAAGGAATATATTAAAATGTTATAATAAGTCTTCTGAAAACAGTCTGACTACAGCCAGAATGTGGCGGTGCGTGTGAGACAGTGAAGGACTGTGGCGTGAAAGCGACAACACGTCAACATTTGGCCCCTCAGTTTAGAACCAGCTGGCTTTCTGTGTGAAAACTTATCTTACGGTCCTCGACTCAGAAAAGCTTTGCACGAGCCGTGCGTCTTTTGGCTGCAACATCTGATTGCGAGCAGTACGTCTGGGCTGGGAATGTGATGTTGACACGGTTTGAGTTGTGTCCGATACTTGTTGAGGTCGCCACTAAATCTTGGGTTTGAATAGATGGAAGCGCTTAAGAGTGACTGGGGCAGGGCCTTCTTGTTGAGGATTAAAAGGAAAGGATTGACAGCCAGAGACATTCTCTGTGTTCAAACGTTAAATAATCGGACATGACTTGAAAGCCCACCAGTGCACCAGCTGTTTACCAAGGTTGTTGGCCCGCATTGGTGCATTTGATTTGATTCATAAAATTACCTGGTTCTGTCAGTAGCCTACGGTTAAGAAAGATTTGGGCAATTGAAATCATTTTCAATTGTGAAAGCTGTCGTTTTATATTCATTTAAATTCAATGATTATCTACTACTTTGATTGTAGATCATCAAGATAAAAAATCCACATTCATATTGTAGTAAATCCTTTCTGAGGAAGAAAGCCTAACCCTTGTGTTAGCTGTACCAGAACTGTTAACATATTTGGAAATGACCGGGGAGGGATGTCTGCCATGTTAAATAAAGATATATAAAGATTTTGATTTAATTACCCTTGCATCTCACGGAATCCAACACCACTCCTTATACATGTATGACATTCTAGGGTTCCCTATCAGGGCCAGTGGAACAGGAGAACACAGTGTCGTCATGCAATAGGTCACATGGTAGCCTACATAAAAGTGATCATCCAATCACAAATGGTCATGATATGCAAGTAAATCACTGCAAGGATGACGGGCAAGCCTCACCGCAGGGAGACCAAAATAGCCACCTCGTCCAATTTCAATAAAATAAATTATAAATACAAATTCGAGGCAACTTCATTCCGATATTAGATAGGGTTTGGAAATGAGAAAGAATGAAATGTGAATTTAACTTTGAATGGTGTGTTTGTTAATTGCAAATCAACTTTTCGTCGCTGTCCCACCATTGAAATGCGTTCTACAAGTTATAAACGGATTCAAGTTAACTGAATACGTCTCCCATTCCAAGGCTATAACTGTCAAACTAAGGGACTTTGAGTTGGCCTACAGTTCTACGTTAAGGCCGCATCGCATGAATGAAGTGTTAATCTGTTAACTGTTAAAGCACGGCATTGTGCAAGCCTTGTTAATATGAGGTTTGATTTCCCAAATGTCTTTCTGTCCCAGCCACTCTTGGCTCAGATGAAGCTGAAGATGATCACAAGCCACTTGGCTCCTGACAGGACACTTAGTAAAGTGCTCCCGAGCCCAGCAAGGGGTCGAGTTTTATGACACCATGTGGTTTCGCACCACACGCTAGCGTCAAAGCAACCCCCCTGCCCACGTGACCCAGGATGCAGAAGTGAGAACCTGGTTCGCTCACCGCTGGGTGACCCAGCCATCATTAAGAGGCTATCAAATGCACTGTGTATGCCCTGGGAAGGGTTTAAAAAGCCCTTGAAGACACAATGACGACAAGAGTCTTAAATTAAACTCTGTGTGTAAGAGTCAGAGCCCCTGTCATGAAACTGAGAGCCCAGAATCCCACAATACATCAATTAAATCTGAAATTATTTCAGTTTTGTGAGATACTAGTTTGTGACTGACTAGCATTAAACTGTAGAATTGTGTTATTAGTCCTGGTTAAGATTTCCCAGAACTAGAATATCCTCATGCTGTAGAGGAACAGAATACATTATACGTAGTTGTACACGTCCCTTACAAGGATACACAAGACACTTCTTTCTGGTATAATGTGGCTTTTGATCTTCTGGTGACACATTGCACATGATATCACACTGCCGTTTAACTACTGCACATCTAACTACCTACTGCTACTCCTGCTGTACCTAACGATACAGGTCTTTTATGACTCTAATCCTAGAGCCACAGCCCAGGCGGCTGTTGTGAAACAAAGACCCATATCTGACACCTCAGACAAAGCCTGGGGTTGTCAGGGATGGAAACTGGACTTACCTCAGGAGCAATCGTCTCTGTCTGCTGCCGCTGCTGCTGACTCTAATACTGGACTGCCTCTCCTCAGGTCTGCTGCTGCTGGCTCTAATACTGGACTGCCTCTCCTCAGGTCTGCCTGCTAATAAATCCCTCTAGGAATGGCAGAGATACTACGACAAGCTCCCTGGTTCAGGCTGCCTGTAGGGAGAGAGGATTGCTTATTAGTTTTTGGCTTAACAGGCAACTCGGGAAGGGGGGGGGGGGGGGGGCATGGTGTGTTGGTTCGGCCGTTGACCTGAGGAGGAATTCATAACTTTTCAGAGGGGATGATCTCAGCCAGGGGCAACAGCAGGATGGCAGAGAAGCACTTCATGCGATCGAGTGGCGTTTCCTATCTACAGCCGTGTGCTGTGTGAGTCTCCATGGTTGTTAAATCTGTCTGGGAACCTATATCTGAACAGGTCAGCCTACCTGAGACAAGGAATCACTTGTAAGACACAGACTGTACAAGACGCAAGAAGAGCTAAAAGGTGATTCACATAAACATCTAACCGCATTTTACTCAAAGTACACATATTCCGTTGAAATACACGTACTCTCACACAGTCACACACACACCGACAGACAAAATGCATTCAGAGACAGTAGAAGACAGACAGAAAAGAAATACCTTGTAAACGTGATTTACTGTTCAGTACCAAGCAGTCTCCCCAGCCAAAGCCCTGGTCTGCTCCTCACCCAGTAATCCTGAACAAAACCAGACCTTCCAAGAGGACGTTCCACGACAGTGGAGAGTGTCTCGCACCATCTGCAGCTGCGAGGTGTGTGTCGACAGGTGCCAGAGAGGTTAGCGCTGTAAAACTCAAGGTTGCACGGCAATTTAACTACCACATTGCTTTGAATTGTGTTATTTATCACCACATCACACCGCTTAAGCTATGCTCTTAATTGTCTCCCAGTGAACAGTATGTGATAAGAGGCCGCAAATGAAGGAAATGTGATGTCAGTTCATATGATAGTTGTAGTGTTTCAAAACAAGACACAGGCAGGGCATCTGTATCGACACGCTGAAACAAACGATAGCTCTCCTAAGGAGTGCTGTGAGGCTGAAACCTAGATGGTCATTTGATCACAGAGTAGTGCACCTGGTTCTTCTCATGTATTTTCTTGTCCGAAGGTCCTATAGCCTCTCCAAGGATCAAATAAAAAGGTTTGATAAGCTTGAAGGTAAGCCGTATTATGCAGGTGCAGTGTTGTACAGTTTATGAGATGACAAGAAAGCAAGAGGCGAGGAAACGTGTTGAACTGGAACACTCGATTTCAACACAGTGGCAGGTTTCATCCTCTCAAATCAACTGAAGCTGAACATGATTGCAACCGTATGGGTGATCCAGGTTTCTTGTCAGTTTCCTTGTGTGTTTTTGTTCTTGTTTTGATGTGAAGACTGAGCCACAAGCATCTGCTTGGTGACATGTGGAAATTAGAGGAAACATCCTCACAGGAGAACGTTAGAATCCTAGAGCTGCCAAGGGGCTGCATGCTGGAATGAAGAATTGCCTGGAAAACATCACACTTTAGGGATCGATGAATCAGAAGTTTGTGATGTGCTTCTTTGGTCAAGGACAAGGTTAGTCAATTATCTATGCCATTTATTTTATTGATTGAAAATGAGAATAATTGTGGATGAATAGTACTATAATGATTTATACAGTATGATAACAGTTACTATTGGTATTGTTTTTATCAGTAAGCCCAAGAGTAGAAAATATTAGTAGTAGAAGTAGTAAAACAAATAACATCATTATTACAAATGTTACTTATTGACTGAGCTGCTTGCAAGGAGAATAAACTACACATTAGGTTAGTGCTTCAGAATGTTATGTCTGTGTGGTGAGAAGCCAGGAACACACAGAAGGCCGCAGCTTGCTGGGCGGGCCCTTAAATGGCTGCTGCTCTCACAGCTCCCAGCCCTCTGGATCGTTAAACCAGGGGTCAGGCTCATTGTATTCCTTTAAACGCACAGTCATGCTAGGTCTGAGCACGATTGATTGTGCGTTGTGGGTATTTCGGGAAATGCAATAAAAGTTAACGCCTGCCTTCCGGAATGCTGAGGGAACACAGGCATGGGAGCTTGAGAGTGAGACTCTTGATGTTCTTGAAGGTATTTATTACATGGGTCACCAAGTTCAAGAGCTATGAATATGACTGTGCATCACAATGCTCAACAACCGACATACACAACGTATTTCACACAAGCCCCGATTCACTCTTTCCAATTGTTAACAGGTTGTTATCGGACTAGTACCACAAGTGATGTCATTTCCTTTTGATATCTATGTAAATGCACGCCCAAAATAGTAACCGAGTAACCAAGCACATGACCAATATCTGAGTACAAAATTGGCATATTTACACTGCTTTATCCAGAACTTAGATATAGTGTCTTATAGTTGAAGTTATTCGGATCGTTGCTGCTTCACTGTGGCACTAACTATTTTTACAGAGGACTTTCCTCTGCGTGTGACAGAGAAAGTGAAGATGGGTCTTCTCAGACAGTTATTGGCTTTTAAACGTCAGTGTGTCGTGCACAGATGCCCTAATAAACACTTGTTGTTTCCTGTGTCAATAACCAGAAGGAAACCCTGCACTCTTACTCACAATGTTAGCATTTCTCCAGACGTAGAACTTGGAGAAATAACTGTATGTTTACAAGGTCACGCATGTGAATTTCAAATCATTTATGACTTTCCATGTATTTATGACGTTTCCAATTTTAACTCACAATATCCCCTGAAAGAACATAACTGCATGCTCGCAGTAAAAAGAGAAATGTGAAGCCTTGTGACAGTTGGCAAAACAAAAGCAAAGCTAGTGTGACAACAGCACACGACAAGTTTCTGAGGCTGGTTAGCGTCCTCGAGGGCTTTAGTTTGCCTGTCTTACTATAGCAGCCTTAGACCAAGCAAATTCATGTATGTTTATATTGGTTTTGGGGATGTAACTTTGCAACCATTTGGCCCTTTGATTTTATATATTGTGTCCAATTGAGAGGATTAGTTAAGGAAGTCATATATTGTGTTACTAACTACAACAAACCAAAAAAACTATGTTTGGCATATATGGTAACTTGACATTTGATTTTCCTTAAAATATGTTTATTTGACTTACAATACTTGTACTGTATATACAAGTATATACACCTATGTTTGACAGAGATTGCTGATTTGCTGAAAAGTCACAAAGGATATTCACAGCTTCTGGTCATGAACCCAAGTTGTCACACCATCTACTGAAATAATATTTAACAGATAATCAACAAAACATTTATCTTAACTACAACATGATGTCAACTACAGTTTATTGCACATTTTTTTAAACACTTCAGGAAACAAGCACCAGATATGGGTCCAACACAGAAAGCAACACATCACCTAACCTCGAATCTCTCACAGAAGCTACTGTGTTGTATCTTGCCTATAACTCTCATGTAGACGTCTTGATCAGGTTAGCAGGACAGATGTCAGGATGGAAGACTATCTACCTACATCAGTCTGAAATACAAAAGAAGATAAAATTCAAATTCAAGTACAACTGTCAAAACGCAAAAGGATTTATGCTCTAGTAGATTAGCTGAGAGGTTTTATTGGACATGGCCTGTTACCTTTCACTGTGAGTTTAGTGGCGCACTCTGCCCTTCCCAGGGAGTTCTCAGCGATGATCTTGTACTCTCCGGTGTCTTTGGGTCCGACCCTCAGGATGGTCATAGAACAAACCCCACAGGTGTTGGAGATGTAGTAGTTGGTGTTGGTGTTGAGGCTGATGTTGTTCCTGTACCATGTGACGTGGGGCGTGGGGTCCCCTCTCACAGCACAGCTCATGAAGCACTCGTAACTCTCAGGACTGTTGTGCATTTTCAAAGGAACCAGGAAGGATGGTGCGACTTCCAAGGTCACAGTTTTGGACGTGGGTAAACTCAGAGTGAACTTCTCTGCAGGAAGCAGGAGATAATAGGGAAGTAACCGATTAGCCATCATCAGTCATTATGTCAAGCAGGTGAAGTGGCTAATGAGACTTGGATGAAAAATGTGTTCAATCAATGGGGTCATCTGTCCTCTTATTCACTTCAATCATGTCATGTAGCCTATTTGACATTTCCCCTATGTAAACAATCTGTCTGTACACGGTACACACGACTTTATGCTGGATTGCTATTGTGACTGTACACTGACTTTGTTGGAGTTCAAGCAAGCAATTGAAGGACTGATAAATTCTTTATGTACTGTTCTCTCTACGTGTTGTGCTTCCTAGCGTCAACGTAGATTCAACAGCGAGCCAAACTCCTATGGGCAGAACACTTTACAATACAAATTATAAAAAATAAATGTTACAAAAAGTGCCAAGCGTTCCAAAAAAGTGCCAAGCGAAAAAAGTCTGGTACCTTTGCCCAATTTAGTATCAATCCGCGTTTGTTAGCCTAAAAAACTACGACAGTAAGCTGGCTCTAGCTAGCTAGCGGGCTTACACACAAAGTTTGCTAACTAATTTATTTGAAAGACTTTAGGTAAACTTTGACCTACGATTATTAACTATCTAACAAACAAAGTTAGCTATGTAACTAAGTGCCAAATAATGAAGTCAATAACGCCAGCCTGTAGTGGTGCTACTAGCAGTAGTGTGTGCGTTGCGTTGCGTTGGAACGGCTTCACACTAATGTCATTATGTGTGCAGCCAGGACTCGGGCCTGTTTTATTCTAAACATGAGCCCGTAGGTCTATTATTTAAAACTTTAAATTGGAGTGTCTATTGGATTGAACAACGTCCCTCATTAACTGTGATAATGATTTTTGTATAAACCCGAGACAAATTGCTCTGATAATAAGCCTATAACACGCCATTTCGTGAGCTGTTGCTTTAATATTTTAGTTCAATCGTAGTTGTTCTGCTGCCGATTCAAATGACAAACACGGCTGTCTTGAATACTTACCTTTTATTTTCATCTCCCCCCATGTTGATGAATTAGATGGAGCGGAGAGGCCCATGTCGTTTTTGGCATAGACCCGGAAGCTATACTCCCTCCCGGCCATGATGTTGATGGCCGTGAAGTTGTTGTTGAAGAGGCGGTCGGCCACAGTCTGCCAGGTGCGCTTGATGGAGTCTCTCCTGGATACCATGTAGTGCAGTCGGTCGTCTCTCTTCTCGTCTGGGGAAGGAGTCCAGGACACGGTCACGGTTCCAGGGACGTTCTGCTCCAACTCCACCGGGCCTGGAGGCTTGGGGTCGTCTGGAAGAAGGTCAGAGACATCACCACTCGTTGGGTTACAACGTACTACCAATCAGTCGCGATTTTAGACTCTTTTTAGGGGTGCTCAAGCACACCTAAATTTCATCTCAACACCCCTAAAAATGATCATAAAACATTGAATTATTATGAATTATTATTATTTTAAATAAGTTTTAGTGCTCTAACCAAAGAGTTTGCAAACGTGTCTGTTAGTGGCAGATGACAAACAATTACAATTAAATTACAGGTTCAAAGGGCTTTTTAATATCCAGTGTCGCCATACACCTTTAGTGCTGGTAGTCTGCCAGTAAAACCAAAGGAGAAGAAGTAGGTAATTTCATGGCGCAGATTAAGAACACAAGTCACATTCTCATTGGGGGCCGAGCACCCCTGAAGGTCTGATCGTAGAATCGCCCATGCTACAAATATAAACAACGATTAGCTTCGTAAGTGCAGACCACTTCACCTCCTAAAAAAACACTTGTGTATGACTCTTATGGGGGCGGGTTTGTTTCTTACAGCCTAGGCCTAAATGCATAGTGTCGTTATAGTTGTTTGTAGTTAATTAATTTTTTTGCAACTGCGCACCTACTTTTTGTGGTTATTTAAAAGTGCAAAAAAATTACTTTTCAAAATCGGTCTCACCCACATTTTAAAACAAACCTACGCCCGTTTGTGATCAGGTGGCTTGTTTCAGTGTACCTGTGACTCGAATCTCAACACTGAAGGTGTCCTGTCCAACGATGTTCTTGACCACGATGGTGTAGATGCCTGTGTCAGAGCGCTCGGACGAGGGGATGAGCATCTGGGATGTGGTGTCTGCGTTGCTGACGGTGACGCGCTTCGACACGGGAACGCCATCCTTCAGCCAAGTGATGTTTGGCATCGGAGAGGCCTGCAATAAAACACACGGGGCAGCGCTAGGGTCAGTCTCTGTTTCTCTTGATGAAAATCACAACATGCACACCCCTTATACACACTTTTTAGTGTGGATTTGGTCTTATTCTTGCTATTTCACACATAAGCAATGGGACTACTAGCATCCAGCATATGTGACTTTGATGAAAAGGCCGACAGACATGACATGTTTGCCAGACTGTGGCCTCTGCTGTGCATCAGCACTGGAAAGATGTATTTAAATGTTTTCCATGCTTGAGATTTTGCATGATTGATTTCACAGAACCTCAAAGTTGATGTTGACTCTTGCAGAGTTCCCAGCTCTCACTACCATGAAGCTCTTCAACTTAGCGTCAGTGAACTGTGGTCTCACTGGGAGAAAGCACAAGTTAGCATGTTAGCATGGGGCTTAGTTAGCATGGGGCTTGGTGATTGGTTTAGCATTAGGATTAATGATAATGATATGACACAACACAGGGTTTTTTGTAACTTGAACTCTGGACATGTTTTACACACAGTAGCATAGCCATATTTACTTTGTGAGGTCTGTTGCTATCACTCACCAGGAGGAGGCATGGCCAGGATGTAGTTGTCCAGTTCCTGGGGTTGTCCTTCCCCTCCATCGTTGGTGGCGATCACCCTCACCCAGTACATGGCCATGGACTTCAGACCCTTCACCGTGAAGGACGTCATGGTGATGGCGTTGGAGTTACAGCGATCCCATTCAGGGTTCTCTGCTGGTCTGATCTCCACAAAGTAGCCCTTGGCCTCGTCCTCCACCCCTTCGATGTCCTTGGGCTTCGTCCAGGAGAGACACAAAGTGGTGTAGGTGGAGTCTGTCACCTTCAGGTCGATCACTTTACCGGGGGGCTCTGAACAATAACAGAACAGTATGTGATCTGAACCGTGGCACCGACGTTTTTATTCACAGAAAGTGAAAGGGCTTGTGTGCTACGGGATCACACACAGTAAATATGTGCTGTGTCTTCAAACATTTATTTATTTATTACATTTATTTGGTTGTCACCGTAACTTACTCTTTGGGTCTCTCGCGATTACAAATTCAGACGGTGTACTTGGCTCTCCTGCTCCTGAAATGTTAATGGCTGAGACACGAAACTCATACTCCATTCCCTCAACAACGTCTTTTACTGCGCACTTCTTCTCTGTGGGCATGACAACACGATAGGGAAGGCTCAAAACACACTCATTTCTCTGGGTGTTCAGCATGCCTAGAGTATGGCTGAAAAACATAATTAGAGGGGCAACAACAAACCTTCAAACGGTTTCTGATTATGCCGCCGGATTGAACGCATTCACATAAATACGCTTCACATTTCACGCTCGGG
The DNA here is from genome assembly GCF_021917145.1 of Hypomesus transpacificus. Taxonomy (NCBI): domain Eukaryota; kingdom Metazoa; phylum Chordata; class Actinopteri; order Osmeriformes; family Osmeridae; genus Hypomesus; species Hypomesus transpacificus. Next base: position 3,371,453 of record NC_061068.1, on the reverse strand, counting down.
AACATGCTAATTAGGCGTAACATTGAAACGGACACACCTTTGATAGGCTCGTCTGGTGGGTTAACAGCCCCCCACAGATTGCTGCCCTTCTTGCGTTTCTCCAAGTTGTACCCCAGGATGTTGGTGCCTCCAGTGTTGGAGGGAGGAGACCAGGCCAGGTTGATGCAGTCCTTGAAGGCGCTGACCACTTTAGGAGCAGAGGGGGATCCGGGATACGCTACACGACAATAACACAACTACATCTGACACCCAGCCAAATCTACAGAAATAAATTCAGCAGATATGGAAGTTGACCTCGGGTCACTTACACCAAGGAATCCAATATAGCCTTGATTTATACCTCTGAAGCACCCGGACACAACACAGACAGAGTAGCGAAGCATTTCATGTGGAATGAGACGAGAAACGAGTGACCCACCTTTAGTTCCGGCCTGGAGATCGTCCGTCTCCATCATCTCACTGATGCCCTCCTCCGTCACGGCTCGGATGTGGTAACAGTACTTCCTGCCGTGGTCCACGTCCGTGTCCCTGTACTTGGGCTCTCCCAGGATCTGCCCCAGCTTCTTCCAGCTGTTTCTCCCCAGCTGCTGCCGCTCCAGGAGGTAGTTGGTGATCGGGGAGCCGCCGTCGTCCTTGGGGGGCCTCCACTTGAACTCCACAGCAGACGAGGAGCTCTCGATGATGTCCACAGGGGCCAGGGGAGGGGTGGGTCTGTCTGGGGGCCAAAACATTGTGGGAAAACAATAGTAACCGAAGCATGTTCTTATTTATTGATCTTGTTATTGGAGGTCTTTATATATGAGATATTAAATAAGATGTTTATTTTATTAAAGATGTATCTTTATCTATCATCTTTCTCTTGTCAGGAATGGCATGTGGTGTTAGGTTTTATTTTGGTATTGATTAAATGTGCGCTGCTTACCCAGTACAATAAGCCTGGATAAGGCCTCGATAGTTCCACTCTCGTTCTTGATCTTGATCTTGATTTCCCCGCTGCTTTTGCGTGGGCACTTGCTGAGCAGAAGGCGACTCTGATAAGACGACTTCTCGATCTTGATGTTGGAGTCTTCCAGAAGCTCCTCGCCCTCGTTGTACCACTGGATCTTCATGGGCTCGCGGCCCGTGAAGGGCAGCTTGAAGGTGGCGTTCTGGCCCATCCTGATGATGACGGGCTCCGAGAACTTTGCCAGGTCATCGAGGTTGATCCTGGGAGGGTCTGAAACAGGCAAGTGCCATATGTGAAATATTAGAGACATAGATATTATAGAGACTCATGTGTCTGTACACTAAATACAGTACATATAAATAGATAGACAAAGAGACTCTTACCTTCCACAGTCAACATGGCCTCTGTTTTGCGCCCGTCTGCCTCAAAGCGGTATTTCCCTGTGTCATCTTCCTGGCAGCTCTTAACTATGAGTTTGTGATAGGCCCCATCTTTAACCAGGGAGATTTCATCTGATGCTGTAATCTGGAATGGGACACAAAATAAATAATTACAACCTTAAAGAGATTACTGCACCGTTTCAGTTTCATTAAGGTACATTTGTCTCTCTCTCCCTCTCATGGATTTATCAAGCTATACAGTAGCTACGGCGTTCAGCGTATTTTCACTCCATCTTCCTCCTCACCTCTTCTCCATCCTTGTACCAGACGCCATCGCAGTCCTCGCTGCTCAGCTTGCACACCAGCTCTGCAGACGTGCCGATGACAGCGGTGATGTCCGACAGCCCTGTGGTGAAGTGGACTCCTGGATCTGGAGAACAGGGGGGTCAGGACCAGGGAGGAACAATCCCTGTGTCAATATCGGGTATCATGGTAGTTCACAGGGTGTCCCACTATACTGGGATGGATTGATTGATAGATTGATATAAAATTAGACAGATGGATAGATGGACACTTAGACACAGACAGACATAGAGAGACAAACAGACAGATCAGTCTACTCTCACCTATGACCGTGTCTGGGATCAAGGGTCCAGTTCTCACTCTCTTCTTCTTCTCCGTGGGCGGTTCTTCCTCCTCCGGAGGTTCCTCCACCTTTGGCTCTCCCACAGCCTCAGGTTTAGGTTCTGCTGGTTCTGCTGCTGGTTCTGGTTCTGCTGCTGGTTCTGGTTCAGGTTGTTCTTCAGCTGCGGCCGCCTTCTCCGCCTGGGCCTGCTTCACCACCTCTATCATCTCCTCTCTCTCCTTCTGCAGCTTGCCCTGCTGCTCCTGGGCGACCTTGGCCAGGTCTGCTCCCCCGCCCGCCTGGGTCGTCTTACGGACGGCCTTTTTTCCCCGATTGTTAGGGTCCTTATCAGCTGTTTAAGGACCATAACATGAGCAGCTTTAGTATGTTATGATAATACACAGTGTGGTATTTAGGGTAGGACATCCGCAGAACTTACTGAGTAGTATTTTAGTTAAGTACAATATAGTATAGTTTAGTATTGTTGCATGCATGCATGGTGGCATTAAGCATTTTTGAATGTAATCTTACCTTCAACAACAAGCCAAGCATTGCAAGACTTTATCCCTGCCACTGCAGCGTAGATGCCCTTGTCCAGCTGCAGGCAGTCTTTGATGACCAGTCTGTGAATGAGCATATCCTCTGACACTGTGATGTCATATTTCTCTCCTTGCTCCAAGGGAACAGTCTTCCCCATCCATTGGATCCTGGCCATGGGATGATCGAGCACACACTCAAACACGGCGTCCTCTCTCTCCGTGGCCTTCACTTCCTGGATCTTGACCAGGAAGTCGACGGTAGGAACTGGATGATACACAGACACATGGACAGGTGTGGAATGTGCAGTGCACAAACACCATGCATCATATTCAGGGACATATGTTTTTGAATGTAAGTAGGATTTTATATTTTTATATAACTAAGGATGCAGCCGATAAATATAATTTTCTTGATGAAAATGGGAGGGGGGGGGTCTTATTTTCAATATTCAATAAGCGGATGGGACATGTCTAATAAATACCCTTGTCAGAATCAGAGAATCAGAATCAGTTTAATGTGGCCGGAAGGTGCAAACAATAAACATACGGATCAATAAACATGTATGGATCAATGTATGATCGAACATACGCCCCTGATCATGTTAACGAGGGGACAGACTCGTCAGAGAGTTATCTTACTTTTGAAGTCAGTTGAGAAGATGTTCACCCCCTCTACCATGACTTGGTACAAGCCAGCATCCTCAGGGTTCAGGTTGTTGATGTTGAACATGTATTTCTTGCCAACTTTCTTTAAATTATGCTTTACTTCCGTGTCGCAATCAAACGCAACCATCACTCCATCCTGTACGACGGCATTTGATTAGGCTTTACATTTGACAGAATAATATCATAAATCCATATGATAGACTGTATATACTGTATATATAAATACCACATACATTATTCAAGCTTACCTTGAACAAGAAGAGTTTGCTGTTTGGGTCTTTGAGCGTCATTTCAAATTCAAACTGCGCACCCCCTCCAGGTTTAATTTCAATGGGCTTCAAGTTACTGAGTTGTTCAATGAACTGTTGGAGAACATTACTCATTTTCAGAGTACACAGAGCACGTTGTAGTCTATCTTACGTTCTTGTCGCTGTTGTCTGAGGCGTAAACATTTATCTTGAAAATGATTACTGACTGTCAGTACGGGGTCTTGATAATATAAGGAGATCCAACACCAACCTTAGCCTGCTCCTCTTCTCTCTCCTTCTTCTTCTCGTTCAGTTTCTTCAACATCCAGCGGAAGTCAGTGACTCCGTACTCAGAGCAGATACTTTCAAAATCTTTCTTATCGGCGCTCAACAGAAGATCCCAGAAACTGTCATCAATCACTTTCTTTTTCTCTACTGGTCCATCGGTCCTGGAACACATATAAGCAAGCCAGGTGTTAACTTAAAGGCTCTTAACAAGATAGTCATATTTCATGACATCTACCTGCCTTGTTCTTACCTTGCCTTTAAGGTCTTTTTGAAATCTTCAGGCACTTCTCTAACAGCTGGGTTGGGATTCATTCATCTTGTTAGACTGCACTTAAAGATGCACTTACAATGCATGCACTAGTTGTATGTCACTTTGGTGAAAGCGTCAGCTGAATGAATAAAAAGTCTGTTTTAATGGAATGGCCATGTAAAAAATAAAAACAAACCTGTTCTTGTTTCTTGCATAGCCCGACTTTTCTTATAACCAACTTGAAGGAAAATCATTAGATTAAAGACACATCGATAAAGAATCATTGAAACATGCTTGGATATAACAATATAATACAGTACAGAATATATAGTTTAGCATTTAGCATGCTCTTTTGAGACCTTTTTTTAAGGTATAATTACTGTTAAAAACAAAAATAATGATAGTAATCTTACCTTCAATCACATTGAGGGCAGCAGTGACCACAGCTCGTCCGTAATCGTTAGTGGCAAAGCATTTATACGTGTCTGCTTGATCGGGAGCCACATCTGGCATCTGAGAGGGCATGAGAGATGGTTTTCACACAGTGCTAGGTTAGAGTTAGGTCTCTGGGTCGTGTACCCCCCCCACACACACACACACACACACAATTATACTTTTTAATTTTTTTTATACGTTTTGCCCTCTGCCCAAGACCTCTTGTCAGTACTGTACATCGTTTAGCAGACGTTTGTTTTGGTGTTTGTTTCCACACCTGCAGCGTGTGCTCCCCGGAGGCTTCGTCGTGAACAGACTGGTACCGGTCAGGGTCCGTCACCTCGCCGTTGTTCCTTGCCCAAGTCACAGAGGGAGTAGGGTCTCCAGTCACAATTGCCTTGAAAATCGCTAGTTTACCTTAAGTAGCGGAAGAAATGCGGTGATCTAAATGTGCTGCTTGAGTATCAGTATCAACATCTGTTCTTTGTGCGTCTGTATGTAACATATGACTTAGAGTGGATGAACTGTACCCTCCTGGATGGTGAGAGCGATGGGCTTGCGGGTAAAGTCAGGGTGGCTCTTCCCCTCTGGGATCTCCTCCACATACTGGGTGATCATCACCCCGGGCACCCTGGACCTCTTTTTGATGGCCACTGGAACAGAGAGAGAGAGAACCCTGGTTTAACAATCCAGCACTGTCCTCCACAATACACCAACAAGGAGATGTACAGGGCTTGATATTAGGTTATGACACACCTATACGAGGATATATTAATGTGTTGATTTGATGATGATATTGCTTGTTTTGAGGAAGGTGAGTGTGGCTCACCCTGCCCAGGAGCCGTGGGCTCAGGATCCTTCGTCTTCCTAAACCTGGACATCTTCGACATCTTGTTTTCACGTCAAACACAACAGCTTTTCTGACTGGGCTTTCTCTTTCTGGAGGAATAGCACGGTTCAGATTAGATGCAGACAGCGAGAGAGAGGCAGGTGAGGGAGCAGAGCCGTCACCATAATGTCTCCCTGCTCAGACAGGAGCTGGGGTTCGGTAAGATAGATGGGGGAGATTCATTTGCTGTGAGCTAACATGAACACTAATTGCTGCAACACAATTCATAGTGTGGTTCCGTGGCACAATTAAGTATTCATTCCACCGGTTCAACTGCACTCCATCATCAGGGATCCTGCTGTATTTGGGCGATCCCAGGAAGTCTGCCTTGTTTATGGAGAAGGAAACACGGACAGGGAGTGAGCCCGGAGCAGAAGGTGCTGGTGGACAGCTATAAGTAACAGTTAGAAACCTCATCTCTCTGACGCACAGTTAATCATCTTCAGATGGTCCTAGTCAGCAACAGGTGTCGTTTCCCTCAGCTTCAACCACTGGATTCTGGCAATATGTCTGCCACAGGAATCTAATGTTGACACATTTTGTGTAAACCCCACTCTTGTTGAAGACTATATTAGAATGTTAGATAATGTGAGTTATTACTTATGACTTCACTGTCCTATCTATCCTAGGTTAGAACTCTTGCTGGGAGGTTTTGTTGACTTTTAAAATACTTGCATTGTTTCTACAGTGCTATGAACGTGTCGGTGTCTCAAAATGATGTATGTGGTTGTACAGAGGAAGTCTTTGGTATTATAACAATTTAATTTCACCTTGAAGATGGTTAGAATCACCACAGTTCCGAATCATCTGAATAGCATTGAATTTAGCTTGAATTTAGGAGACTTGACTTTTGCACATGCAACTTTTTCTATTAAGTAGTGTGTATGTTTCTTTTGGTAAGATCACTATATTAGTCATGAAGTGGTTCTCTAATTCTAGAGAAGTTGTGAATGCAAGAATTCCTGTGACCACAGAATGCTTAGCATGCCCTTACTAGGCAGTAGTGCATCACCTGCCTAATTCTGCTTGCAGTAGGTCACGTAGCTCATAAAACTATCTATCAAACACCAAAATGTGACATGAGTCGCATGCTGTAAAGGATAGCTGCAAGCTAGGTTAACTCCCTCATATCCACAGGAGTTAACCACATCCAAGCAAAATCACAAAAAAAGAAGTAATCATTCGGAGGGTTTTTGCAACTGTAATGTAAGAATCCTGTTAATCGATCTACTTATTTGTTTACAAATCAGAGTTTACAGTTTATTCCCCACAGACTACTAAGTAGGCGTAATGAATGTATAGAATATCTGTAGATTTGTTGTGAAGTGTTGCATTTACTGCACACATGCTAACAACATTTTGAAATTGTCACTGTCCGTTCAACAATGACCCCTTCTTCCTTTCAGTCCTGTGGATTTAATTGGTTCAAATGTACCATGTATATATTTCCCATGGATAAATAGTGGAAAGGTGTTGTAGTGGCTCTCTGAGCATTCTGTGTAACGCACAGTACCGCACACCCTGAGATCCTGTGTAACGCACAGTACCGCACACCCTGAGATCCTGTGTAACGCACAGTACCGCACACCCTGAGATCCTGTGTAACAAACAGTACATTTCACATTCATATGTAGTCATTTAGCAGACGCTCTTATCCAGAGCGACTTACAGTAAGTACAGGGACATTCCCCCGAGTCAAGTAGGGTGAAGTGCCTTGCCCAAGGACACAACGTCACCTGGCACGGCTGGGAATCGAACTGGCAACCTTCTGATTACAAGCCCGCTTCCCTAACCGCTCAGCCACCTGACTCCCTACAGTACCGCAGACCCTGAGATGAAGTGAGTTATACAAGAGCTGCCATCTGGGTGCGCTGAGTTGAATGTCTTTGCCTAGTCAGGCATCAGGACTTCCATATTAGTATGGCATGAAAAACAGCCATGCCCAGCAACTGTGTGGGGGGATTGATTTATAAATAAAGGGTATGAGACAGGTCAGTGTCCCAGGCCACTGGTCTCCGTCTAGTGGTGGTCGGGTCTCCTCTTACAGGCCTGGCATGCTCACTGTGATGGCCTGGCATGCTCACTGTGATGGGTTTATGTGGGTGTCGTGCTGTCGAGCATCACTTGAAATGCTAGGGTTGGTCTGATACTTGCACATGACGTTTTGGGTGATATGATGTTGCATTTCTGTCGGAGCTTGGATTCTACTTTAGTCCAGTGGTACTGTCATGTGCTTGCTTGAAACTGGACAATTACTGAATGTAAAGCAGTTGGAATAAAATGTAAAGAGTTTACTTAAGTTTTTAATGTTTTCTCAGTTACAGTTAGTTTTGAACATCTTCATTGAGCCACTTGGGATGGTCATTTCAGATGGACACTATCTCCTTATTCCTGTTCAGCAGCATAGCTTCTGTTGCTGAGTTAGAGCAGATCTCCGCTGGCACTGAACATTCATGACATGCTTCTCATCCTCCAGGAGCAGATGTTGTAGCCTGCCCTGTTCGGCCCCTCTGATCCACACGTTACCATCCACACAACAAACGCTAGGTGTTCACACCTTCCATCACATACTGTTTCCACCGCATCTCCGTGCTGTATCACCTCAGCTTTAGTTTGACTATTAAACACTGTGGGAAGCCTATGATGATATACCACAGAATCTATCAGAAGTACACCAATACAATCTAAGAAATGTCAGTAGTTATTCAAGTTTTTTAACACTCACATTTTTGTACGCGTTCGGTCTTCTCGTCACAGCTCCCTGGAACTTCCTACAGATACTGGAGTCTTGGGTGTGTGTGAGGAGATCAAGCCTACATGAGATGCAGAGTTCACGCTGTGCTTGGCCCTGTCACAGTGACTGGCAGGGATAGGCTTACTGTCATGTATTTGGGACAAGTGTTGCAGTTCTTGAAAAGGAGGCACAGCAGCCTGGAAGGCAGCATCCTGGCTCCTCCCTCTCAATTCATGTTCAGCTTCAATATGTGGCTGAGGGCTCTTATAGATCCCATTTTTAACACAAAGTCAGTGAAGAGCTGGGGTGAGGTGCTGTGCCACGCGCTGAACATAACATGGCAGTTGTTCTTTTTTACATCTGGCTGGTAAGATTCAATTTTGTGTATTATATTATGTACGCATGTAGGACTACTTGTGATGTAATTGTTTTAATAGATTTGTGCATATTACGTTATTCTTTGATTATGGTTGTAAATAAGTAATGATTTGCTACACTTTTATTTGTCAAACTGGAAAACATTTAATGCACAAAAATATATACAAAAAATCCACAGGTTGATAGGGTTATTGTGATTCAAATTGTGTGTTTTGCGTCATTACAAAGTATTATGTTGTTTAGTGAAACTGAAAACTTTAATTTTCCTGACCCTGTGAAGCTCCTTCTGCTCTTAAGTGGCTCTAATCTTGGACTAACGTCTGACCCGAAGAAATATGTCCTGAGAGGTAACACAAGGAGAGAGGACATAAATCACCTGAATACAGCTCACATAAAGGTTTATGTCACAAAATAGTTCACAAGTTGTACGAGGAGTCAAATTTTGAACGTAAATGACCTTGATGAAATGTAATTACAGTATATATTACCTATTAAATATACATCAAAGCAATTATTTAGGTCATATTATACTACCATTTCACTCCAAGTGTTGTATGTAGTTCAACTCAAGATTGTTCATTTGTGCTTAATGTATGTTTATGAACTGACTTGGGGATTCAAATATGAGCTTGAAATATTTATTTACAACAAGCTCCCTCAAAGTAGTCAGCATCATATAAATATATCTACATTACAGCGCATTCACATTCTCATATGTTTTAGTTCAATTTTTTTTGTTTGAGTTCATAACTGATGTTGCAACATTGTAAATTCTAAATTGAAGAACAAAAGCTAAATAAATCAAAACAAACAATAATAGAAACCCTATACAACAAAACTACATTCTTAAAAGAAGAATAAACTCCATACAAAACCCATTCTATCATCTATCAATCTTATCATTTAATGATATAGCATCTTTGCAGCTAGTGAATCACTACCACACATCTGCCAATTTATCCTGTGAGCAATCATCCCCATCTGACCACTCAGTTTAGTTTAAATGTAACTGTTTTTCAAATTGCTTAAGGGCCACTAAAAACAAGAAGCAGTGAACATGCATAATTCAAAATGCCAACAATGCAGCTTTCCTATGTTGATACAGCACTTAAAATGCAATCCCTGCTATCAGCCAAAACAAACAAGACAGGAGTAAAGGAATTCTTCAAAGCTGCTGATGCTAATAGAACCCTAAGAGGCTGTTCCCATCCCTGTTGTTGATTCAGTCTGAAAAACAAGAACAGAAAGAAAAAATACAATATATCAGTGACACTTGTTAATTCCTTAGCACTAGCCGATCTAAACATTGCAGTTTGATTTAGAAAACGTTGAGTTTTAACATGTACCTCTGACTGTGAGTTTAGTAGCGCACTCTGCCCTTCCCAGAGGGTTCTCAGCGATGATCTTGTACTCTCCGGTGTCTTTGGGTCCGACCCTCAGGATGAGCATGGAACAAACCCCACAGGTGTTGGAGATGTAGTAGTTGGTGTTGGTGTTGAGGCTGATGTTGTTCCTGTACCATGTGACGTGGGGCGTGGGGTCCCCTCTCACAGCACAGCTCATGTAGCACTCGTACCCTTCAGGAGCCGTGTGCTTTTTCAGTGGGACAAGAAACTTTGGAGGTCGCTCCAGATTGCAAGTCTTGGACTCCGGCATGTTCAGCAAAAACTTTTCTGGAAACAATAAATTAAAAAGCAGGTTTAAATCAATGAGTGAGTACTTTAATGTGACGTTTAACTTTATATAGATATACAGTACCAGTCAAAAGTTTGGACACATTTTCCCATTAAATTTCACTGGTACTGTACATACATAGTATAATCACTACAAACATGAGCGTTACAGGTGAGGGGATATTCAGATTTACAGGAATTTAGGAATAAAAGAGATCTGTACTTTAATCTACTAGAATACTTTCAACATACCTTTTTTGCCGGTGATTGACCACTTAGGTGACTCTGAGGGTTTGGAAGAACCCATGTCGTTCTTGGCGTAAACACGGAACTGGTAGTCTCTGCCTGGCATGATGTTGCAGGCAGTGAACTTGTTGTTGAAGATGTGGTCTGCCACCGTGTTCCACTGCCTCTTGTTGGAGTCTCTCTTGGACACCATGTAGTGAAGTCTGTCGTCTCTCTTCTCGTCTGGGGAGGGAGTCCAGGACACGGTCACGGTTCCAGGGACGTTCTCCTCAACCTCCACCGGGCCTGGAGGCTTCGGCTCATCTGCAAACCGTCACAAACACGTTCAAACCAACTGTCAGGATGTTCGAATAATTGTTACTTTGTTTACTGAATGACCAGAATAATTGTTACTTTGTTTACTGAATGACCGGCTATAAAAAATAACAAATTCAAAGCAACTTCCCGAAATGTGCATGCAGGAAGTACAGCTCCTAACATTCCGTTGATCCAACCTGTGACTCTGATCTCAATGCTGAAGGTCTCTTGGCCGACGATGTTCTTGACCATGATGGTGTAGATTCCTGTGTCGCAGCGCTCAGCGGAGGGGATTAGCAGCTGAGAAGCACCTTCAGCGTTGCTGATAGTCACCCGCTTGGAGACTGGACCACTGTCCTTCAGCCAGGTGACCTCAGGCCAAGGAGAAGCCTGTGGAGAATATTTCATTTATCTATTTAGCTAACATTTTTATCCAAAGTTATCCAAAGGTGTTTGAACCTGCAGCCTCTTTATCTGCATTCAAACGCTCTAACCACTGAGCTATACTAATCTCTGAAGAATCTGCGCAAGGTGCTGAAATGAAAACGGCACCCGCAGTCAAGACGTTTATTTCAGCATGTGTGGTAAATGAACGGGAAAAGAGTGAATCTTATTTCCATGTGTTTTAACACCTACGCGGCTCTGACAGACTGGCTCGAAAGCACGAAGCCGTCAAACCTTACCTCAAAGTTTATGTTGAAGCGAGCTGAATTCCCAGCTCTCACCACCATGAAGCTCTTGATTTTGGCGTCAGTAAACCTTGGCCTGACTGGATTTGTAAAATGAAAAAAAATAACATGATTTTGGGACAGAGCACACAGTATTCATGTTTCCTTATCTTAAGAGTGATCAGATGAGTGATCAGATGAGACACAACAGGGCGTGATGACTCACCAGGAGGAGGCATGGCCAGGATGTAGTTGTCCAGTTCTTGGGGTTGTCCTTCCCCTCCATCGTTGGTGGCGATCAACCTCACCCAGTACATGGCCATGGACTTCAGACCCTTCACTGTGAAGGACGTCATGGTGATGGCGTTGGAGTTACAGCGATCCCATTCAGGGTTCTCTGCTGGTCTGATCTCCACAAAGTAGCCCTTGGCCTCGTCCTCCACCTTTTCGATGTCCTTGGGCTTCGTCCAGGAGAGACACAAGGTGGTGTAGGTGGAGTCTGTCACCTTCAGGTCGATCACTTTACCAGGGGGCTCTGTAAAGATGCATATCACAGGCATTGGTAGTTGGCATCTTTGTTTTGAAGACACTCCTTACAGAGAGTTGTACGAAGTCAGTTGATTTGATAACAGTAAGATGAGAAAACTGTAAAACAAAATAGTTTGGTATACCAATGACTGCAACCTACTTTTGGGGTCCCTGGCGAAAACAAACTCTGATGGGGTGCTGAATTCACCCGCTCCTGAGTTGTTGATGGCTGACACACGGAACTCATACTCCATGCCCTCAATCACGTCTTTCACACCAAAGGTCTTTCCTGTTAACAGACAGGGGGAAAGGACCAACTTGCAACAATTGTAAAAAAAAAAATATATAACAGTGCCACTAGTGTGTATGCAAGTATATATAGTTGCAGAGTAGATACAGGAGTATTGATATTGTTAATAACCTTTGATAGGCTCGTCTGGTGGGTTAACAGGCCCCCACAGATTGCTGCCCTTCTTGCGTTTCTCCATGTTGTACCCCAGGATGTTGGTGCCTCCAGTGTTGGAGGGAGGAGACCAGGCCAGGTTGATGCAGTCCTTGAAGGCGCTGACCACTTTGGGAACCGAAGGGGCTCCGGGGTAGGCTGACAACACAGAGTTGAGAGGTTTTTTAACATTAGTTTGACTTCTATTTCCCTTTTCCCCTTAAACCAGCGTTACAGAGGGCCTCTCTACGAGAATGGCACCAAAACCAACCTGAACCCTTCAAGTCTTTGCGTTTTACCTTTCGTGCCCGCCTGAACGTCCTCTGTCTCCATTAACTCGCTGGTGCCAATCTCGGTTTCGACTCGGATGCGATAGCAGTACCTCCGGCCGTGGTCCACGTCGCTGTCCTTGTAGTGGGCCTCTGCCCCTATCAGCCCCAGCTTCTTCCAGGTGTTGCGTCCGACTTGTTGGCGCTCCATAATGTAGTTGTCAATCTTACAGCCACCGGAGTCCTTCGGTCCTCTCCACTTGATGTCGATGCAGTTCTGAGAAGCCTCGATGATCTCCAGAGGCCCCATGGGAGGCGTGGGCTTGTCTTGAGGAAATACATTTTTATCACTATATACAGCTATATATATATATATAACTATATACTATATACTGTGCAAAGGTCCAAGTCTTAGGTTGACAATGGACATTGGAAACGGATCAGTACAATAAACCAACATAAAAGAAAAGGGCTTCTCTTTTCCCTGCGAATAATAGTACATTTTTCTTGGGAATAATACTAACCTTTCCCTGAGAATAACACTATAATTTTCCTGTGAATAACACTCACCAAGTACAATGAGCTGGGTGACAGCTTCTGTGGTGCCAAATTCATTCTTGATTTTGATCTTGACTTCTCCGCTGTCTTTGCGCTGCAGCTTGTTGAGGAGCAGACGGCTATGGCCTTCGGTGTGCTCAATCCTGATGTTCGACTCATCCGAAAGCTCCTCGCCCTCCAGGTACCACTGGATCTTTACTGGGTCGCGGCCCCCAAAAGGCATCTTAAAGGTAGCTTTGTGACCCTTTTTCACAGTGATTGGAACTACAAATTCCTTCAGTCCTTCAGAGTCAAATCTAGGTGGGTCTATGAAGAGAAACAGAACTTAACTAAGTTACTACATGTTTTACCATGAGACAACTGAAACCACAGCAGTGGAAAGTGAGAAATTGGTAACATTACACTGAAGGATGAAAATGTACATTACAGAACATTTTTGATACGTCCAGCTGGTTTTATATCATATATGTGGATTGTATGCAAATTTAAACAGAGGTTGTGACCTTCAACAACAATTGTTGATTCAGTCTTCCTTCCGTCTGCCTCAAAACGGTATGTCCCTGCATATTCCCCTGTCACGTTATGAATTTTCAGCTTATGGTAGGTTCCATCTTTGGAAATGGTAATTCCATCCGACGATTTGATCTACGACATAAACAGCATACATAACAACATGACACAAGCACATTCAAGTCTGGTATTTTAACATGCATCAAGACAGTGTAAACAGAACTGGGAAGTTGGTAGAAGTAAACATGTTGTAAGTAACTCTATTTTGAGTTACCTGTAGACCATTTGACGCTCACACCGTCAAGAAGCAATACAATTTCTACGACCACTCTGCTGCTATTTAACAACTTTTTAAGGATAGGATTTGCTGAAAGTACCTCTGATTTGATGTACTGTTTGTTCATAGTTTATCAAGTATGTATCATATACCGATGGAATCTGCCAGTGTTACCCAGTGAGGTAGTCATCCTCACCTCTTCTCCGTCTTTGTACCAGACCCCCTCGCAGTCCTCACTGCTCAGCTTGCACACCAGCTCTGCTGGCTCACCCACGTTGGCGCTGCAGTCCTCCAGACCACTGTGGAAGTGGACTCCAGGGTCTAGGAGGTTCACAAGACACACATTATAAGGTCCACTTCGTTCGGACGTCAGTGATGAACGCAGCATTTAAGGTATTCAAATATTTGCTGAAGACTTGAGTTGTAAATAAACATAAAAATATATATTTTCCACCCAGTCCATGCATGCATGTATGCGAGGCATACGATGCATGCTTGTAAATGTTTACGCCAACTTACCTTCGTTTTGGCCACTCAGACATTTGGTTGATGGCATGTATTTAGGAAAAAAAACGTTAAATACATGCTCAAATGTGAAGAGTGTTAGAAACGCATTGTGTGAGTAATAGGCTGAAGCAAAAAATAATAATCGGCAGAAGACTTCGGTGTTGACAAATAATCTTCCTCTTTGTCAGTCCATGTTTTGGTTTGGCAATAAATAGTTATTCCGTTTTTTTGTTGTCTATAAGCTTTTCTGGTGGTAACCGTTTCTGTCACTTGGACAATGTCTTTGGATGACAATAATAGCCGTACAGAACACATCTTCAGGAACTGAAAGTCCTGATGATGTTGGTGTTGTCACCAGGTGGTCTAAAAGCCGGCAAATGTGACATATCCCACATTTACAATGACCAGTAGGTTACATCTTCAAAGTTTACCTGTCCAAATGTTTCTATTTCCATCCTGCAAACGTTGATGCTCCGTTAGTTATTTGTAACCTTCACTTCTTTGAAGAATGTGACTTCTTTATTTAGTATTCTATTTTTACCATTTTCACTACCAAACTGTCATTATCCAGTGTTTCTCAAGATTCTGTAAGGAAATTGATGTTGAAAGGTTGTGTGTGAGTCCAAAGGTTTGCCAGGTGTTGCACACTGTCAACAGAGTGAAAGGGTCACTTTTCATCACAGCCTAATGTCTTCCTCAGAGATTTGGTCTGTAAAAAGACTTGCCTGGGAAAAAAAACATATCTGATTTGACTAAAGTAGCAAAAGGCTTAACTTTGACTTGACTTGTTCAGAGAAAATAACATTTTTGTGTCAAAGTAACTTGAAGACTTGAAAAACTTGACTTGATTTCTTCGTTCCTGTGGACTGGGACTGGAGGCATGTGACTTGTAAGACTCTGACTTGGTCTTTCCTTCAAATTGCGTCAAGATGTCACCATGATTCAGCTTTTATTTATTTAATTTTTATTAAATAAATAAAAGCTTTTTTTTTGACAAAGCATGATGTTTTGCCTCTTCGTGTGTCTTCCAAATAGTTCCACAAGCACTGGCAGTGGTTCCTTACATTGAATACGATAGATTTCGGAACTTGTTTGCTAATATTTTGGTATGATTTTGACTTTAACAGGTAAGCAGGTTGACAAGACAAACAAGAGCACAAATGCACACAAACACATGTTTAACAAACAACAAGGAGCAACAAAAGACACTTCTAACTGTCATTTGATCCTCAACCTGCTGTAGCTGTACAGTGACTTACAGGATATACAGTACTGTGCAAAAGTCTTGGGCACAAAAAATATATATATATATACTAAAAGGTTAAGCAAATATATTTTAAGACATAATGAAATTAAAGGCCTAAACCAAAAAATGATCAACATTGCACTTTCATACTGCAGCACACAAAGAACATTTTTTTATTTATTATTCTTAGGTGCCTAAGACTTTTGCACAGTACTGTACAAGTTCTGGAGCTTCCTACGAAGTTTCATCCAAAGTTTAAACACCTAATATTCTCAATCTTTCACCCTTTAAAAGTGAATATCTAACATTTGGGCTCTACCATTATGATTAATGTTATTAAAAGATATGGCTCTTGTTAGTTAGTATACAGTTAAGATAACGTACCTACCTAGTCAAGATACCTAAAAGATTAACAAAAAGGTGAGCTACTTTGGGCTTAAATTAAACATTCTGTAAAGTGATCACATGATCACAAGCCCTTCCCCCCCACTCTCTCTCCCCCTCAAACCACTGGAAAAAGCCATTTCTTTCATCAAATGACTTTTCTCCTTGGCCGTGCATCCCATGCAGCAGTCGATGCAGTATCCATTATCTTACCAACAAGCTTGTCCGGGAGCAAAGGGCCTTGCCTTGTTCGGCCTGAACGCTTGCCAGCTCCCGCTGCCTCAGCTGGGGGCTCTGCTGACATAACGCTGCCTGCTGGTCCAGCCAAACCAACACCCTGTTCCCTTTTTCTGATACACGCGCTTGAATTTGTGGGGTTTTCTTCTGTATTTGTTTTTCCTAGTGATGGTTTTCATAAGAACCATCGGTTATCAAACATCAAAACCTTATTGGTGAATGTTGGATAAGCCTTTCAAAGGACAGTCATTGAAACGCTAAACAATGTTGGTGACAGTACCAACACCTGCGATGGCAACAGGAACAAGAGAAATCAAGGATTTCACAAACAACAGTTTGAACACAAAAGGGGTGGTCAAGGGATTGTCAAGCTGTAACCAACTCAAGTATTGTGAAGATTTACAGTTGATAGCTTACATGTAATTAAAAACTAAACAATACGTGGTGAGCTAAAGTCTGTGAAAGTAAAGTACACACTAATTACCACCACAAGCCCTTTTCATCAAGGTTCTTCCAGCACAAAGCTTTCACATACTTGAATAAGTTTGCTAGCCAATACCTATAACCATGGTTGTGGCAACTCCCCTCTTTCAACAAACATTCACACGTGTGAAAACACAAGGCATGAGCACGTGAAGTCTGTTGACACACATGAAGGCACACACGTGTGAAAACAAGGCAAGATCACGTGAAGTCTGTTGACACACATGAAGGCACACACGTGTGAAAACAAGGCAAGATCACGTGAAGTCTGTTGACACACATGAAAGCACACACACGCTCCATACAAAACACAAATACAAAACCATATTTGTATTTCAAAGAGTGGCTGTCATGTTATGTACATGCTACGTACTGTACTTTACGTTAAGATTTTCTCAAATGGCTATAACTATGTACACATTATTTTGTTATTGTATATTAATATGTCAAGTTCTACTATTCTTTTAGTCCAACTGACAGTTAATCTAATCACAAACAAAAAACGATATGTAGGCCTGCATACTACATGTATGAATGTAAACGGGAGTGGTTAACTTTTTAAGGGGCTGGGATGACATAATGTAAATATTTCAAGTATTTTAAGTGCAGTTTTAGTTCGTCTGAATAAGGAGGACACTGCTTCCAAAAAGTGCACAAAATATTACTTTGATCAGTATCTTTTGGGTTTTTGCCCAAAGTCATTTCTTGTCAAATGACTTTAAAAAAAACAAACCTTTTTTCTCTCTTTTTTTCACCATGCACGTTCATCCAAGGAAACATTTGCGATCTCTTACCAACTGTCTCTTCCTTTAGCAGTGGACCCTCCTTTTTACGACGTGAAGATTTCCCCTTTTTCTCATTTACATCTTCGGATGTTTCGTCATCATCATAATTAGATTCTCCTATTGGTGATATTCATATCATATTGATATCAGACAAAAAGCAGTCGTTTTCACCTTCTGTATTCTCATTCACTTGAATGAGGGCACAGATAAATGTGAGTTTTTAGAGTGTCCAAAGGGTGTCAAAGGCTGTGATTTATGTATATGGAGGAATTTTGTGGACTTATTTGTCTTAGTGCAACGCCCAATCTGGAATTGCTGAACATGACCAGTAGCATTGCATCCCGCCTCAGTGGGGTGTCTGACTAAATAACCGACACACAAGTGGTTAGCTACTGGGAAAGATTCATCAACTTCAGGTTGGGCTACAGAGGAGCATGTGTTTGGAACATTGAGTTTTAAGGGAACAAAAAAAGACATTGGCAATGATGTAGGAAACAACATTGACAAAAGTTGCAGACTGTTAAAAGCAAGAAAACAGAAATGATCGTTTTGGCGGCTGCACACCGAGAGACTGTACGCAGAGCGGTATAATGGACACACATTAAGGACTTAATCAGCTAGTATTAAGTGTAATTACTAGATGACATTATATCACAACATTTAGAACAATATCAGTGAACCAACAGTAACATATGTGTTTGACAGTAGATTAAATGCGGTATTCACTGACCCAGATGAGTAATGAATATTGCAGATAAAGTACTGTATTTTCTGTTTTGTTCCAAGTCTTGTGTGAATTGAAAAATCAACAGTTTGGGTACTTATTAGTCTACAAATTAAACTAGTTTCCCACTATTTTAGGTTGTGTTACAAATGTTAACTTAGATTGCCAAAAATGGAAAAAGGGATTTAAAACCTCAATATTTTAACTCCTACTAGATAAATGATCATGTAAACAACGTCTTTACTAAACACATTTCTTACCTACGACGGTGTCAGGGATGAGAGGACCGTCCCTCACTCGCTTCTTTTTCCCCACAACCACTTCCTCTTCTTCGTCATCTTCCTCTACCTCCACCTCCACCTCTACTTCCACCATCCCATCAGCTCCAGCCTGCCCTGCAGCTCCGCCCTCAGCTGCTCCATCTGCACCTGCACTTCCATCTGCGGCTGGGGCAACCATCTTCTTCACCACCTTCTTGGTCGTTTTCTTTTTCTTTGGTGCCGCGTCAGCAGAGGCATCCCCGGCCCCAGCCCCGGCCCTAGCTGCATCTTTAGCAGCTTTAGCAGCAGCTCTGGCTGCCTCTGCCTCCGCGTCTGCGGCTGCCTCAGCTGCCTCCCTGTCGGCCTGGGCCTTCTTAGCTGCCAGCATGGCTGCCTCCATGTCCTTCTTGTACTTTTCCTGTTGCTCCTGGGCGATCTTCTCCAGATCCAGGTCACTCGCTCCCGCCATTGTCGTTTTGCGTTCCTTTTTTTTGCCTTTCGTTTCAGGGTTTTTGTCGGCTGAGGAGTGGGAGGAGAATTGTGAAATTGAAGCAGTTTCACACTAATGGGCTTTGGTATTTTGAATAGAAAACATAAATATTTGACTTAGGCCACATTCAAAGGACCAGAGTGCTCCATCATCTTATTTTCCCCCTCACTCACCTTCAACAATAAGCCAGGCATTGCACGACTTGATGCCTGCCACAGCTGCATAGATACCAGAGTCCAAAGGCAAGCAATCCTTCACCAGCAGTTTGTGAATCAGCTTGTCCTCAGAAACAGTGATTTCAAACTTGTCATCGTTCTGCAGAGGGCAGTTTTTCCCCATCCACGTAATTTCGTTCAACGGTACGGTCAGAACGCACTGGAAGAGAGCGTCTTGCCTCTCCTCCGCCTTCACTTCCTGTATTTTGACAGCAAACTCAACAGGGGGAACTGAAAAGTGGATGAGAATGTGGGAAAATACAGATTTATTAGCTCAACTCTAGTTATCTCATTGTCATTAAAAGTACCATCTTCCTTAAACGTTACTCCACACACACACATGCACACAATTCAGTATTGTTGACTTTGACTAGATCTAGCCCTCGATGGTCCTCACTTTTGAAGTCAGTAGAGAAGACAGGGACTCCCTCCACGTCCACCTGGTAAAGACCTGCATCCTTTGGGTCCAGATTCTTGATTGTAAAGATGAATTTCTTGCCAACTTGTTTCAAGTTGTGTTTCTGCTCCAGATCCAGTTCTTTGGTGTAAGGAACCATGACACCGTCCTAAAGGGACATTTACATTTAGTCATTTTAGCAGACGCTCTTATCCAGAGCGACTTACAGTAAGTACAGGGACATTCCCCCCGAAGCAAGTAGGGTGAAGTGCCATGCCCAAGGACACAACGTCATTGGTCATTTGGAATCGAACTGGCAACCTTCAGATTACTAGCCTGATTCCCTAACCGCTCAGCCATCTGTTTCAGTCTGTGGGACAGAGACTAACATGATCAGATACGTTTTGTTGTGCTTGGTCATGACACATTTAGCTGTCAAAATGAACCTGTACAAAGATAATACTGAAGACAGCATATGATCAGTGTTTTGTGAGTAGGGGGGTTGAGATCAGGGTTACAGGAATGGTTTGACGGGGTCAGTTTGTGTCTCCTCACTTTGTAAAGAAAGATCCTGCTGCTTGGATCTTTCAGGTCCATGTCGATCTCAAAGGATGCAGAATCTTCAGCCGAGACTGTAATGGGTTTCAGCTTACCGATCTTTTCAACAAACTAAAATATAAAATAAAGTACACATACATAAATGCAATAAAACACCTGCGTAACGTTTCAAAAAGTAAGAAGATTTAGATTGGGCTGTACACTAGTCACGTATCCAGGTGTGATTTTGTATTGTGAAAACCAAACACTCTAATTACACTATACAACTATAGAAAGAGTTCTGAATGCATTTTTAATTGACTACATCAGAACTTTCCACGCACTAAACTCCAGGCAAATTCGATACCCTAAAAAGGTTTGTCTGCATCATGTACCTGCGCTATCTCCTCCTCTCTCTCTTTTTTCATCTGCTTCAGTCTCTTCAACATGCCACGGAAGTCAGTGATGCCGTATTCAGCACAGATGCTCTCGTAGTCTTTCTTGTCTGCGCTGAGCAGAATCTCCCAGACCTTCTCTTCTGACTCCATCGGTTTCTCCTCACGAGTTCCATCCCTGCAGGTTGCAAACACACCTGATGACAATGTGCCCGCCTTGCCAGTGATTGTAATGGCACCACTGGAATATATTTTCCATTTTGTGGCTGAGAAAGCACTTTGTGGTGCAGCCTTCTGTGGAGTACTTTGTGTCACAGTGACAGATAAATGACTTCTATGTTATTCACTTCTGAATGACTAGTGGTTCCTACCGTTTCTTCAAAATTTTCCTGAACTCTACAGGCTCCGCAGAACCTGGTGGAAAGTAACATCAAGCTGAAGAAACGTTGGTTTCTCTTTAAAGTTATTACTACACAGGTTCATTAAGAACATATTTATATTGATATTAACGTCCTGGCAGGATACATTTTTTTTCTTGATTTGGACAAACACAATACCTTCTTCTGTCTTTTTCATTTCCTTCTTTTTTTTGAATCCAACTGCAAAAAAAGGTATGTATCAGTTTCAGTGTAAAACAATTTGATTCATTTCTTCATCTCGCTTGGTTTAAAAGTGCTGCATCATTCATTCGGACCCACCTTCAATAATATTCAAGACGACGGTACAAACAGCTTTTCCATATTCATTCGTAGCAAAGCATTTATATGTATCTGCTTCGTCTGAAGTGACATTAGGGATCTACACACAACAAGTAGCAGAATACACATCCATTAGTCCCGCCCTGAACAGTGCATATTGATTAAAATCTTCCTCCCTAGTCCGTCCAATCAGGGTCCCTCATCCTTTTGACTTCCTGTTATCTGTGTTTACCTCAAGCGTGTGTTCATGGGACACATCATCATATTTGTTCTGGAACTTCTCCTTGTCTGTAATTTCTCCGTTAGCTCTGCTCCATGTCACCTCTGGTTGAGGGTCCCCGATCACGATAGCTTTGAAGATAGCTAATTTACCTGGGGTGGGAGGAGAGATCGTGCTTGTATGCAATGCGTGGAGAACAAGACGTTGTGTATATTAGTTGACGTGTTAGATTTAATAATATATAGTACATTAGAACATTAGAACCAGGGCAAGACTGTGGTGTTTATTTATAATACAACTTCATGATTGAATAGAGTCTCATCCTTTATATATTCCTCAGCATGTCATTGTGCTCCAAAACTGTCATAAAGAAAGCCTACCTGTGGCATACTTTTTGACAAGACTGTGACTTTCATGATGGCATCAAAGTTGGCCTGCTTTAATTCGGCAGCGCAGGAGCTAGCGCACGTGAAAAGAACACTTAATCTAATCTAAGAACTAGTTTCTTCCCATTTCAGGAAGTTATTTTTTTCCTTGGTTCATATAAGGACTTGGAAGGCACATGGGCGTGGTGTGGTCGGTCTTCATAATCGTAAATTATGTAGTCCTGCTCTTAACATCCATGACATGTGGAAGGCGATATGAACCATCTGGAAGGTTTACATTTCCCATCCTTCAGGCCAGCTGTCACGTGTACAGCTCAGGGGCCAGAGCCGTGAACTTGAAAAGGCATCAATCACCTGGCAGGGGCGTGAAGCCAGCCTGTCTGTCTGCCTTTTCCTCCACAGCCTGTCTGTCTGCCTTTTCCTTCACAGCATGTCTGTCTGCCTTTTCCTTCACAGCCTGTCTGTCTGCCTTTTCCTCCATTGTCTATAACCTCTGCCCTCAGCAGGTGTGCTACCCCGGTGTGGGACTGGGTGTCGTGTCGCACCAATGGGGCCCACGCTCTGTCATTTTAAGCAACTTAAAACTCACACAATTACTGTGCAAAAGTCTTAGGCACTCAAGAGTTTTTCATTAATTTGTTTCAGATATATATATTTTTGTCCCCTGTATTTGTGTAAAAGCTGAGTGTTTAGAATTTTGGTCTCTTAAGTCTTTGTCTTGTAATTTAACTGAATTTGTTTCTACCGCATTTTTTGCAGATTTTTTCCGTGTTTCTATGTGACCTTTGCACAGTACTGTAACGCCTCTCTGAGTTGCGGTAGGACACTCGCGCAGAGAGAGCTAACAAAAAACTAAACAAAAAGTGGAGTCTCTGGAAGATAGGAACTGTATAGGAACTGTGCTGCGTATGTGTTTAATTTCTTTGTTTATTAGTTGATTTATTGATGTGGAGATGGGGTGGTGATAAGACTGTGGTCGCGGTGCTGCTCTCACCCTCCTGGATGGTGAGAGCGATGGGCTTGCGGGTGAAGTCAGGGTGGCTCTTCCCCTCTGGGATCTCCTCCACAAACTGGGTGATCATCACCCCGGGGACTTTGGACCTCTTTTTGATTCCTGGTTTGACAAAAAAACTAAATGAAACAGTACAGAGTACAGTGATGTTTGTTCATGCATAATTATGTTTTTTTATGATATTTGATTTATTTATTGGTTTTGAGGTTATACTATTCTAACCTGATATTGGTAAAATATATATTTTTACTAAAATACTAGTTAAATTCCAATGGTTTAAAATACAGCACCACTTAGAATGCAGTCAGAAAAGCTCATAGTTTTACCTGTTCATCTTCAGATTGGAATGAAACCACACAATCATAAATATAGCATGACTTAATTTAACAATAACTCTTACTTTTTAAATTGTATTTAAAAAGTATATTGTATCTTCTCGGTTTTATGCGATTCTAAATTAACACTTCAGGACTCATACTGGTAGAAATCCTACTGCTGTCCCAAAAGTCTAATCACTATTTCTAATTTGTGTTTCTGTTGCTTAGTCGACCAACTGAACACGTAAGAAAATAAGGTGTCAGGTTGTACGTTGAACAGTAACACCCTGCTCATAGAGGGCCTGGTCTCTCATCTCTTTAACATCTGGAAGAAATGGACTCACGCAACGAAACAATGGTAAAACAAACAATTAACACAAACATATTTAACGATGAGCACTTCCTAGTTTTATAGTCAGGGCCCTCCAGAAACGGGTGTACTTCGTTTGGAAAAAAAAGCACTTCCAACGTCACAACCCTGCGCATTCGTTGTGGCGTCGCAAGTGTATCCGTCCAACTGTACAACCTGACCGGACCGAAGACAGACACATGCAAGGAGGGAAACCATGAAGCATGCTTGGGTTCAACCACCGTACCGACGAGGACATGGACAGTAACAATGACAGTTAAGTTGCTGATGTTGCTTCTCTTTCTTCTGAAATACTGTACCTTTCTCTTCGGTCAGCCCCCCCTCTGCACCTCCTACTATGTAAGCAGCATGACAGTGGGAAAGGGAACAGCACAGGAGAAGGTTAATCCTGACAGAAGTACCACAGGGTCTGAGGAACTTTGAGGGGATTGTGGACTAAACACATCTAACACACAGACAGGGGAGATAACACACAACCTGGGTAGAGCCAACATTCAAAGAGGTTTCAGAAGATTACTTCAATGGGATTACTTGGAGAAATGCAATGATTTGTGACGTTTTTACACCAGACTGGAGTCTGCACTTAGTCTTGATCTTGATCTTGATGTTGTCTTCATGTTCCCACAGCGTAGACAGACCAAGTGTTTAGGGTTCTTCGTTTTAAAGTGTTCACCAGAAGCAGATCTAAAGAGACAATTTTTCCTTTTCCTTCACTGTTGAAAATCACCAGTTACTCTTTATGTTCTTGACGTTCCTGGATGATTTGTGTTCTTCTGCTTATTGACCTTGGTTTATAGACTTGTGATTCTCTTAAATCCTCGCATGTGATCATTCTGTCCTTCAGTCTTCGGCCTCTTGTGTTGATCCGTTTCTTTTGCACAAACACATTCTGTTGACGTACTGCTCATTGTAAAGTTGATTGGATGATCTCGAGTGCGTGCATTTCCGATTCAGTCTCAATCGATGGTGGTGTTTCGAGATTCCTTCTATCGTGGGCGGCTGCAATGTGACCTGAGGAGAAAATGCGTCACACTGTTTGCTACAGGACTTACCCCCCTGCCCAGAGGCAGTCTGATCGGTGACCTTCGACTTCTTCCACATCCTGGATGGGTCTCAAGCTCTCTAGATTCAGATCTGCAACGGCAGAAACAGACATCAGTAAGCTACCGAGAGAATAACTTATTAACGACTTTTGAATTTTAAGGACACTAAAGAATTACTCACTGACCTTGTTTTATTTTGTTATCATGATCAAATATTGCTCAACCATATATTGCTTATATATGCTTATATATTAACTTATAGACTCCTTAAGAGATGCTGGTTCATATACTGAAGGACATGTAAACAGTTAATGTCACTAGACAGTCACCTTAACCTTAATTTCTTTATTTATGTCATATTATATTGAATTATAATGAAGATTTCTTCATCACATCGCCAGGAGTTGCTCACCTCAGTGCTTCAGCTGCTACTAAGCTTAATGATGCTGTGAATTACAACCCAACTGTCTGGTGTTGGTACCCACACAACCTAATTAGTGTCCTTGTGTCCAGTAGCTTAATGTCTACCCAGTAATGGGGGTTCTGAATGTGTTGCTTTAGTCAGATACATGTTGAGGTCCGTTCCGGACTGAGTTGCGTGTTATCGAGTGGTGGTGAGTGTAGACACACCATCCATAATCACGCAGTTCCCTCTCATCCAGAGGTTTTGCCTGTTACTGAAGGTACATTAACTCAAGGTACGTTTGGATTCAGATATTTTTTCACATAACAGCAATAAGCTAAAGGTAAATTTAGTTTCCCTTTGGACTGATTTGGATGTATCACATGGATGTAATGATCTGAATGTATATTTGGATTTATTTTCACATGAGGGTAATGTACACTGTGATTGTAAAGTTAGGATTCCCAGGGGTCATAAGATACTTGCTGTGCTCCTACATGTGTGCTGGCTCCCAGACCCATGTGATAGGTCACGCCCTCCTGCTAATGTGTTTTATATTTTCTTTGTGTCGTAAAATGTGACCTCTTGGCTGATCTGCAGTTTCTGATTGGTCGGAGGAACGCTAAGGGCGGAGACGGGGCAGATTCTTATCCACTACTTTACAAAGTGAGTTTCAGAAACTTCAGACTCGGTGTAAAGAAAAGACTTGAGGTGAGTTCTGTTGGCGCTTTTCCCTGTGTCTGGTCGAGTTTTTTTTCGCTTGTCCTTGTATCTTGTCGCGGTGTTGGCTTGGTGCATGTTTGTGTTGTATCGCTTTAAGACACACCAGATATTCAGTTGCTAGCGACTGGACAATGCACACGGTTTTCATGACTGCAGAATGGGAAGGGTGTAGTTAAGGGTGTAGTTAATCATCCTTTCACCCACCACCGTTGTGTTGTCTTTAGAACATGTTGCAGTCATGTTGCCTCTCACACCAATCTGCACATTGAATATCATGTGGACCTCATTTGCTCATCCCATCACCTGAAGACTGTAGTTGTTGCTTGCAGTATTTATTTTCTTATATCCTAGTGAATACAGATGATGGAATTGTTATGATACTGTAGTGTTTTTATTGATTGAGTAATACGAACTCCAAGACCAACAACTTTTTCACTTCAAGGGAGTTTACTACATTAAGGTTTGGGACCTTAAGAAACTTCAGAGTTTGACTGAATATACTTGAGATCGTCTTGACTAGTTCAGGTTTGATGGCCTAGTTTGTCCTTGGAGTCGGCCCACCCGCAGCTAAACCCACAACCAACAACCATCACTTCTGGGATTGAGCTCTTTATTTGTAGTCCTGTGCAGACCTGCTGTAGCCCTCACCACCAGACTGGGAAGGAGCCGGGACGTGGACCGCACTCTTGACTCTTAATTTAGAGAGCAGCTTCTGTGTCCGGATCACTGTGTGTTGCCTGGGGTTGGGTGCAAACTGACTGTTGATGGAAGCCTGTATGTATGCCGTGTGCTGTCCTAATGGCTGGTCCTCACCTGTTTCTCTGATAAGTGTTGCAGAAAACGAACCGTTCTCTGTCGCGGTGGGGCATGCAAGCCATGCGTGAAGTTTCACAACGTTGTGACATGCTGGCAGCAGTTGGCAAACATACCAGCACCTCAACTGACACTCTTTACACCTGCATGCTGGCAGGACTACCATGGTACACATCCTCATCAAGATATCATTATTAATACTGTTATGAATGTTCTGCTTTTGTTATTTTGTTATGTTGTATTGTGATGTTCATTTTATATATAAAAAGATATGAAAGCCCTTTGAGGATAGGCTGGCTCTACAGTGTCGTCCACAGTTTCCTGAGTGTGAGAGGCTTGAGAAAGCTGAGTGTTAACAAAGACCTCCAGGGTCCAGTTACAGTGTCCCAGAAACCCAGCGAAGGACCATCCGTTTGAGGTGCGGAGATCAGCTCCATGATCAATCAGCCAGCTTGACAGTGTGCTGAATTCACTCTGAGAGTTCTCTCACAGGGCCAAACAGCCCACACACACACTCACAATAGTCAAAGACAGGTCGGAGAGATTGAACCATCTACCACTATGGACGAATGTGCCAATGACTGTGTAATCTTAAAATGGCATCTGGTGGCTTCTCAGATGTCTGTCACTGAGATTTGTCATACCTACCCTGGTCACAGCTGTGAACTGGGTGGAACACTGGCTGCAACTTCAGATGTATAACTCACACAAAGCTGTCCATGATGACAAGGGCTTTTGGTGTCAAACGAGCGCTAAGACCTCTGGTTGAAATGCCTCGTGGATTTGTCCATTCTTCTCAATTAAGATGCTGACATGTCGATGCCTCCACAAAAAATGGGGAACATGCTTTACCTACCACATGAACTGTAATGTTAAGGGGCATCAGTTTTCTTTATTATTTACACAGTGGGTATTTATTTGTCTTTGACCTTACCCGTGTTAGGGTAGTATGTCTGTACTGCTTCTAAGTCATAACTTCAAACCTTAGCATTCTTGTTGTCTTCTATGTTATTTTGGACACACACAGCCCACACATGCATACTATACATACACAAAAAATGAAACGATTTCACCCAAACAACAATAGCAACAACCACAATGCCCACACAACCTGAAGTACGTGTAATGGACTCGTTTTCTGGGAAAGCAGTCCACACCCGCTGTGTTCTCCCCTAAATCTTGGGCTGCATATTGATCTGACACCTTCATCTATAGTTAGCTTTCACCCTGCAACCTCTCAACTCAGACCCCAGGACTGTGTCCTGCTACACAGATTCCAAACGGTGAAATTCTAACTGAGAACACGCAT
Source organism: Hypomesus transpacificus (assembly GCF_021917145.1). NCBI lineage: Eukaryota > Metazoa > Chordata > Actinopteri > Osmeriformes > Osmeridae > Hypomesus > Hypomesus transpacificus. Next base: position 3,343,653 of record NC_061068.1, on the reverse strand, counting down.
GCTTACCAAAATGATTATACACACCACCACCACCACCAAATCAGCTATGCTTCCATGTAACATAAACCCGTTAAAAACTTACTGAATGCAAGCCACGCATGCAAGTCCAGAGCAAACTTAATATGGTATTCTGAAACCCGAGTGGATGAAATAGCAGGACATGTAAAAGTTTAGGATCAGAAAAAGAAAAGCGATTTTTAGGATCCCTGGCTTCTGTTGACAAACCAGGAAAAACAAATCAAATGTTTCCCCTGTGTCTTTGTATTTCAATAACCACACTAAACCCAGTGGCCTCTCAAGCAGCTGATAGGAATCGTTCACAGCAACATAATTACAACGCTTCCAAGACCCAATAATGGGATCCTGGAATGTCCACAATGTTATGACCTTGCCTCAGTCACACAACAGAATATCAATACTGACACAATAGAACAGCATATGTGGTTTATGGTTTCTTCACCGTCACTGTATCTTGTGTGGGTCCCCTGTGAGAGAAGAGAGAACCTACCTGGTCTGTCAGTCCTCCTGGTTCTCAGCCCTGATCCTTCCAAGGACGTCTGGGGATACGTGCAGATATTTGAGTGGGCGCTCCACAGTGTGCTGGGTAATAAATCCCCTTAGCGAAGCGCTCGTCTTTCTGCTCCACTGCTGCCCAGACGCTGAGACTGCCAAAAGCACTCTAGACTCTCTTTGTATTTGGGTTGAGGAGCAAGTCCAAAGACCCCTTGGTTGGTTGGTTGGGGAGAGGGGGGGGACACACACACGCTGTGTCAGGAAAGGGGTCTTAACTATTTATTTTTCCCCTCTTGATATGTGTTCTTATGATCCCTCAGGTTGACATGAATGTGTTTGATGGGAAAGGGGGCTTATTTATATTTTATCTTGCACCATGAAAATGTAAAATGGCAGCACTGTGGGATGATTTGTCACATCCTCAAAGCTTTCCTCGGTTTATTATGAGAATGTGTTGCTTCTGATGATTCATCTGGATAGTTGGTGTGCCATCAATAACAAGCTACTTGGAAACACCCTTTGAAATCCTTTCAAGAAAGATGTTCATTTCAGTAAAACACAATGAATGAAAAACAGAAGTGTTTGACTTTTTTTTATCACATCAAAGTCTGATGTTTGAAAAGATCACAGCATGTTCAGACAAGATACATTACAGAAAGTAAATTGCACTTCACTATGTACTCGGTCTAACACAACACTCAAATTTGTACACATCCATTTGACTTTGAACACATTACATTTCACACACAGTAATGTCTTATGTGCTAGTTTTTATGGGTAACATAAGTTGTACATAAGTTTTGATGGAAAAGGGGTCATAAATCGGACTCGTAAGTCTGACCTATGCCAATAAAATTTAGTGCAGACTGTAACTTGTGTCTTTAAACGCTGACAGGTGTGAGGGTTAGAAGAATGTTGGTTTTATTCTCGTTTACAGATCATTCAAATCACAAATCATTTCAGAGGTAATTAAAAAAAATATAGGAAACTGTTTCCAGTGTTATCTGAAGAAGTTGCCCTGGATGTGCCTGTATGGGTAGAGTTGTTAGAGGGATAAAAATTACCTGTAGATTGTCATGCCATTATAATGTTATCATATTGCTATCTGCTAGTGATGAGCTATTACTTACTTACTTACTTACTGTGAGTCGCTCTGGATAAGAGTGTCTGCTAAATGACCAGATGTAACCATTAAACAGCTGTACATAACCTGGACATTTTGATATAGATGAGTATGAAATAGATAAGTGGATTGTTCAAAGAAAAAAATCTGCAGGCCGTGACACAACACACACATAAACACACACATTCTGGAAGTATCTTCACATTACTGCCTCGCTCAGGGCACATTACTGCCTCGCTCAGGGCACATTACTGCCTCGCTCAGGGCACATTACTGCCTCGCTCAAGGCACATTACTGCCTCGCTCAAGGCACATTACTGCCTCGCTCAGGGCACATTACTGCCTCGCTCAGGGCACATTACTGCCTCGTTCAAGGCACATTACTGCCTCGCTCACGGCACATTACTGCCTCGCTCAAGGCACATTACTGCCTCGCTCACGGCACATTACTGCCTCGCTCAAGGCACATTACTGCCTCGCTCAAGGCAACAGTTGACACCTTGAGGAGTCTCAGTGATGTCATCTCACAAGCTGGCAGAACAAAACTCCCCCCACACCCTAGGAAATAAAACCACCAATCAGCTCCCAGAACCCAGACCACCAATCAGCTTCCTGAACCCGGACCACCAATCAGCTCCCTGCAACTAGAAAACATTTGTAAGAAATTCTCCAAAGAGCTCAGTGTGCAGCACAGGAGGTGAATTGAATTAACAAATGACATTAATATCTATCTATTTTATTTTGGTTGTTCACAATATGTGCTTCTTGTTTTGGCTACTCGCAATGTTTTGGGGCTATCTTGTTATTTTCAGTGACCTATGCACTTTATAAAGCTCTCTCCTGGAAGACGCTTTGGATTAAAGCATCTGCTAAATGAGTAAATGTCAATGTAATATCGGTGTACTTCAAATGATAACAGCAAGTATTGCGTAGCACTGTAGCTTTCACGTTCCACAAGACTGGAAGAGGTGACAACAGCAGACAAACTCTTCGAGAATGTCTGACTTTGTCCCGCCGACCGCTAAGCGGCAGTGGGAGTTACTAGGTTACAGTAGATATTTTAAGTTGGGTATTCCAATAAATGTGTAACGCCTGCCTGTCGGACCCTGACTCAGAAGTGTGAAGCCTTCCTTCCCACAGTCCTCTGAAGCAGACCACATGGTCCAACACCTTTGTTGTCCATACAAACGTGTAACTTGACTAAAAGGATTAAGACGTGTTCACGACTCCCCCCCCCTCTCCCCCCCCTACAAACATGCACACACTAACACACATATACATGCACATACTAACACACACACACACACATGTACATGCACACACTAACACACACACATATGTACATGCACACACTAACACACACACACACACATATGCATGCACATACTAACACACACATATACAAGCACATACTAACACACACACACACATATACATGCACACACTAACACACACACTAACAAACACACTGACACCTGCGCACAACATCTATTTCCAAGTGCACAGTTGACTATATCAGTTAGTGTCTATGATAGTGGCCTTGGTGTGATGGTATTACAGTATTGTCACATCCACAGCAGCCTCACTGACATCAACCTTCCTACCAGATACGACACATATGGGACAGTAGCGAAATAATTAAAAACACTAAGATCAACTGTAATCAAACGGGCACCAAACTAGGAATGAGGTCTCTCTATGCATGCAGTTACTGTAAATATTTGCATCATATTATACACGAGACACATGTACATCTGTTCATGTGTGTTAGTAACCGTTGGTAAGCGCTCCTTTAGCCTCAGCTAGGTAAGTGGGGACAGCTCGTAGATAGTACAGAACTGGGTAAGATCAACTCTTTAAGCTCGGGAGTATACTGCATTGTTACAGACGTGGAAGTAACACCAGCCAGAGGCCATTATGATACACACTCCTAACTGGAGAGACTTTCAGAAGACAGGCTGATCTGAGGGGGGGTTTGGACTGGGGGTCGCTGGTGTACGATGCAGGAGAATGTTATTTACCTTGCATATCAGACAAACACTTTACATTTGTGATTTTCCACACACGTATATTATAACGATTATAACGACAGCGCTGAGATCTGTGATGGGGTAAGCAGGTGTCTTACCTCGTGACAAACTGGAGCACGTCTGTATGCCACATCCAAAACCTAGAGATCATTGAGCATCAGCAAATCTCCTGCCAGGTCGATTTCATCTCCATTGATGGATGTTCTCATCACAGTTCCAGTAGGACATCGAATATCTGACCCTACGTTTAGAATAAACAAGTTATTCTCAAGATGAGAAGTGCCTGAAATTTGCCGATATTATGCTGATTGATCTCTCATGGCATTTTCCCTTCTTCATCATCCGTTGCCTTCGCCCACACCTGTGTGAGATTCTCATCAAGTCTCAGCTGAAGGACTCACTCCTGAGCAACGACTGTTGTTCTCTGAACATGAGGAGCCCTGCAGGTTTCCTACAATAGTCTCAGTTTTCCCCTAAATTCCTAGTCCCAAGTGTCTACAACTTGGCCTCTTGTAACTGCCTGCATCTGTTTCTGATGCCGTGCCTCATAATTTCCTCTCTGCCTCCCTGTCGTCACCCTGTCGTCAGCACTGCTCATCTGTCCATTATTTGATAGCCCTCCCTTTCTTCTTCATGCTGGTAGCTACATCACAGGTTGTATCTATGACTCATCGGGAATGCTGGGAGGACAACTATAGCTGCAGCTTCCAGAAAGGCAACAGCCAACTGCCGTTCAAAGATCCGTTTAAAATGCTGTACACTGATTAAATGCAAATCTACGCACATTTTCAAGAATTAAAAAATATCTACATCTGTCCTGCCACTTTTTTTCTCTGAGAACTGCCTTTTTTCATGTTTTTATTTGTAGAAAGTTAAAACATTTAGAACATACATCTTGATACTGGGGATCCTACATTCAGTGACCAGATAACACGATGTTCATGTAATGTAGGGTACGGTCAAATATCACTGAATCAAACACAAAATAACAGCACACATCATCGTAGGCCAGCCCTTCTATCTAGGTTGACTGTCGAGCAAATTCCTGTCAGGATCAGAGAGTCGTTTCAGAAACAATTCTCTGAGGAATGTTCGAATCAACATGACGTAAACAAGTATCCAAGTGATTTAACCGGACTGGCAGGATAGTATTTGAGCACATTTCATGTTCTGGAAAGCTAATGCCCCAAGTCCACATACAAATCATGTGTTCCATGAAGTCAGGGTGCTATCTAACTTTGATTTACTACTCTGTCAGACTTGCTATGCTCAAAGAGCCTACACAGAACACAATCCATGACAGCATGTAAATCAAGTGATATTTTTGAGTCTGTGATCGTTAAAGAACTGGTCAAAGTGAGGCCATTGAAAGGTTGAAAGAGTTTATGACTTTGTCACCATTGAATGTATAACTTCGTCAGTAATAGACCATCAAAAGGCGCTTTCTTGAGCTGAATTTTCACATCAAAGAGGTTTCATCAAACTTCCCAGTAGTCTTCTTTCATGTTGGTTTGTTGTAGTTATTTGAATATGCGATATATTAAGCCTTCTCTACTTCCAATTGTCAGTTTATCATTTGATCACAAGTTGATAACCCTGAACTTGGCTCCATCTCCTATTCAGCCTATCAGAGCCCGAAGGAGCCTGGAGTCCCTGTGTCCCAGCCTGAATCAGGTGACAGCAGGAGAAGTGACGCATTCATGAAGCCACGTGTCCAGGAGAGGGGTTGTAAAAGCCAGCATTTGTTCTGTCTGATTATGGCCTTTAAAGCATTGCTTCACTGTCTGTTTTCATCGTATGAAAAGTGTTAATATCACAAAATTATAGATTTATGAATAACTGAAGCAGATCGAGCTGTTTTTTCAACATGCTGATTATAAAGTGAGTTTGTAGGTGATGATCTCACAGACTGAGGTACGGGGAAGTAGGAGGAAAGTGTGCAAAATCTAAAAGGATAGATTTATTCAAATATAAATCTGTTATTACTAATGTGACATTATGTAGATGTGATTATCCCAGGTGATTTAAGTGTTAAGGACCATACAGCGTTTATTAATGTGTGAAATAATGGAAAAATATGACATAGTTGCACATAGCTAAACATTCATTCAGTAATATTCTGTTTCCTGGACGTGCATAAGATCATGAATTAAACCTCATGTCTGTATAACTGGATTGATGTAAGCACAGGGTATTAAAGATGGATTTCATGAGGATAGTCATATGGTTTCTTAGAATAAACACGTCATAATTCCAGTCAAGTTACATGTGGCAAACATATCTCTGGATTCAAATAAAACTTTACTCATTTAGGGGGACACATTTTTCAAAGCGACTCACAAATAGTGCACATAGTGAATGCTGCAGTCGAGGACAACATAAAGTTCCACACCAGTGAGACAAGAGTTTGTGACTTTCAAGACCAATCAAACCACATGACGACTGACTCAAATGACATGACAAACTCACATGATATCGTCGGTTTTTCAGATGCTAATACGAGCACGCAGTGGGGGGGTGTAGCTCTATAAATACTCGGGCAGGCTCTGGCTGTGGTATGTAGCAGGTTAGCAGATGATCCCCAAGTGTGTGGTGGAAGGCTAAAAAAGACGATCCCAACTGCAAACATGTTCATTAAGAATTTAGCAGAAATGTGAAATGTTCCCTGACTGCCAGTCTGTCATGACTATGTGTAGGAAGGGAGGTCCAGTTCTGTCGGGGGTCCAGTCGGCTGAACAAAGTTTCTCATGCACTTTCCAAATCCAGTTTTAGATATTTGTTACATGTTATTTATTCATTAGCAAGATCCGAAGTTCTTCCGTCAATAGTTTTTGCTAGACATAAACAAATCAGGTCAAAACACCAGTGAAAACCTCCAATGAGTGCAGTTTATTGATTAAGTGCTGAGATGATGACTTTATACTTTATGGAGGATATGAACATTGTGGATGCTGAGCTGCAGAAGGCAGCATAACTGTGATCAGGAGCGCTCCTCGTATGCTTGTGTGGGGACGGCAGCGGGGACCTTTCAAGGCCTGGAGGGCTGTGCCCCCCCTACCTCTTTCTCCCCCCCTCTCATGGGGGGGAGGGGGGGGGGGCTGGGAACACGAGTAGACTGCCAGGGTTCAGGAGCAACACTGTTTTAGTCCCATATGGGTTTATAGAAACTCCACGTGCTTATGGGTGGAGATCTGGTCTGGATTGCTTTAGGTGGTCCTCCTAGCAGGAGGTGTGATCACAGGAGCGACTCCTAGGTCACACGCCCCCCCCCCTCCCCCCCCAGACATGTCCTGCTCGTCACATGGTCATCCCCCCCCCCCCCCCTCCCGACTTGTCACATGGTCACAGAGAGAGAACATCTCTATTTCTAGCCATGAAGACGATCTGGGTCTTTTTTTGCAGCTCCATGCCTGATATCCACACTCCCGTCTGGCTGACATGGTGCTTCCTGCTCATGTGTCACTCCCCTCACCTAAGTTCCCTTCAGATGGGACTCCACAGGCAGTCCGCAGTGTCTCACGCTCTGCCCTCCAATCCCCGCACGCACACACACACACACGCACACACACACAGACTCTTTCTGGCACTCCTTGACCACAGAGGACGGCTGTGTGTCTGAATCACACTGGAGGCCTCACACTTGGGACCACCTGTTGGCGTTTGAATGCCGGAGTGCTGTCGTCGTGGATACTGCGAACATGGCACTCCTCAGTTGACTTGACCTCCCAGAAATCCATTTACCGGTGACATGTGTCCAATTAATGCCAGTCCATCCCGTGCTAATACAGGAGAGATAAAAACAGGAAAAGGTGAAGGAGGGAACGCTGGGGGCTTGGCTGCTAGTCAGACAGGGATCAGCACCTTATCTCTTTTGCAGACTAGGAGCAGAGCTGCTGCCGTCCTGAAGCGTCTCTGACACATCCTCTCAGTCCCCCGGCTTCCTCCACCAGATCCACAAGCTCACAGTGGAGCAGTAGCGCTGTAGGCATGGGCGAACCGGGCATTCGCCTGGGGCGCCATGAAGAGGGGGGCGGCAATTTCCCAAGTTCATCAAATGATATAAACCCTCCCGCTACACTTGAGTTTCAAACGCACTACCAGTAGACAGCGCCAACCACAACAAGCCATGTAACAACAGTTCATCAACAGTGTAATAATAACATAACAGTGTAGAAAAAACATTATAACGTGTACTAACAGTGTAATAACAGTGTAACAACATTGTATTAATAACATTACAACAGTGTAATAACAGTGAAAGTAGAAAGTACAGATATTTAAAAGATTTAAGGAGTGCAAGTAAAACGTTGTCATCAAATTCTACTTAAGTACAGTACCAAAGTATTTGTACTTATTTACTTCCCATCTCTGTTGTAGACTCAAATCCATTTCTGGGTGTGGCTTTGGATAAAAGTGTAAAAGAGTACAGATGCTGAAATTCTGTTTCTGCTGCATCATCCCTTTTGTTTGCGGTGAGGAACTTAAATTCCACCTTGAATTCTGCCTAATAACTGTGAAATATCCACAGCCTGGACATCATTACAGCTCAGAGAGGCTTACTTTTACATCCTGAGAATCTGCTGACACATAGAAGACAGATGTTAAACTGAAGCAGACACGGAACTGACAGCTCTTTATTAATGTGCAGCAGTCCTCTGGCAAACAGCCAGCTGCAGCTGTGGTTCCAACATCAGATATGGGAACCCTGCTCCTTGCCTGCTGTCTGTAAACACGTCAGCCATTCCTGCATTCAGTAATCAGCAGTGTTAAATACGGAACGTTTCGTCCATATAAATCATCATGACGATAAAGCCACCATGAAACATTCCCTCCAGCTTCATTATCCAGTCATGAGTCATTCTGGGACCTTGGGGGGGGGCAGCCCCCAGTGACACACTGATGAATGTCCGGGACCCGAACATGTTACGCTGGAAATGACGAATGACTCAACTGCTCCGATCATGTAGTGATGCTGTGCTTTGTAAATATGCCATCCATCATGTGTATTCAGCTCATCTAGGTGCACCGGTTGTGGGGAACTATTAGTTCTGTTGACTGTTGGATTAAGACTCCAAGCAAACTGAGCTCGATATGTGACCATCATATCTGCAGTCGTGCCTTACGTATTGGCAGTGGCACATTTTGTGTTTTGCGAAGCCTGCTGGTTCAGTATTTGTAGATTATTTTTTTCCACGTTTCTATGGTATACTGGAAAACAACAATACGCATTGAATACGTTTTAAAGGCTTTTGTGGGCAAAAACATAAGTATATGCAAAGAGTCCCTCCTTTTATAGCAATCAGTCTGCACAATCAGAATGATGGAGTGATTTCACCTGACTAGAACGTGTTCACACTTTCCCACGGCGGACGAATTGAAGCTTTTATTTCAAATGCGTCTGATCACTCTTCACAATCATCGAGAAACCACATGAATCAACACCACAACGACTGAAGCAGAACACTTGGTACAAAATGCTACACAAAATCGATAACTGCAAATACTTTTGGCCATGATCGTACCACAGTAGTCGAGTGCTGGCCTTCATAACACCACATTAGTGTGGTTCACAGCTGCACTAACAAGGGTGGAGGGATGTTCTATTGATCTGAAATATTGAATGTTTTGATGAAACAACCTTCAGCTGCCAATTTGCCATCTCTGCTTACTGCATCTCTACTTACTGCATCTCTACATACTGCATCTCTACCTACTGCATCTCTACATACTGCATCTCTACTTACTGCATCTCTACTTACTGCATTCTACCTACTGCATCTCTACTTACTGCATCTCTACTTACTGCATCTCTACTTACTGCATCTCTACCTACTGCATCTCTACATACTGCATCTCTACGAACTGCATCTCTACGAACTGCATCTCTACTTACTGCATCTCTACGTACTGCATCTCTACTTACTGCATCTCTACTTACTGCATCTCTACGTACTGCATCTCTACGAACTGCATCTCTACTTACTGCATCTCTACTTACTGCATCTCTACCTACTGCATCTCTACTTACTGCATCTCTACGAACTGCATCTCTACTTACTGCATCTCTACGTACTGCATCTCTACTTACTGCATCTCTACCTACTGCATCTCTACTTACTGCATCTCTACATACTGCATCTCTACTTACTGTATCTCTACTTACTGCATTCTACCTACTGCATCTCTACTTACTGCATTCTACCTACTGCATCTCTACTTACTGCATCTCTACTTACTGCATTCTACCTACTGCATCTCTACTTACTGCATTCTACCTACTGCATCTCTACTTACTGCATCTCTACTTACTGCATCTCTACAGACTGCATCTCTACGAACTGCATCTCTACTTACTGCATCTCTACGTACTGCATCTCTACTTACTGCATCTCTACGAACTGCATCTCTACTTACTGCACCTCTACGTACTGCATCTCTACTTACTGCATCTCTACGTACTGCATCTCTACGAACTGCATCTCTACTTACTGCACCTCTACGTGCTGCATCTCTACTTACTGCATCTCTACGTACTGCATCTCTACTTACTGCATCTCTACTTACTGCATCTCTACCTACTGCATCTCTACTTACTGCATCTCTACGAACTGCATCTCTACTTACTGCATCTCTACGTACTGCATCTCTACTTACTGCATCTCTACGTACTGCATCTCTACGTACTGAATCTCTACTTACTGCATCTCTACCTACTGCATCTCTACTTACTGCATCTCTACGTACTGCATCTTTACTTACTGCATCTCTACGTACTGCATCTCTACTTACTGCATCTCTACTTACTGCATCTCTACGAACTGCATCTCTACTTACTGAATCTCTACGTACTGCATCTCTACTTACTGCATCTCTACCTACTGCATCTCTACTTACTGCATCTCTACCTCTGCATCTCTACTTACTGCATCTCTACCTACTGCATCTCTACTTACTGCATCTCTACTTACTGCATCTCTACTTACTGCATTCTACCTACTGCATCTCTACTTACTGCATTCTACCTACTGCATCTCTACTTACTGCATCTCTACTTACTGCATCTCTACAGACTGCATCTCTACGAACTGCATCTCTACTTACTGCATCTCTACTTACTGCACCTCTACGTACTGCATCTCTATTTACTGCATCTCTACGTACTGCATCTCTACGAACTGCATCTCTACTTACTGCACCTCTACGTACTGCATCTCTACTTACTGCATCTCTACGTACTGCATCTCTACTTACTGCATCTCTACTTACTGCATCTCTACCTACTGCATCTCTACTTACTGCATCTCTACGAACTGCATCTCTACTTACTGCATCTCTACGTACTGCATCTCTACTTACTGCATCTCTACGTACTGCATCTCTACGTACTGAATCTCTACGTACTGCATCTCTACTTACTGCATCTCTACCTACTGCATCTCTACTTACTGCATCTCTACCTCTGCATCTCTACTTACTGCATCTCTACCTACTGCATCTCTACTTACTGCATCTCTACTTACTGCATCTCTACTTACTGCATTCTACCTACTGCATCTCTACTTACTGCATTCTACCTACTGCATCTCTACTTACTGCATCTCTACTTACTGCATCTCTACAGACTGCATCTCTACGAACTGCATCTCTACTTACTGCATCTCTACGTACTGCATCTCTACTTACTGCATCTCTACGAACTGCATCTCTACTTACTGCACCTCTACGTACTGCATCTCTACTTACTGCATCTCTACGTACTGCATCTCTACGAACTGCATCTCTACTTACTGCACCTCTACGTACTGCATCTCTACTTACTGCATCTCTACGTACTGCATCTCTACTTACTGCATCTCTACTTACTGCATCTCTACCTACTGCATCTCTACTTACTGCATCTCTACGAACTGCATCTCTACTTACTGCATCTCTACGTACTGCATCTCTACTTACTGCATCTCTACGTACTGCATCTCTACGTACTGAATCTCTACTTACTGCATCTCTACCTACTGCATCTCTACTTACTGCATCTCTACGTATTGCATCTTTACTTACTGCATCTCTACGTACTGCATCTCTACTTACTGCATCTCTACTTACTGCATCTCTACGAACTGCATCTCTACTTACTGAATCTCTACGTACTGCATCTCTACTTACTGCATCTCTACCTACTGCATCTCTACTTACTGCATCTCTACCTCTGCATCTCTACTTACTGCATCTCTACCTACTGCATCTCTACTTACTGCATCTCTACTTACTGCATCTCTACGTACTGCATCTCTACTTACTGCATCTCTACTTACTGCATCTCTACGTACTGCATCTCTACTTACTGCATCTCTACGAACTGCATCTCTACTTACTGAATCTCTACGTACTGCATCTCTACTTACTGCATCTCTACCTACTGCATCTCTACTTACTGCATCTCTACGTACTGCATCTCTACGTACTGCATCTCTACGTACTGATTGAGAAGCCCCTTATTCTCCTCCATATGTTTAATACGTTAGATTCCTATATAGAACAGGCTTGAACTGACATCCTTAAAATAATTGGGTTGCTTATTGTGCAAACTAGTTCCCGATGCTGTGTGGAGGACCAAAATGAAATTGACTGTGAAGTTACAATTACATTTATAGTGACTTTTACTGTGAAGTTGCAGTGACATTTATAGTGACTTTTACTGTGAAGCCTACAAAAATGATTACCCTGACGTTTACATGAAAGTCGGGTGAAGACTGTCTGGACATACAGAAAAGAGCAAAGCCCAGTTCAGGCATGGTACTCGGGCAGCGCACGTCATTACACTCATTAACTAAACCTGTGTTAGCCTGCTTCAAGCCCATTGGTCCACGTCCGATAAGGCGGCAATATAATGCAGCACGGATACTCATACTCTCATTCCTGGTTTGGTTATCTGTGCTGCCTCCCCCCCTCTAGCTGCTCCCTGCCTCATATTCTATTAATGTAGCTCAGAGGCTGGGAGTGCTTCTTCTAGATACATCCTCTCTGCCAAAGTCAAACCTATTTACATGTCTATGGTTATCCATAAATGCTCAAATCACGTCTTGACTGAACTACATGCATCTGTGGAGCTAGGGTTGCGGCTGCCATTTAGTTTTCCTTTTCACAAACACTGACAATGTAAAAAAGTAAAAAAAGGGTTTTATTTAAATCAAAGTTCAGAAATGTAGTGTGGCTGTATGATGCCGTGGATACCCAGCCGGTGTGTAGCCCACTGACTGAGGAGTCTGGAGTGGTGTGAGAAGATCTCTCCTCTGATGGTGTCCCCCCCCCCCCCCCTCACACGCTTTCAGTAAAACTACAGTGATTAAAATGTTTTCTCTGTCCTGGTCCTGGACCGTGCGTCTGTCAGCAGACTCTCCGGGGGAGCGGCGTGATGGATGGAGGGGGCAGCGTTTCGGAGCGGGCTACAACCCGACCCCACGCTGATGAGAGACGGAGGCTCCAGGCACTGCCTCCTCCTTCCTCTGCCTCTATTCCTCCTGCTGTAGCTGGAGACACTCTCACACACGGCCTCCTCCTTCCTCTGCCTCTAATCCTCCTGCTGTAGCTGGAGACACTCTCACACACTGCCTCCTCCTTCCTCTGCCTATAATCCTCCTGCTGTAGCTGGAGACACTCTGACACACTGCCTCCTCCTTCCTCTGCCTCTAATCCTCCTGCTGTAGCTGGAGACACTCTCACACACTGCCTCCTCCTTCCTCTGCCTCTAATCCTCCTGCTGTGCCTGGAGACACTCTGACACACTGCCTCCTCCTTCCTCTGCCTCTAATCCTCCTGCTGTAGCTGGAGACACTCTCACACACTGCCTCCTCCTTCCTCTGCCTCTAATCCTCCTGCTGTAGCTGGAGACACTCACACACTGCCTCCTCCTTCCTCTGCCTCTAATCCTCCTGCTCTAGTGGGGAAATGCACCCCAGGGATCAATAAAGTGTTACTCTACTCTACTTTCTGTCAGCCATTTTGTTTCGGATGCCAGCAGCGTTAAGTTACTCCAAGTAGGTTTTCTCCCTCGTGTTTAAATCGTACTTCTTTTCTTTTTCCCTCCATCTTATAATGATCTTCATAGAGCAGAGCTGAGATCTCACCTAAGGTGTGAGCTGTGTGTGTGTGTGTGAGTGAGTGTGTGTGTGTGTGTGTGTGAGTGTGTCAGTGAGTGAGGGAGGGAGTGAGTGTGTGTGTGAGCTGTGTGTGTGTGTGTGTGAGCTGTGTGTGTGTGTGAGTGAGTGAGTGAGTGTGTGTGTGTGTGACAGTGTGTGTGTGAGAGTTAACACATTCCATTGTGTAAAAATCTTTATCAGAACCCAGGTGCTTTTACAGGTTTTGCTGCTTAATTATACAAGACACAATTATACCAGAAGAAGTGTATAACCAAAACCATACAGTGTGTGTTGGTGTTGTGTCTGTGTTGGGAGTGGATATGTGATGTGTGTATGTGTGTGGAAGGCCTATGTCTGTGTGTGTGTCTGTGTGTGTGTGCGCGTCTGTCTGTCTGTCTGTCTGTCTGTCTGTCTGTCTGTGCGTGTAAACATGATGATATTCATATTATTCCCTCAGTTTTTTATTTTATAGATCCTCATCCATCACTTAGGAAACCCTTTTAATAATACTGTCCTCCCTCAACGAAGTCCTGCCCTTCTCAATAGGACCTCGGAACCCTCCGAAGCGGTTTCCATGGCTACGTGACCCAGAGAGACATGCGGGTATGAGAGAAGCTTTCTCTTTCAGACCTATGCCTGTAAGGGTCTTCTAACGATTAAGACATTATTTTTGTTCACTCATTATATACATGATGTAGCGCTGCGTGAGAATCTGTGCCGATGTGAAGCATCCTTATTTGTTTCAAATCTTTTTTCAGCATCTGAAAATTTATTTATACTTGTTATTTATTCAGAGTGTACACTTCTGTCAAATTAATTATTCACAGATGGTTGTGTTTTAATAGTGTCATTTGTTTTCTGCAACACCAAAACATATGGTCTTGAAGCTGATACTTCAAGTACAGTTGTTTTGTTTAGTTAAATAATGATAAACGGCACACATTTAAACTGGATTTTAATTATACATCTGAATTCAATTAATCAACGTGACGACGAGATCAGAGACTGCAGAGTTAAGTCCCTTCCCAGGGACGTCAGGACTGGAGAAGGGAAACACAACCGCCAAACACAACCACCAAACACGACCGCCAAACACGACCGCCAAACACGACTGCCAAACACGACCGCCAAACACGACCGCCAAACACGACCGCCAAACACGACCGCCAAACACGACCGCCAAACACGACCGCCAAACACGACCGCCAAACACGACCGCCAAACACGACCGCCAAACACAACCGCCAAACACAACCGCCAAACACAACCGCCAAACACAACCGCCAAACACAACCGCCAAACACAACCGCCAAACACAACCGCCAAACACAACCGCGACCACCAAACACGACCACCAAACACAACCGCCAAACACAACCGCCAAACACAACCGCCAAACACAACCGCCAAACACAACCACCAAACACAACCGCCAAACACAACCGCCAAACACAACCGCCAAACACAACCACCAAACACAACCACCAAACACAACCGCCAAACACAACCACCAAACACAACCAACAAACGTTGTGTGTCAATGTTCTGTGTTGAAAAACCGAGGCACGAGTTTGAGCTTACTCTGACTGTTGCAAAGGAGAGAGAACTTTGGCCAGCCATTTCCTTGTGTGTTTATGTGTGTGTATGAATGTGTGTGAGTGCATGCACGTGTGTGAGTATCTGTGTGAGTGTGTGTATATGTATGTGTGAGTGTGTATATGTATGTGTGTGTGTGTATATGTATGTGAGTGTGTGTATATGTATGTGAGTGTGTGTATGTATGTATGTGTGTGTGTGTATATGTATGTGAGTGTGTGTATGTATGTGTGTGTGTGTATATGTATGTGAGTGTGTGTATGTGTGTGTGTGTATATGTATGTGTGTGTGTGTATATGTATGTGAGTGTGTGTATGTATGTGTGTGTGAGTATCTGTGTGAGTGTGTGTATATGTATGTGTGAGTGTGTATATGTATGTGTGTGTGTGTATATGTATGTGAGTGTGTGTATATGTATGTGAGTGTGTGTATGTATGTGTGTGTGTGTATATGTATGTGTGTGTGTGTACATGTATGTGAGTGTGTGTATGTATGTATGTGTGTGTGTGTATATGTATGTGAGTGTGTGTATGTATGTGTGTGTGTGTATATGTATGTGAGTGTGTGTATGTGTGTGTGTGTATATGTATGTGTGTGTGTGTATATGTATGTGAGTGTGTGTATGTATGTGTGTGTGAGTATCTGTGTGAGTGTGTGTATATGTATGTGTGAGTGTGTATATGTATGTGAGTGTGTGTATGTATGTATGTGTGTGTGTGTATATGTATGTGAGTGTGTGTATGTATGTGTGTGTGTGTATATGTATGTGTGTGTGTATATGTATGTGAGTGTGTGTATATGTATGTGAGTGTGTGTATGTATGTGTGTGTGTGTATATGTATGTGAGTGTGTGTATATGTATGTGAGTGTGTGTATGTATGTGTGTGTGTGTATATGTATGTGTCCTGTAGACTGCAGATGTCTGCAGGGGGTTTAAAATAGGTCCAGTGAAACTGATCAGCATTGCTGAGCATCTGTGAAAAGCAAGCAGGTCAAGTTCCAGCTCGTTACTAGAATGGAGCCAACATGCGCATGCAGAATGTGGACAATGTTATAGAAAGCATGTGTCCGGTGTGGAGGTGGTTCCACATGAGTAGATCACCAGGAACACACTACAGGAAACAGACCACATAACCACATGGACTGAGTTTTTAGTCCTAGTGAAATATTGCTCGCTCGCCACAGGGTGACACTGTTATGCCTTTTGGGAGTCAAACGCTACGTGTCTCTTCTCTGGGGTAGTGGTAAGCATACATGGTGACAGCAGAGCGATCTTATTCAGCTTATTAAAAGCTGCTTCTACTGTAATTGTGTCTGGAGTTGTTTACTGACTTGACTGGATAGAGTCCCTGAAGGAATGCATGCAAAAGTGAACAAAAAAGCACTTTGAAAACTGTTAAATAATTTCAATCATGCTTCTGTCTTCCCAACAGAGAGCAGAATAATTTGTCATGGTTATAATATGGGCCTATTTTCTTAAGGCAGGGGTGGCCTGCTAAAGTATGGATTGATTTGAAGTTGCTTTTGATGAAAATGGCCAAAGATCATTTGAGCGACCATGCAGTTCCTCGCCTCTGACATGATTGATCCAGCGTGCTTACCCAGTAATCACATCCAAAATAGCTTTCCTCATTAAAAATACAGATTAATAACTATAATATGCATCTGGCTCGAAATGTACTTAAAAGTTCAATTTTTCCGACCAGTACAGTTATGTAAATGCATCAATAACAAAGGTCTCAGATCCATTAGTGAGAACAGTTTCAGATCCATTAGTGAGAACAGTACAAAAGTAACCTATTGGGGCTGTGAGATTTCAAACTGCTGCATGTGGAAACAAATTTTCCTGAGCAAACGTCACATTTGCAGTATCAGATAACTCGACCAATCCACCTTCTTATATCTACCAAAATAAAGGAAATCTATGTAATTTACAAGGACACTAATCATATTGACTCTGACATCAATACAAGTCAACATGTAGTGAATCATCCCAAGATCCTATGATTCTGAATCTTCGACGGACCTAAACATGGTCTGCTCACCAGTACACCAGTACACCTGCACACCAGTAACCTAACCCTAACTCGGTGACATGGTCAAACCGCCTTAATCATCCTCAGCTCTCCCCTCCTCGATGTCCATCCTGCTTGTCTAGGACGTCTACTGACCAACTGACTCAGAACATTCTCAAACTAGACCGCTGTTGTACGGCGTATCTAGGCTATCTATCCCTGAGTACCTGTAAACAAACCCAGGTGAAGCAACGCCTCATCAGGTGACGTCTGGCTGTGTGTCTGTATCTGGGACGCTGGCTTCTGCATGCTGTCTAAGCGCTGCTGAGGGAGTCGGGAGCCAGAAGTACAGGAGGAGGCCGTGCATGATGGACGGCCTGCTCTGGTAGGAACAGGCTCTTAATGAAACAGCCAGGCCCCGTCTCCCTGGAGGCAGGGGGGCAGGGAGAATCAGGGACTAGAGCACGTTGGACGGGTTCAGTTGAGAAAAACACACGCTGTTCAATTTGCTGCGTGGAGTCACCCAGGCGATGTAATCTATCCATCGTGTTTGGGCTTGCCTCTGCCTGGAGGAACACAGAATACTGCTACTGTAGTCTACAACTATGGTACTGTAGTCTACAACTATGCTACTGTAGTCTACAACTATGGTACTGTAGTCTACAACCATGGTACTGTAGTCTACAACTATGGTACTGTAGTCTACAACTATGCTACTGTAGTCTACAACTATGGTACTGTAGTCTACAACCATGCTAATGTAGTCTACAACTATGGTACTGTAGTCTACAACTATGCTACTGTAGTCTACAACTATGGTACTGTAGTCTACAACTATGCTACTGTAGTCTACAACTATGGTACTGTAGTCTACAACTATGCTACTGTAGTCTACAACTATGGTACTGTAGTCTACAACCATGGTACTGTAGTCTACAACTATGGTACTGTAGTCTACAACTATGCTACTGTAGTCTACAACTATGGTACTGTAGTCTACAACCATGCTACTGTAGTCTACAACTATGGTACTGTAGTCTACAACTATGGTACTGTAGTCTACAACCATGCTACTGTAGTCTACAACTATGGTACTGTAGTCTATAACTATGCTACTGTAGTCTACAACTATGGTACTGTAGTCTACAACTATGCTACTGTAGTCTACAACTATGGTACTGTAGTCTACAACTATGCTACTGTAGTCTACAACTATGCTACTGTAGTCTATAACTATGGTACTGTAGTCTACAACTATGCTACTGTAGTCTACAACTATTGTACTGTAGTCTACAACTATGCTACTGTAGTCTACAACTATGGTACTGTAGTCTACAACCATGGTACTGTAGTCTACAACTATGGTACTGTAGTCTACAACTATGCTACTGTAGTCTACAACTATGCTACTGTAGTCTATAACTATGGTACTGTAGTCTACAACTATGCTACTGTAGTCTACAACTATGGTACTGTAGTCTATAAGGAACCATGGACAGTAGTTCTAGTGAAAGGCTGGTGGAGGAACTTGAATCCTCCTTCCAGACCTGGAACCCTCAGTGAATGAAGACAGATGTTAAGTGCCCCATCTAGTCTATGCAGAGAGGGTCACTTGTTAACGCTTTGGTCATCATGTCACCCAGAAAATCCTCCTGTTCTTCCTAACTGTCCTTCTAGCCTTCAGAGTCTTACTACCATCCACTTATAATGCGTGATCGAGGTGTTCTAGAAATGTGAGCCCTCTCATCTCAGTAAATCATGATCTTTTCCTAATGTATCCAAGACCATCACTCCCTCACTTAGCACAAGTCATGGTGAACGACCTTCTCTGCTTGTGGAAATGATGGTCATCATTTAGGCTAACATCTTTAAGTGGCCATCTTTGGCTTCGCTTGAGCTGAACTGAATCCCATTCATCCTGGGCTGGTCTGATGAGCTGTCTGGTATGGGTGGTGGTAATGGTCTTCTAAGGCACTTCTGCTCTCCGCTCCCAGCTAGAGGGACCCTGGAGGAAAGGCCAACTGAATCTGGATGAAGAATTGAACAAACATTTGAAGCTTGAACTGTGTCCTCCATAAGTCACAGGCTGTGTGGTGTTGTTGGGATATATACAATGTCTCTGGACTTGTGTAGAAGCTCTACAGTAGCCTGGTTTAAGAGAAATAAATCTGTTTCTATAGCGATGACCCTCACATTTGGTGTGTGATTGTGTTTACATGCAAATATGCAGATCATCTATTATCATTTGGGTGATTGTCCTTTCCCTCTCATGTTACACGAAAGAAGCATCCCATTTCTGCGGGAGAACAGCCAGTGTAGGGGGGAGGTGATTGTGTGACAGAGTTCTGAAACACCTTCATTCAGGGTCACTGGGTGCACCTTCCTGGGGCAGTCACAACTTCCTAAAACATGATGGATTGCCAGTTTTGGAGATAAATGATCATTCTGGGAGCAATAAAGAAGGGAAAAAATTGGCTTGTGCAATCTAAGGCTTGTTTGGAATGAGATTGTGCACTCATTTAACGTTTCGCTTCCAACCAGGTTGTGGCCGGCCTTCGACAAGGTAGTGTGGAGTAGAAAGCCCATATGTTTGTGCCATCCATCACCTCCCATCATAACAACCATCCATCGTAGGGACCAAACGCTGCTCTCCTGTCCTGCCAGACGTCTCGGCGGAGCGAAAGAAAAGTCACGACGCGGCAATACAAGGAAGAAAAGAAATGATCTTCCATTACATGTTTCTGTGATTTGCTCACAGAAATAAATACCAAAACGCCTGACAATCTTATTCGCACCGTGCTGTGTGAGCATGTTCACAGTGAACATGAGAGTGACGAGCGTGTGAAGTGTGAATGTGTTTGTATTCTACAGCAGTAAGATGCTGAACTCTTCAGGGGTGTTTCAGCTGGAATGATCTCCAGCTTCGTACGCCTTCCAAGCTCTTCCTGCGGAATCCAACTTGATCCCCTTCAAAGCGTGACTACAATAAAGAAAATATCGGGGATTAATCCGTGCTTTCAACTCGGATTTTACACGTTTGATGTCTTGCTGCAGGGCCACTTTCCCTCCTGAATGGATGTGATGGATGTGTTTTCTGATGAATGACTTAACAATTGGTGCTAATGCTAGAAGTGTTTCTCAGCATACAGAATGGCCACAACCAAACACTCCACTAAATGCTCTCACCTCAGGAGTGGAAGCTTACGTTGGCTTCTCATAAAACGGGGAGCCATTTATTTGTGCTAAAGAGCAATTTGAGGCAATGTTTCCAAGTTGTTTTAGCTGGCCTGCTCTTTCGTGTCATCCTGTAGTTAGGGACCAGCCAAACTACTGCTGATCTCAGCACACAGCAATTTACAACACAGAATATATAATCTTTCATCCTTTAGTGCGACTAACTTCACATTAGATGCCTTTTCAACGAGCCTTTGAGTTCCCCTTTCTCAGCACTTGACCCCCTCCTGCCAAAACACAAACCTCGGTGCAGCAAGGTTTGCGCGCTGTTAGGGATCGTAGTCGTTTGAAAAACACACCCAGCAGGTTGGCTCCTTGAATAGCTGAAAGGCATCTAATTAGCCAGCCACCTGCAGTCTACTCAGAGGAGGAGGGGCTCTAAACTCTGATGCGCTTCACTGGGGAAGCATCTTCCACTGAAGGACATCAGATTTTGCAGTCATGGAAATGACACACCGTCCAGTGACCGTCCTGTACGATACTCACTCTGCTTCCTTTTTTTGTTGGTACATTTTAGGGGCATTTCTGCCTTTATTATTGTTTGTAGAGACAGTGTAGATGAGACAGGAAATGCAGGGAAAGAATAAAAGGAATGACATGCAGCAAAAGGGCCCAGCCCGGATTTGAACCCAGGCCGCTGCAGTGAGGCCTCAGCCTCCATGGCACGGTGAGGCCTCAGCCTACATGGCACGCAGTGAGGCCTCAGCTTACATGGCACGCAGTGAGGCCTCAGCCTACATGGCACGCAGTGAGGCCTCAGCCTACATGACACGCAGTGAGGCTTCAGCCTACATGGCACGCAGTGAGGCCTCAGCCTACATGGCACGCAGTGAGGCCTCAGCCTACATGGCACGCAGTGAGGCCTCAGCCTACATGGCACGCACACTTATCTGGTGAGCTTCCAGGGCGCCCCAGACTCTCTCTGCTTTTAATCAGAGGAGGAAGCCATGTTGAACATATCATATCCAAATGTAAGGAAGACTATGGTTGCTTGTAGACTTCCTGTTTAGATTATTACAGAGTTTACTATGGTCAGAAACCTTGAACACTTCCTGTTTGAAATATTATACTGTTTAGTGATATAGGAAAACTGTTCACAGTCATATAGTTTGCAATTGTGAAAGGTGCTGGTATTTTAGAGCGCATGATCATGGTCATTTTTCAGTTTCATATAGATTATTGAAGTAAGCTTTCAAATGATCATAAAGTGACTATAGCAGAGAAAATCCCCTTGAAACATTTACTGTAGTGTGGTCTAGTATCAGTTTACCCAGCCCCTCTCCTCCCCTTGTGTCACTGCTCAGGTTATAACGGGCGTCTGGGAAGATCTGTTGGGCATTCAGTACAGCGTCTTCTTGAGGGAGTCAGCATCTCCCTGCCCCAGCCCTGAGTACGGCCACTCAGTGACTGGGACCTGGTATGGTCAAAATCTCCCTGCCCCAGCCCTGAGTACGGCCACTCAGTGACTGGGACCTGGTATGGTCAGCATCTCCCTGCTCCAGCCCTGAGTACGGCCACTCAGTGACTGGGACCTGGCTTGGTCAGCATCTCACTCAGTCATAGTTAAATGAATACACTCTTAACCCAGATGGGGGTCAACACTGTGGAAATAAATTCCATCAAACTATTTTGGCAATTTAATCTCTTATAAAAAATTGCTTTAAAATAAAGTATGAATTGAATCACTTAATGAATTGTGTAAATTATTGTTTCCTTTAAAGAAATAGCTTAGATTACTTAAATGGATTGATGTAATCGGTTTTACAAATGTTATGAGTGTTGTTAATTTACAGTGCAGGGTCTGCAGAGTTTTACATTTCTAGATGATCAGAAACTGTTGGAGCAAGAATGAAGAAGCTTCTCACATCCCACTCTTCCTCAGGTAGGGCTGACTCTAAATAAACAAACACAGGAAACCACTTAGTCATTAATCTGTGTGAAGTTGTAGTTAGCAAGTTGTGAAACACACAGACTGACAGGGCCATTTGTTGGCAATCACTTCACCCCCCTCAACGGCCTCATGTCCCTGCTCCCACACACACACGCACACACATACACACACACACACTCCACCCCCCCTGTTCAGTAGCAGTTGTCTCTGATGTATCCAGTTGACCCCCGGCCAGTGTGGAGGTGTTGGGGCTGAGAGGTGCGGTATATCACCGGCATGCTGGCCAGGTATCAGTCATCATGGAGGAATAAGTGTTCTTTAATGGATGGCTCTCTCCCTGGCATCTGTCCCAAGGCCTGAACAAGCTGAAGGAGACAGGAACACCATCTGCTGTCTCCGTGTCCGACCCCAGACCAAAGATCAGCACCATTTCTTAAAAAATCTATCTGTTCCCTGTCGCGAGGCGACCGAGCTGAAACCCTTTGACCTGAAAATGCTCCATTTGAGGAAGACTTTGTTCATGCACGGTGTTGGCAGCGTCGTAGCTCGTCACAGTCCAAACAGCCAGATGGAAGAGCAGATGAGCAATTATTTAAGCATGCATTAAACATCCACAAAAATGAACCCGAAGCCTCTGTTAGGTCTGGGTTAACATGGATATATTAGCACCCCTCGCAACACTGCAAAAATAAATCAGCCTTCGTTTACTGATCCACAGTAACTCTTTGGCATTTTCTCTTCCTAGTGTTTCTTGGTGAATTGAACAAACAGCCTAAATAGAGCAGTGAAGGCACAGCAAGAATAAGATGTTTTTGAGAGCAGACTGTGAGGAGTGCTGGCAGGCAGTGAAACCCTGGCAGTGCTGCACTCTGTGCATCTCCTCCACGCTCTCTGTCACGCTGGCCTACTTTCATGGCTAAACTCGAACCCACCTCCACAATCCTCTCTCTGGCTTCATGTCTCCCTGAGGGCCCCAAGATAGCAGTGTCCTTACCTAGCGATCTCTCCCTCTCTCTTCCTCCATGTCTTTCACCCTTCTTTGCTCTTCCTCTCTCTGTCCCTCTCCATCTCTCTCTCCATCTCTCTCTCCCTCTCCATCTCCCTCTCTCTCTCCCTCTCCATCTCTCTCTCCCTCTCTCTCTCCTTCTATTTCTTATCTCCTCTCTTTTCCTTTTCCCTTGGGTTCAATTAGGCATGGTGTTCAGTAGACTTTACTGTAGGGATGTGAGTCTTGTTTGACTTGTGTATTACAGTCTGTGTATAAACTGTAGTGTTTTTAGAGCACTCTATCTGTAATACTGCTACTGTACACTGAGGTGAGGAGGCCAATCATTTGGAGGCCAATAAGTCCCCCCCCAGTGGTCTTAAATGTTCTCTATAATAAGTACAACATACTTCCCAATTGTACGACACAAAACAAGACGTGGTACAATAGGGCCGGAATGAATTGAATTCCCCGTTTTTCAGACATGCCTTGTAATTATCTCTGCATGGGTTCTGTGTTATTATATCTGGTCATGTTTCTCAGAGTGTGGTATAAAATTAAGTCAACTCTTTTAGCAATCACTGAACAGTTCGGTTGAAGTCCAGCAAGCAGTCGTATTATGCTCTGTTACCAAGCAACAGACTGGGAAACTGCCTTGTATGTGTAAAATACGTATGTATGTGTGACTCGTACATACACAGTTCCTTGACTATGCACACTTCTGATCTCTTGCTGTACCTGCTCTCTAAGTCTCTTTGGATAGAATAATGAATCAAACGTAACACGTACTGTATTTCATACATCCCAACCAGAGAGCTCCTCAGTCTTCTCTTGGTTAGAGGATGAATTCAATATTAGTAGGATGAAACCTTATTGGAACCAGAGTCAGAGATCCTGTCAGTGTAGCTCTGGTCAGAAGAACCCAGCATGTGTGACAGCTATATCCATGTCACACCTCAAACCGTCCTGACAACAACTAAAACACTGAAACAAAAGTACCTGTTTCCTAGGCAAAGCCTTGTGGTACTTTTAACCTTTTACAAGTAATACATATGCAGTTGTTCATTATACATTAAAATACAGTCAAATTATTATTTCCACTTACATATTAATCAACTATAAAATAAATCATAGTTAAACATATTAAGTCACCAAATGCAGACAGCAGGGATAGTGAGCTGGGTGTATTTGGGTACATTATGGGATGTATCAAAACACAGAGTTGTGTTGGCTCAGTGCTGGGAAGACCTCAAAGGCTGACATCATGTGTAGTCCCTGTGTGTTACTGGTGAGTCCCTGTGTGTTACTGGTGAGTCCCTGTGTGTTACTGGTGAGTCCCTGTGTGTGTTACTGGTGTGTCCCTGTGTGTTACTGGTGAGTCCCTGTGTGTTACTAGTGAGTTCCTGTGTGTTCCTGGTGAGTCCCTGTGTGTTACTGGTGAGTACCTGTGTGTGTTACTGGTGAGTCCCTGTGTGTTACTGGTGAGTCCCTGTGTGTGTTACTGGTGCGTCCCTGTGTGTTACTGGTGAGTCCCTGTGTGTTACTGGTGAGTCCCTGTGTGTTACTGGTGAGTACCTGTGTGTGTTACTGGTGAGTCCCTGTGTGTTACTGGTGAGTCCCTGTGTGTGTTACTGGTGAGTACCTGTGTGTGTTACTGGTGAGTCCCTGTGTGTTACTGGTGAGTCCCTGTGTGTGTTACTGGTGAGTCCCTGTGTGTTACTGGTGAATCCCTGTGTGTGTTACTGGTGAGTACCTGTGTGTGTTACTGGTGAGTCCCTGTGTGTGTTACTGGTGAGTCCCTGTGTGTGTTACAGGTGAGTACCTGTGTGTGTTACTGGTGAGTCCCTGTGTGTGTTACTGGTGAGTCCCTGTGTGTGTTACTGGTGCGTCCCTGTGTGTTACTGGTGAGTCCCTGTGTGTTACTGGTGAGTCCCTGTGTGTTACTGGTGAGTACCTGTGTGTGTTACTGGTGAGTCCCTGTGTGTTACTGGTGAGTACCTGTGTGTGTTACTGGTGAGTCCCTGTGTGTTACTGGTGAGTACCTGTGTGTGTTACTGGTGAGTCCCTGTGTGTGTTACTGGTGAGTCCCTGTGTGTGTTACTGGTGAGTCCCTGTGTGTGTTACTGGTGAGTACCTGTGTGTGTTACTGGTGAGTACCTGTGTGTGTTACTGGTGAGTCCCTGTGTGTGTTACTGGTGAGTACCTGTGTGTGTTACTGGTGAGTACCTGTGTGTGTTACTGGTGAGTCCCTGTGTGTTACTGGTGAGTCCCTGTGTGTGTTAGCAGTGCATGTTGCCCGAGTCTCTGGGGAAATTAGGTGAACACTGTCCTCTTCTGACTTATCAGGATTATACAACACTGAACAAGACAGCCGCACTGCACATTTAAAATGAGGTAGAGGAAGGGGGGGGGGGGTTCTTTAGGCATTCAACTAGTATGTGTACAGTATCAAATCTAATTTTCATCTGGATAAAAAGGTTAAGTTTCTGTAATAGGCTGCGGCTTGTTTTCCACACGGAGACGTCTTGAGGGTGAAAACTAAACAGCTGTTGTGGTAATAACTGGAGCTCTCACCCTCTCTGGGCCCGAAGCTACAATGAAAGGTCTTTTAGTGACCCAAGGAATGTTGTGCCCCCTGTACGACACGCCCAGGAGCATCTCCATTACCTGGTTGTGTGTGTCCTGAAATGTTATTGTGCAAATAATGCACACATATGAATATCTCATGTTTATAATGAGTGTTTACTCTATGTGGGTCTGTACTAGTTGTTGTTTTAAGAGGATGACGTGTTCCAGTCAGAGCTCAGTGTGCAAGAACAGTCAGAGTTTACTGCATTTTGAAGACACCCGACAGCAAAGTTCCACTTCTTGTTCTGGGGGTGTCAGACACAGCCCTGTCACAGAGGTAGCAGCACTCCACCACTCTGAAGGTAGACGGCGTCATTTGGGGTTTATGTTTGGAAAGAAAGGAACAAGATTTTGGTGACGCTGGTATCGGTGGTGTGGTTCCTAAGGGGTCCCAAATGATGAAGCAACGTTCCATTGCTCGCTGTCTGAAACTGAGAAACATACCGATGCTCTCAGTTCACCCTGCTGTTTGAGGAATGACATATGGTTCTGCACAATGAGTTCAAAAACAATTTTGAGGGGGCAGACACGGAGGCTCGCTCCAAACCGTTAATTTGAAATAATTTCATGTTTCCCACCATCAATTGTCTCTCCTTGAGGTGCTATTATCTAAACAATGATGTCAGCTCGTGCACACTGAAAGTGGCAGTTGTTGTCCTCTGTGGTCAATTTAATGTTCGTACTTGTCTTAACTTGGATGTTAAACTAACATGTACAGTCTCAAACACACACCACCACCTACTCACACATGCACCTACACACTACAAACACACACCACCACAAACATACACCTACACACCTCAAACACACACTACCACAAACATACACCTACACACTAAAAACACACATTCTGACAAAACTCACTGAGGCGGCGAGTGAAAGCAGAGAAATATAAAATGTAGTATTCTTTCTGTCACAATGATTCAAGTCCTACATGTCGGAGCAGATGAAGTGTAAAAAATAATTATAGTAATTTAGGCAAACAATCTTGAAGGATCACATGCTTGATTTAAACTTCATAGTGTAAAAGAAGGGTGAATACAACTATTTACCTGCCAGCTAACAATTGTAAACCAGAAGTACAGTGGCTGTTCTCTGCAGTCCAATCAGCCTCTGTCAAACCAGTGTGAACACATCAGCAGATTACAAACTAAACGGTTCTCCCTCCCGGGTCAGACAAGCTTCTTATGCAGAGTGAAGTGCATGTCTGTTAGCAGAGAACAGAGCGCTGCGTGATGAAGGGATGGACGAGAAGCGTTTGAGAAGCTCTGTGGTCATGGGACCTTCTCCAAGCTGCTTCTTCACCGCAGTCACCATGTTCAGGTCTGATTCAGTCTTTTCTCTACTTCCTGTTTGGGTCTGATGGGAGACTTCCTGTTTCCTGTTGACAAGACATGATGATCATAATAAATCTGGGCGAGGAAAACCTGGAATTTTCAAAACGTTTTTATTAGAAATAATATTTTTTGGTATAAAAACTGGACATGCTCCACAAGACTTCATCATTTTTCATGAAATTTTACAAATACTCAGATAGTCAGGCACTGCTTCTTTTAGATTACTTTTTCAGTTTTTTTTTATGGACGTATAAGCAGACATCATCAATCTATTTAATAACATACATTAACTTGCCAATTAATTTGGTCAGCACTTACATATTTTTATTCTGCAACACAAATGGCATTGAAAGTAATACAAAAGAGGAGGGGGGAGTGAGTGAGGGGAGGGGGGTTGAGTGAGGGGGGGGGGGGGGGGGCATTGGTTAAAAGCAGCAGTGAGTCCACAACACAAACGTTTCCCTGAACACAGGTGGGAGGCCTCCACTCTGCAGCCCTCTCATGGACCCAAGCAGCCAGACGAAGGTGAATGGCACACATCCCCCCCCCCCTCACCTGTAAATGAAGTCAAATACCTTCACGACACATTCATGATCCTATTATAATAGTCCTGTTTTCTGCAATTAGCCGGTGTGGATTAATTAATCAACTAATTAATCAACGTTCAATCGTTCCTGTAGGCGACCAGGGTGAGAACAGTATGACATACCCTGGATGGAGCACGTCTACTGGAGTATAGATGAGCTGTGTGACCCTGTCTGCTGTAGACAGGGGAGAGGTTGTTGGCAGTGAGGGAGAGTCCATGAGGACAGATGGTTGTTGGGCTACGAAAAGAATAAAACCCTCTAAGGCTTCCAGCTGTGGCCCACAAGATGAAAGCACAGATGCAGAGGTCAGTAACAGGCTTTGCTTGCTGGTCATAATGGGGCCGTACTCGAGCACAAATAAACAAATATCACTCACTAGACCATCACCAGGTCGATTTTTACGTACAACAGAATCTGGGCCAAACAGCTGCAACGACACAGAGTTTGAACGCATTCCAAAGATTATTTTTTTCTTTTAACAACACAACACATGATGTTCAAACTGGCATGCTTAAAATCAAGAATGACCAATCTTCCTAGTTGCCATCTTCATTTTTGTCAAC
Organism: Hypomesus transpacificus; assembly: GCF_021917145.1. Taxonomy (NCBI): domain Eukaryota; kingdom Metazoa; phylum Chordata; class Actinopteri; order Osmeriformes; family Osmeridae; genus Hypomesus; species Hypomesus transpacificus. The sequence continues at coordinate 3,315,015 of NC_061068.1, read as the reverse complement.
TCAATAAAGACATTAAGAGGGGAAAAGAACGAAACAAATCATGGAATCATTCAGTTTTCCAACATTTTATGAAAAGTTTTCTTAGTGATTATATTTTTTCTCTCTCTCTGAACATGTTTAGAAACTAACATCCGCCAGTCATCCTTCTCAATAGAATCCAGATGTGTCCTTCTGCTGCACCTGCCACGTCTCTGCGAAGCTTTGAGAACAACATTTATCACACATCACAAAACCAGCGTTTCGTCCCACCTGAACACATACTGGCGTTGGTGGCTTGTCGCTGCATTACGCCCAGGTACGGACGTCATGGCGACAAAGCGTAGCTCCAAGGTAACCCACATAAAGAGCCCAGCCTCCCAACAAACCAGCGTTGGTGTTCCGTGTTGGCTGATGGAAGATGGACATTCAGGATTATTCATGATCTGGTCCTGAGAGGTCTTCTGCTGGTTCATCAGTTCTGTTTGATCTGTCTACTGTGGTCTGTGTAGCAAACACCTCTGTCATCGTCATCGCTGCTTACTCTCTTTCTCTCTTTCATAACAGTCCATAGTGAGGTGCCAATCCTGCAGGAAAATAATGATGGCGTCTCCTAGATAGCATGGTTGCTATAGCTGATGTAGGTTTGCTTTGAGGCAAAGGCTGAAAGAGAAGCAGGACATCCAGGAAAATCAAATCAAGATTGGGTCAAGGTTATTTCTTCTGAAAAACATGAAAGCATTTTCATTTCAGCCTGTTCAACATTCAAGTGTTAGTCTCAATACCTCCTACCTTCACCTCCTACTTCTCCCCTCCACTCTTCCTCTCCCCTATCCTGTTGCTTCTACCCTCCCCTCCTCTCTCCCCTATTCTGTTGCTTCTCCCCTCCTCACCCCTCCCCTCCTCTCCTCTCCTCTCCTCACCCCTCCCCTCCTCCCCTCCCCTCCTCACCCCTCCCCTCCTCACCCCTCCTCACCCCTCCCCTCCTCACCCCTCCCCTCCTCACCCCTCCCCTCCTCACCCCTTCCCTCCCCTCCTCTCCTCTCCTCACCCCTCCCCTCCCCTATCCTGTTTCTTCTCCAGGCTGGGGGCTCTGTTCTGCTGGAGAGGAGCAGGTAAACCCTGACATCCTGCTATTGGACAGAGCTGCAGCAGGAGCAGCAGCCCAGACAGGGATTTCTCAATTCCATCAATCAACGTGTCTGCGATGACAAAGACAATGACAAATGCTGCTTTATTCAGATAGCCCTGCGTTGCCGGATTCTGGACATCCTGTTAGCACCATTAGGAGGAGCAAGCGACAGGGACCAGATCCTCTCCATCTCCTGTCGAGCCACTTGTGGCTGTTTCGAGTTCTGGGTTCTCCCTGATGTGGCAGAACCCCCCCCCCCCATCCTTCCTCACAATGCACAGCATCGGATCAGCATTTCTCCAAACATTAGTGCCCTCTCCATTTCAACACCACAGTTGTTTTACACGTCTGTGTGTGAAAGGGACAATGCTTTTCCTCTGTCGGCGAAAAGAGGCTAGAGAGAATGAAACAGTGTGTTCTGCATGCGTCAGTACGCCCGACTGCAAACAGACAGGGGGGTGCGTCTCTGCGACAGAGCGTCGTGAGAAGGTCCCGGAGTGCACGGTGGACCGGTCGTCACCTGAGCGCTTTCTGCTGAGTCAATAGCGAGGAAGACATTATTTAGGGGTACCTCTGTTGTGTAAAACGCAGGTCTTTGTCCTTGCGACTGCAGTATGGAACGTTTGTATTGGTATTGAAATGAGGCAGGGCGGGGGGTTCTGGGTTGGCTGGCTCGCAGACTAAGCTAATCTGCTTCTCAATTATTTACTCCTCCATTTTACTCAGCGCTTCAGAACAGTCTGCACGTCAAACGGCAGAGGAAAGTACATTCAAATAGATCGTCCAAGGAGCTAGCGAGCATGCTGTGAAATGCAACTGTTGATGTTACTGTGAGATGAGAGAGGAAAGGAAGGTGGATGTATCGGGCGTGATTGAAATGCTCTCCGCGTTCACCTCAACCTTCTAGACTGCTATTACAGCGCGCACACACATGATTGGTTGTTTAGTTGGCACAGAGCTGGCTTTCCTGCCCAGTCCCACCTTAGCACACGTAAAGCACCACACTGGTTTCATGGATTCCTAATGAGCACACTGCAGCTATTCACTCTTACACCCTTTGGTGAAGGAATATTATGAAGCCATGACAGAGAGATGGAATATACTCAAACTAGAGAGGGTATAATTTCTGGGGAAATTGTGGGGTGTGCTTGCATCCGTTGCAGATGGGTCCGATTTTTAACAATTGATATTTCTGTATATTTTAGATAAAAATGCATACTTATTATTTATGCAGATTGCAGCTCATTTAAAATTCAAAATACTAAGAGTGAATGAAGCGGTTGTTTTCTTATTTCTTATTTCTCTTATTGTAAGTTATGCACTTTACCCAGCCTCACCCCCAGCCTTGCTACCCAGCCTCACCTTGAGTCTCGGGCCCCACCCTTAGCCTTGCTACCCAGCCTCACCCCCAACCTTGTTACCCAGCCTCACCTTGAGTCTCCAGCCTCACCCCCAGCCTTGCTACCCAGCCTCACCTTGAGTCTCGGGCCCCACCCCCAGCCTTGTTACCCAGCCTCACCCCCAACCTTGTTACCCAGCCTCACCCCCAACCTTGTTACCCAGCCTCACCCCCAACCTTGTTACCCAGCCTCACCCCCAACCTTGTTACCCAGCCTCACCTTGAGTCTCCAGCCTCACCCCCAGCCTTGCTACCCAGTCTCACCCCCAACCTTGTTACCCAGCCTCACCCCCAACCTTGTTACCCAGCCTCACCCCCAACCTTGTTACCCAGCCTCACCTTGAGTCTCCAGCCTCACCCCCAGCCTTGCTACCCAGCCTCAACCCCAACCTTGTTACCCAGCCTCACCCCCAACCTTGTTACCCAGCCTCACCTTGAGTCTCCAGCCTCACCCCCAGTCTTGCTACCCAGCCTCACCTTGAGTCTCCAGCCTCACCCCCAGCCTTGCTACCCAGCCTCACTCCCAACCTTGTTACCCAGCCTCACTCCCAACCTTGTTACCCAGCCTCACTCCCAACCTTGTTACCCAGCCTCACCTTGAGTCTCCAGCCTCACCCCCAGCCTTGCTACCCAGCCTCACCTTGAGTCTCGGGCCCCACCCCCAGCCTTGCTACCCAGCCACACCCCCAACCTTGTTACCCAGCCTCACCTTGAGTCTCCAGCCTCACCCCCAGCCTTGCTACCCAGCCTCACCCTGAGTCTCGGGCCCCACCCCCAGCCTTGCTACCCAACCTCACCCCCAACCTTGTTACCCAGCCTCACCCCCAACCTTGTTACCCAGCCTCACCTTGAGTCTCCAGCCTCACCCCCAGCCTTGCTACCCAGCCTCACCCTCAACCTTGTTACCCAGCCTCACCCCCAACCTTGTTACCCAGCCTCACCCCCAACCTTGTTACCCAGCCTCACCTTGAGTCTCCAGCCTCACCCCCAGCCTTGCTACCCAGCCTCACCCCCAACCTTGTTACCCAGCCTCACCCCCAACCTTGTTACCCAGCCTCACCTTGAGTCTCCAGCCTCACCCCCAGTCTTGCTACCCAGCCTCACCTTGAGTCTCCAGCCTCACCCCCAGCCTTGCTACCCAGCCTCACTCCCAACCTTGTTACCCAGCCTCACTCCCAACCTTGTTACCCAGCCTCACTCCCAACCTTGTTACCCAGCCTCACCTTGAGTCTCCAGCCTCACCCCCAGCCTTGCTACCCAGCCTCACCTTGAGTCTCGGGCCCCACCCCCAGCCTTGCTACCCAGCCTCACCCCCAACCTTGTTACCCAGCCTCACCTTGAGTCTCCAGCCTCACCCCCAGCCTTGCTACCCAGCCTCACCTTGAGTCTCGGGCCCCACCCCCAGCCTTGCTACCCAACCTCACCTTGAGTCTCCAGCCTCACCCCCAGCCTTGTTACCCAGCCTCACCCCCAGCCTTGTTACCCAGCCTCACCTTGAGTCTCCAGCCTCACCCCCAGCCTTGCTACCCAGCCTCACCTTGAGTCTCCAGCCTCACCCCCAGCCTTGCTACCCAGCCTCACCTTGAGTCTCCAGCCTCACCCCCCGCCCATATCCTCATCCTACCCAACCCAGCTCCCAGCCTCACTCCCAGCCTCACCTTGGGTCTCCAGACTCTCACACAGCTCTGTCTTGGCCTCTCCGTTGGGGCGGAGGCTGGCCTTGGGGTTGAACTTGTTGGACATGGTTGCTGCGGTGACCACGGCCTTGAGGCTCCTGGTGCGCTTGGGTACGTTCTGCTCGGGGTGCAGGAGGACCACGTACACCTTGGGCAGGTAGAGCATGCCCAGAGACACAGACGCACTCAGGCTTACGGAGATGGTCAAGGTGGTGGTCTGGATGTACATCTGGAGGAGGCACACACAAACACAGACACAGACACACACACAGACATATACACACACACACACACACACAGACATATACACACACACAGACATATACACACACACACGGACACACACACACAGAAGCATAATGACAGAAGTTAGATTGGATTAGAGAGAGCAATACAACAGCCTGCTAGAGCAGCACACCAGCCTGCTCATCACCAGGATAGAGGCGTAGGTTTTGCTGGGATAACATGAAAACACATCCAGTCCTCAGTCACACTGCTGAAGGTGGGCTTGCAGGTGATTCAACGACCAAGGTTGTATTTCTGGAGGATATCACTTCATCCACGTGTTTACAAGGTTTGTTTCCAAACAGATGCAGTCTGTACAGCTCCAAGAAGACACGTTTTGCTGCGGAGGTTTGAAACCATCAGGTGAATGTCTGTGAGTACAGAGAGAAAAGGGACTCATTCTGTTTTCATTCCCAATCAACGCCTCATAAGCTCTTACAGTGGCGGCCGAGCCAACCTTGTTTGTTTGAACGTTCTGCAGTGCTAGCTTTAATACGGCCTTCCCGTCTGCTCTCAAATTAATTTCACCACGAGTCGATAGCGTCCAATTCTGATCCGATACAAGGTGCCCCATAAAACGAAACAACCTCATGAAAATGTTATACTAGGCTGAACATTGTGGATGGCGAGGGAGGGACCTTGGTGAATATCCGTGTCCGTTGCTCCGTTCACAGTGTTTGCGGTGCGGCGGTGCGTTAATAAGAGGCTTTAATGACAACATCCAACATCCAACATCCAACAGGCCTGTCTAGGGGGGACGATGTCAGCTGCGGAACACGTTGATCACCTGATCGCTCCTTCGTCAGCAGGATTAAAGAGCAGGCAGCGCAAAACATAAAACAACAGGCTTCCACAATCCTCGGCGGCTAAACCTAGATCGTCAGAATGAGCGGAAAAACCCCGGATGAATAAACCACCACTGTTTAATTAGGAGTGTGGCTTTGTCACACCTGCCTGCTGGTGACCGCCACTCACCGGCCGTCACCATCACTGGAACCAATCAAACTCAATCCCACTGACACCTTCACCCTCCCCCCTAACCAATCAGACGATTGATTCCCTGTGTTTGGCAGTGCTGTGTGGTGTTACCTGGGTGTGGATGGGTAATGGACACCTGTCCCTCCTGCGGAGCCACATCTATAGGGCTCCTGCTGGTGAAACAGCTTCACACTTTAACTCTGTGTGGGTCAGGCCTGCCTGGGGAGATGGGTTGGTTTTTGTATCTGTGACTGGCTCTGTGCTGCTTCGTATATACCCACACCTCTCCCTCTTCCCCTCCTCTCCCTCCCTCCTCCTCTCCCTCCCTCCCTCCTCCTCTCCCTCCCTCCCTCCCTCCCTCCCTCGCTCCCTCCCTCCCTCCCTCCCTCCCTCCCTCCCTCCCTCCCTCCCTCCCTCCCTCCCTCCTCCTGTCCCTCCCTCCCTCCTCCTGTCCCTCCCTCCCTCCTCCTGTCCCTCCCTCCATCCTCCCTCCATCCTCCTCTCCCTCCCTCCCTCCATCCTCCCTCCCTCCATCCTCCTCTCCCTCCCTCCCTCCATCCTCCCTTCCCTCCATCCTCCCCTCCTCCCCTACTTCCTTCTCTCCCCTCCGTGTGCACACACCTCATCATCCAGTCATCAATAGCACCAGCCCCGGGCCATGCATACATAGTTGCGTCAATGCAGCATTAATGAGTGAGATGGAGCTATGTAGAAGATATAAGAGATCCTGGAGGGCTGTCTGGGTGTCTGCTCTTCTACACAGCTACCAGGACCCTGCCTGCTCCTCTACACAGCTACCAGGACCCTGCCTGATGCTCTACACAGCTACCAGGACCCTGCCTGCTCCTCTACACAGCTACCAGGACCCTGCCTGCTCCTCTACACAGCTACCAGGACCCTGCCTGCTCCTCTACACAGCTACCAGGACCCTGCCTGCTCCTCTACACAGCTACCAGGACCCTGCCTGATGCTCTACACAGCTACCAGGACCCTGCCTGCTCCTCTACACAGCTACCAGGACCCTGCCTGCTCCTCTACACAGCTATCAGGACCCTGCCTGATGCTCTACACAGCTACCAGGACCCTGCTTGATGCTCTACACAGCAGGATTTACTCTCTCTGCTTCCTTTCTCGTTCATTGTCTCCCTCTCTCTCCTCCCTCTTTCTCCCCCTCTCTTTGTCTTTTCCTTTCTCTCGCCTCCCTCATCTCTCTCGATCTCCTCCCTCTTTGTCTCTCTCTTCCTCAGCAGGACAAAGACAAACGTTTTCATCACCCTGCTGTCACTGGCAGCGATATGACGGTAACTTCATGAGGATATAAACAACACCCACTCAGTCACTCAATCACCCGTGCAGGGACTGTAATGGCAGGGTTCTCCATTTGGGATGATTGCATTTCAATTGAGTCCATTGTGGAGAGAAACCTTTCCCCAGAACTCTATTGTGAAGCGTTCGTTCACGCCTGTCACCCCCCCACCTGCCCACCGCCCCCCCCCCCCCCACCCCACCTGTCTGTCAGCCCATGATAGAGAGTGTGTCACAGGTGAGCTGTCCCATCATCACTAACATCAGGATCTGTGATCACACTCTATAGATAGACCAGCTGTCTTCTTATCCACACGCCCCCTCCACACACACACACACACAACTCTCCCCAAGCACATCCACACACACACACACACACACACACAGCTCTCCCCAAGCACACACACACAACTCTCCCCAAGCACATCCACACACACACACACACACACACACACACACAGCTGTCCCCAAGCACACACACACACACACACACACACACACACACACACACACACACACACACACATGATGTGCTCCCCTCCTCCCCCCAACAAACATACACACAGAACACTCCTGCCACGCAAGGACAGATCCATGAGCGTGCTGCTATACCAGCCCAACAGGGTGATGGGCACCAGCCCAACAGGGTGATGGGCACCTGCCCAACAGGGTGATGGGCACCTGCCCAACAGGGTGATGGGCACCTGCCCAACAGGGTGACGGGCACCTGCCCAACAGGGTGATGGGCACCTGCCCAACAGGGTGACGGGCACCTGCCCAACAGGGTGATGGGCACCTGCCCAACAGGGTGATGGGCACCTGCCCAACAGGGTGATGGGCACCTGCCCAACAGGGTGATGGGCACCTGCCCAACAGGGTGACGGGCACCTGCCCAGGATGGCGATCGGGCGGGCGAGCAGACGGACACACAAGCTAAACCACAGCCTGGGTGGGATGGGGAGTATTTAATTGCTTTGGGAGACGTCACACTGCCCTGCCTGCCTTTGTTTGGCCTGTCACTCGCTGTGATTAGGAGCTGCTGCTGTTGTGACATGCTCCTTTCTTAAAGAGGAACATTATTTACGAGTCGGAGCCGGAAGGGCTGTCACTGCTGTCTTCTGCTTGATCTGGAAATGAAGCGTTTTAGTTTGAGTCACACTCACTGATGCGATTCTGGATGCTGTCATGGAGGCTGAAACGCCCTGGGGATCCTCGATAGAGGAGATCCTCTATAGGGGCCTGGACATCCTCTATAGCAGGGGTGGTCAATTAGAAACCAAAAAGGTCCACTCACCAAATTTCCATTCAGTTCAGGGTCCGGAACAGTGATGGTTTATTAATCTGGCCCTTACCTCAGAGTTCTGGCCTGGGGGTAATTTTGTTCAAAATGTCGATGCTTTGTTTCATAGTGACGTTTCACATTATCACTTTTGACAAGGGCAACCGTCTCATTGCAACACATCGGTGTTGTGCTCCCCGTCTCATTGCATGTTAAACACATCGGTGTTGTGCTCCCCACCGGCAGTACAAATGCATACTTGTCAGTCCACTCTGTCTGAAATTTGCGATTTTCTGAATCAACTTTTTGCTTTTTGTCGGGTTTGGTCACGCCATGACTTTCGCTATGGAAGAAACAGGTACCGTTAGCAAGTCGATTAGCCTGCTTTGTTGCGAATCACAGACACAAGCTGTGTGACCCACAGAGGTTGCAGCCAACGTTGAGTGAGTGAGTTGTCATGGGGATTACAGTTATTACAGCTCCTGATTGGACCTTTGGATTGGACACGGAAGACAGAAACCACGTAGGAAAAAAATATGGCTACAGTGCAAAGTCACGCACCAATGAAAACTCACTTGGATCATGACTTATACTAGAATGTTGATTTTGGCTTTGGTCCAAATAGTATTGTGTCCGACAACCCTTTAATTTGAAACAGGTGAACTTAGGTCTCATGCTCACTTCCTGTCTGACGGCACAGGATGCAAACAGCCTGGCGTTGTTCAGATCAGGCCTGGTGGGGTGAACGTACAGCCACATGTCCATGTTCATGAAGACCCTGTTTTCCACGTCTGGTCTCACCTTCCTCTACCGGCCCCAGAGACCAAACCCTCGTCTGCTGTGAAGGAGCAGGAAGTCTATCTGGCAGCTTTCAGCCGGAAACACTCATTAATTAATGGGCTAATAACATTTGGGAGAAGAAAGGGCTCTTATCGTAAGCCTTGGTGAGAGAACTTATTCCAGGTTTTCAAATTGAATTTGTTTTTCCTGGTCTGAGCGCATCACAGAAACTAAAGAGTCTCAGAGTGTGTCTTATTCTTCTCTCCCTCCTTCACCCAGTCCTCTGCTCAAAGCCAGGCTGGTTAATGGATTGCCTCATCTTCAGAAAAGCTGATGCTGAATATCACTATGATTTCACAATTCTCTTTCACCTTTCTAGGTCAGAGACAGGCAGCATAAACTAAGAAGTCGTTTATAAATATAAATCCATCGTCCTATATATGCAGCCGTTAGAGAAGCGGGGGTGTAGCGAGCACACATGCTGGGCCTGTAGCACGGCTCATCCAGACTGCTATTAGTGTGAGTTAATACAACCAACTAGAACCATGATATCTGCTGTAGACAGTACACACAAAAATGTTTATGTAGGGAGGGAGGGAGAGAGAGACAGAGAGAGAGAGAGAGAGAGAGAGTGAGAGACAGAGTGAGAGAGAGACACATTGAGAGAGAGAGATTGAGGGCCAGAGAGAGAGATAAAAGTGATGATGTTAGTTGACCGGTTTAAAGAGGAAACCCATATGCTGACTAATCAGGGTGAGTGTTAAGAGGTGCTGGTCCCCTGGGCTCTGTTCTGGGGGAGGTGAACTCTCCCCATGTAGGTCGTGGTCCAACAACACATTCGACAGAGAGAGAAGAGCTGTCTCAGACTTGATGTGTGATTAATGTGACACGGCAGAACAAGAGTAGAGCAGCGTAAAGTAGAGCAAAGCAGGGTAGAGCAGAGCAGAGTAGAGCAGAGTAGAGCAGAATAAAGCAGGGGCAGAGTAGAGCAGAGCAGAATAGAGCAGAGCAGAGTAGGGCAGAGCAGAGCAGAGCAGAGTAGGGCAGAGCAGGGCAGAGCAGAGCAGAGCAGAGCAGAGTAGGGCAGAGCAGGGCAGAGTAGAGCAGAATAAAGCAGGGCAGAGTAGAGCAGAGCAGAATAGAGCAAAACTCTTGAGAGTTGTAATTTTTGGGTCCCAAGAGTGACAAGGGTATCATTTGTCTCAGGCCCCCGGAGAAGTGTCTAAAGTCCCTTAAACGGGTTCCCACCCAGACAGATAGAAGACATGAAACTGGACAAATTGCGTTTGTAATTCCTCTCACCATCATCATAAAACCAACGGCTGCAGGGACCCATTTTCGCAAGACCCACTATCGCAGAGCTGCTTGTTCAGCATCATTCTCTCTGGCCCCTCTGCCAGCTTCATGTCCAGTCATGTCCACCTCCTCACTCAGAGAGGGGGGAGGAGGAGGTGAAGGAAGAGGAGGAGGAGAGAGGGGGCAGGATGTCTTGCCAGACCACAGAGAACACTGAGCAGAACAGAGTCCTAAATCCTCTAATCACAGCTACTAGATCAGCTTCGGTTCACCAACAAACACCACCCCAACAGAGAAGCACAGAGAAGAACAAAGCAGAGCAGAACAGAGCAGAGAAGAGTACAGCAGAGTAGAGCAGAACACAGCAGAGAAGAATACAGCAGAGTAGAGCAGAACACAGCAGAGAAGAATACAGCAGAGTAGAGCAGAACACAGCAGAGAAGAGTACAGCAGAGTAGAGCAGAGTAGAGCAGAACACAGCAGAGATAAGTAGAGCAGAGCAGAGTAGAGCAGTGCAGAACAGAGTAGAGCAGAGTAGAGCAGAGTAGAGTAGTACAACACATCAACAAATAACCCCCCCCCCCAAAACAACAAGTCTTGTTTACCTTCTCGGTGGACTGCGAGGTGCCAAAGAAGATGGGGATGAAGGCCAGCCAGATGATGCAGGTGGTGTACATGGTGAAACCGATGGGCTTGGCCTCGTTGAAGGTCTCAGGGACGCCGCGGGTCTTGATGGCGTAGACGGTGCAGGTCACCATGAGCAACATGCTGTAGCCCAGCAGGCAGATGAGCGACAGGTCGGAGATGTCGCACTTCAGCACGCCGCGAGCCTGCTCCGGGTTGGACGTCCGCTGGTCCTCGTAGTCGATGATGGCCTGGGAGGGATCCACGCCGAACCAGATGACCACGCCCAGCAGCTGCACCGAGGTCAGGCTGAAGGTGATGACCAGCTGGGAGGCGGGGGAGATGAAGCGTGGGGCGCTGACCAACATGCTGCCCTGCTCGAAGATGCGGTAGATGCGGTTGGTCTTGGTGAGCAGCGCGGCGTAGCTGATGCTCATGCCCAGCCCCAGGAAGATCCTGCGCAGCGAGCAGATGCCCACGTCAGGGGCGGAGATCATGAGGAAGGTGGTGGCGTAGCACAGGAATATCCCCGTCAGGAGGACGTAGCTCAGCTCACGGCCGGACGCCTTGACGATGGGCGTGTCGTTGTAGCGTACGAAGGTGACCACCACGAAGACGGTGGCTAGGATCCCCACAACGGCGATGAGCAGGGGCACCACAGCCCAGGGAGAGCTCCACTCCAGCTTAACGATGGGGATGGACACGCAGGCGGTGTGGTTGGGGTTGGGCCGCAGGTCGTAGCGGCACAGCTTGCAGGTGAAGGTGTCGGCCTGGTACTGGTAACCGTCGCAGCGCTCGCAGTGCCAGCAGCAGGGGATGCCCTTCACTGTCTTCTTCCTCTCGCCCGCCTGGCATGGCTGGCTGCAGGTGGACGAGGGCACCTGCTGGACCCTACCTGGCCAGTGCATGGCCCGGACCTGGGGAGGGAGGGAGGGAGGGAGGGAGGGAGGGAGGGAGGGAGGGAGGGAGGGAAGGAAGGAGGGAGGGAGGGAGGGAGGGAGGGAGAGAGGGAGGGAGGGAGGGAGGGAGAGGGAGAGAGAGAGAGAGAGAGAGAGAGAGAGAGAGAGAGAGAGAGAGAGAGAGAGAGAGAGAGAGGGAGGGAGGGAGGGAGGGAGGGAGTGATGGTAGGAGTAGAGCGAGACACAGGAAGAGAGAGAAGCTCTGCGTGAATTGCTTGCATCTTTAACTACTGTCTGTCTGCTAATAACCATTTCAGTTTCTTAAAAAAAGAAAGATAAACAGTATTTTGTAATTTCAAAGGAGTATATTTAGCATTTTCATTTTTGTTATTAACTCAGAATTTTTCTTCAATGGCTGTTTAAATTCTTAGCGGGCACATCCCTTAATGTGCATTTAATTAACAGCTCAAAGGATCCTTAATAGGAAAAGACTTGTTTGGAGTCAGGAACACTAACACACCCAGCAGGAGTCTGGAGTCACCAGGACGAGAGCAAACACTCGCTGCACACGCAGCTTTGAAGAAGGTAAAAAGCCACTAAAGTCCACTTTGTAGCAACAGGATTTATTTTCTTCTCCTCTCACTTGTTATTGTTTCCCAAGGCCCTCTTCTCTTCATGCTGTCCAAGTGTCGTGTGCAGCAACATATCATTCAGTGTTATAGCCCACACTCTATGTCCAGGTACCTGCTTCTCTCAGGCAGGAATCATCGTCTAAGACCGTATGGAATGAGTCTCCCTTCCTCCATCTTGCCTCCCCACCCTCCCTACCCCCCCTCCCTCTCTGTTTCCCTGTATTTATTTCTCATCACAGTTCCCATGTTAATGGTTAAGCCAGCCTGTGGTTATTCCCACCTGTGATGAGGACAGGACTAAGTGCTGGCTGCTTTAGGAAGACTTACGATGCAGAACTAATCTGCTCCGAGGAGAGCTATTACACGACCTGGGAACAAACAGGTGTTGAGGGACAGCCAATAGAGGCCACCAGTTGTAGTGGAGGTCGTTTGAAACCCTCAGCTCTGGGAACCTGGTTAATACCTTCTCGTGCTACGAATATTCAGACGCTTCGGGCACAGAACCCATCGCTATGATGACGCCGGCCTCTAGATAACCTAATAATTTTAGCTAGAGTTTGAAAGGATTCAAACCACAATATTCCCTCCCTTAAAAGCCACTCCTCTAAAACACATGAACTGATTACTGCCAGGGGGCAGGTAGACTGACAAGCAGCCAGTAGTCCAATCATCCAATCAATGCATTGGGTCCGAATGCCGTCCAATCATTTGAGCCTGTCAGACCTTAATGATTGCTTGTGTTTGTTACAGTTAGGGGTTATGTTTATTGTTATGGTTAGAGTTTGGGTTGTGATTTGAGTTTGGGTTATGATAAGGGATATGGTTATGACGACCTTATGGGTCAAAAACTGACATAGTAAGTTTTGGGTTATGGGTTTGGGTTAAGTTTTGGGTTACAGTGATGCTCAGAGTTCCTCCCAGGAAGTCAAACAGACTCCTGTAGAGTGAGACCTGGCTCACCTAGGTTAATGGCGGCCATTTTTATTACCTGCTGATTTTAATACTGAGTCAAACCCCAGAGATGTTCTCAAGAGTGGATTTATCAGTTCGATTTGATCCATTTTATATTTGTGAGCACATAATCTCCTGAATATGATTACCATGTTAATGCAACAGGGAAATTATAACAAGTTAAAAACTACATAATTAACAAGTAGGCCTTAGCAGTCATAGTAATGCCCCTCTCCACTTCAGCAGTAGTTGTGTATGTGTGTGTGTGTTTGACTCAGCAGGTGAGGGACAAAGAGACAGAAATACTTCCTCTACTTTTAAATGAGGGGGCGACTACTATTGATGCATGCGTCATGGGTAAATCGACTTAAAATTAGGAATTTGCAAGTCACTATTCATCGCTGGAGGGAATCAATTCATTTATCCAAAGAGACATGCAGTGGAGGGATTTGAACTTAAGCCCTTCTGATCTGCAAGTCATATGCTCTACTACATCACTGTGTCAGTACGACATTCAGTCATTTTAGCAGACGCTCTTATCCAGAGGACAGAAGGAGGAGAGGAGGAAGAGAGGGGGGGGAGAGGAGAGGAGGAGAGGGGGCGAGAGGAGGGGCAGGAGGAGGAAGAGAGGAGAGGAGGAGAGGGGGCGAGAGGAGGGTCAGGAGGAGGAAGAGGAGCTCACGTTGAGGTGGAGCTGGTCAGTCCAGTGTCCGATGATCTTGTACTCTGCTGTCTGGTTCCTTATCTGAAACTGGTAGATCTCGTAGCGACCTGGAGCATCTCCATTCTCATTGAAGAACACAGGGTTTCCAGCGATGCCTGGAGCCCAGACCGCAAAGGAGGGAGACAAGATGATTAATGAGGGATCTTTTTGATCCAATTTCTCTCTCTATAGGCTATATATAAAATACATATACATCCATATATATATACATATATATACTTGACCCTCTATACACATCAGTGTAAGTGTGGCTTCTTAGCACTGCCTTTCACACATTGGCTCCTCCTGACTAAGCTGAGCACAGTCACTTCCTAGGACTTGACACGCTCCACACTTCACTTCTCAGAGGGTGCTTGTTGTGACGGTTTTGTTGCCGAGTCACACTGCTCCTCATGGGGTGCACATGCAGGGTCATTCCTTCTCTACTGCACCGCACAGCTCAAGCCTCACAAACATCTGTCTGGCTTCCATCCACACCCCTGATGAAAAGGCCTGAACACTGGCTCTCCCCCCGTTGTGACTGGGCTTATTATTAAACCCCCCCTCTGACCTACACTGGTGGGGCACGGTGCCACCGGGTAGGGGCAGTTAGATGGATACTGCTGCTAGATGTCAGATTCAGATCCTTCTCAGGCCTCGTTGCTCAGGCAGTGGGAGACGTGACTCCCTAATCCACATCTCGATGACTCAGTCTCTGGATTAAAGCATTACGGGGCGCTCAGACGCAGAGCCAGAGCGACAATGCAGCATGCATCACAAAGGCAGAAGCCCGCGAACAGAGGGATTACCGGGATTTTACAGAGAAATAAGGAGATGTGTGTTTCTGAGTGTATGTGTGTGTGTGTGGAGAGTGTGTGTGTGGAGTGTGTGTGGAGTGTGTGTGTGGAGTGTATGTGTGTGTGGAGTGTGTGTGTGGAGTGTGTGTATGGAGTGTGTGTGTGGAGTGTATGTGTGTGTGGAGTGTGTGTGTGGAGTGTATGTGTGTGTGGAGTGTATGTGTGGAGTGTGTGTGTGTGGAGTGGGGACGGGGGACATGTTTATACAAACACACTCCTGAACTGGAGTGCTATATTTTTGCTTTGTGTTTTTATTATCACAGTCAACATTCTTTTTCTCTAGTGTTTGATCTGTTTTTTCCCTCCCTCCCTCCCTCCCTCCCTCCCTCCCTCCCTCCCTCCCTCCCTCCCTCCCTCCCTCCCTCCCTCCCTCCCTCCCTCCCTCCCTCCCTCCCCTCTCACCCTCCCTCCCTCCATCCATCCCTCCTTCCGTCCCTCCCCCCTCAACAGTTTCTGAAAGTACCAGAATCCCCATGATCAGCGTGCAGTCCACCCCGGCTCAGTGGGAGCTGTGTTGGGAGACAGGCAGTGTGCTGTGGCAGCTCCATGCTGACACTTCCAGAGAGAATGGATCCTGAACACCACTATGGTGCTTTCACAGGCTAATGCAGCAACACATTCTGTCTCTGCTGATATAATTAGATGTAACAGTTTACAGACTCTCGGTCATGCTTGCTGCTCATACTGAGGTCTGTCCAGAGATTATCGGCAGTTTCCTTCCTCTGGCTGTGAGATGAAGAGAGCTGTCTAAGCACAGTGTCGTTAGATACCAGACATATCGGCACATTAAAGCATCTGGCTTTTGAAAACTTAAGCTTAAGATAAATTATGTGATAGTTTAAGACAAGATGTTCTGAACCTGTGCAGTGTGGGCTCTGTGCACTTCAAATGTTTTGTGTTTATTTAAATCTTGTGTCAGGAAAGGGAATACACTGGAAGAAAATTACTTGTAATTTTCGGTTACACAATTTTACTTTTTTAACTGTTCATTTTTTTTTACTTCAAGTGTATTCAAAACATGATCAAGGTGTAATCTCAAAAATGCAGCCTTTTTTCAGGCATTGAAATTTAATTGAGTTAACTGTGTTGCCATTGTTTGGACTATCTCTTCCAGCCGAGAAATTTCCATCTTCTTCTCTAGAGGCAGGCTGGTAAGCATGAGTTTAGCTAGCACACTCAGTCCTGGTACACACTCAGTCCTGGTACACACCCCCTCCCCGATACAATCCCCTCTCCGCGTCTGTCTGTCCTGCCCGTACCGTCTGGAATTAGCGCCAGTGGCATGGAAACGCTGGAATTCATGGCACATATTCATTCTTCCCACGGGCGGTTTTACTATGAGCTTCGCTAGGCAACTGCCTGGGGCCTCGGGAATTTGTGTTTCCGTTGGGTATCCATTTTTTGGTATCTAACTCTATAGCCCTAGCTACATCCCCCTAACTTTTTTGTCACTCCCCAAAAAAACTAGCTACTGCAATATCCACTGAGCTGTCCTCTTCCGGACAAATGTTAAAGGTCCCATGACATGATATGTTCACTTTAGGAGGTTATTTAACATTAATATGAGTTCCCCTAGCCTGCCTTTGGTCCCCTGGTGGCTAGAAATTTTGATAGTTGTAAACCAAGCCCTGGGTATTAATCTCTGCATTTGAGAAAATCGGTTTTGAAAATGCTGGTTTTATGAAGTCATAAAACCGAAGGTTACCTCCCCTTTCTCTGCTTTGCACCCACAGATAATTTGGCCCACCAATGAGAAAATGAGCTACGGCTGTACAAGCGTGATATTGGTTTTTCCTAGAGACATCATGGCTTGCAAACGACCGAAGCATGGCAGTTAGCACCGCCTCATTCTTCCTCATAGCATTTAAAGCAGAGCCATAGAAAAAGAGAGTTGCGACACGCTTTGATCTCGCCGACACGTGATCACGTGGTTCATGTAGCTCGCTGTAGTTCCAAAAAGCCCCACTGCTGTCAACTTTTTTGAATGGTTTTCAATGGAGCTGGCCAACGGAAGTCGCTTTCTCAGGCAAATTACGAATGAAACAGGCTCAGTTGAAGAAATCCGATATTCTGGCTATCTTCAGCTGACTCTTATCTACATTAGGCAGTCCTCGCTGACGTTTTTGGTGAACAATGGAGTGAACTACAACATGTGTGAACACTCACTGCCAGTGAAATGCAGGAAAAAAGCTAGAGCTTTTTTGTCACGTGGTTCCGGTAGCTCGCTGTAGTTAAATGAAAACCCACTGCTGTCAACGTGTTTGAATGGTTTTCGGCGGGACCGACAGCAGCACCATCTCGATTCACGGATATTTTCGGTATATTAACACAATATCAATTGGTTACTGGTGTGTTGTATCATGTATGTATGCTACTTTATTAACATGTATGTATAACATTAACTTATAATGCATAACGCAATATTGTGAAGCAGAGCTGGAAATGGCTATGCTAGCCTACATTGTTCCACTTAACGTTTAACCTTCGACTGTTGAAGTAAATGGGATTTGTTCAACTTTTTTTTTCTTCATCAGCTCACTTACAATTTACCACATTAACAACACGTTTGTACTTGATGCAAGTTGAATCTAACCATGATCACCGGCAACTGTTCAATAGAAAAAAATTGAACAGAATATACAAGGCAACCAACTGCAATTCAATAAAACATTTTATTGTACAATATGTCCAGTGTTCTTCCACTCCTTTTGTTTGTAGTGAGCAGGTGATCTTAATGTCTGCTTTTCACAAAACTTAGACCGCAGTAGTAGATGCATCTAGTTGAGCTAACTAACTAGCTAGCTATTGAGTGGACCTGAAATTCCTGCCGAGCGTTGCTGGACGATAGGGGACCCAAGGCTTTAATCTGCAATTCATTGTTGCTAGCTTTAATCAGATGTACTATAGGCTAATAAGAGCAGATTCTGTAAACTGTGTATGCCAAAGAACACCAATAACTTGAACTAATTTGACAGACTATAAACCAACGAACTTCTGGTTGATACACATGCTCTTTAGCTAGCTACAGTAAAAGTGTTGCATAGCTTTACTATAGTCTAGCGCAAACTGCATTTAGAATCTAACAAGCTATAATCTAACAAGCCATAATCTTACAATACATTTTCTCTACAGTTGGCTATATGAAATACTACTAATAACAATTGATATGTGGTGGTTGAAATATGAAAAAATGCAGGATTTTCATCAATTTACCAGCTCACTTGCTTCGGACCCCATAAGCCATATATGGCTCTAACAGCTCTAACTGCATTTAGAATCTAACAAGCTATAATCTTACGAAAATGTTTATCTTAAGTTGGCCATATGAAATACTACTCATAACAATTGATATGTGGTGGTTGAAACATGAAAAAATGCATGATTTTCATCAATTTACCAGCTAACTTACTTCGTAGACACTGAAAATGAATGGGGTTCAACGGTGGAAAATACAATGTTTGGAACTATAGGTTGCATGAGACACGCTTAACTTCCGCATTCCTCGATAACAATGGGAGTCTATGGAAGTGTCGCAACTCTCTTTTTCTATGGCTCTGATTTAAAGCTACAGACACAGAAACGGCACGTCCTGAGGAAAGCTCATTGTGGGACTGCTCGTAGTGGCTGTAATTCTGCACCAAGGCTGAGTTTCGGGAAAGAAACTTCAGATATAGTATAAGGGGAACACTAAGGCCTATATAAAAGCATCCAAAAACAGCATGTCATGGGATCTTTAAATGTAATCACCAAAAGCACCAGCTTCACCAAAACCTACATTGAAATATTCTCATTAACAGTGCAGTGATACAAAGAAAAGTGAGATACTATAATGTTGTTCAGTTAGAGCTACAGTACTGTTGTACTTTAATGTACAACACAATATTCATTCCAATTTGCTTACTTTCGGAAACAGTAGGATAGCTTTTTCACTGTAGCTAGCATTACATGAGCCGAATTAGCCCGTTGAACTTTTACGACAGCGGTCTGTGAGAAAGCCCACAACCGTCTTCCATTGCTTCAATCATAAACATGTGCCACTTATAACTGTTGATTTTAGGATTTCATGAGAAAATATATTACCAGGAAATGATTCGAATTAAACTGCAAGAGATTCCACGACAGAGGAGCAACAAGTAGCTAGCTGACAATGTTACAACACCTGTTGTTAGCCGATGAAGCTGAGCTAGCTCACATTAGCATCCACCCTTATTAGCTACTGCATGTTATGCACTCACCACTATTTCTTCTAGCCTTACTGCCTCTGCTGGTTGTGGTAAACTTTCCCCCCACAGTGTGGGAGGAAAGTGTCCAAGTCTAGAGGTAAAGGACAGACAGACACATTTAGCTGTGACAGACTGAAGGTAATTTGACGTTCTTCATAGAACAGGTAGAATTCTCATTTTGGTCTGTGCTTTACTGCTGTGGCTTTGAGCAGCCTCCAAATCGTTTTCGTTCATTAGTCACCAGTGATTGCGGTAATCAAAATGGAAAATGGGCTCACATCGCTCTTTTAAATCACTAACCTCGCCTGATCACTCCTAGCTATCTCACCCCCATCTCAATGACGTATAGACATTGTCTGCATTTGATGCAGCTAAAACAAATGATGTTGAACTGAAGAATGTTATATCAATGTTTTTATTCTGTAGGTTTGGGTCAGGGGCGTAGCCAGAATAATCCTTTTGGGTAGGCCTATAGAAAAATATGAATAGGCATCTTTTCAGTTTTTTTACTTATTTTGAACTGACAAGTGCGGGGCGCTGGGTGCTGAGTGCGGGGTGCTGAGTGTGGGGCGTGGGGCGCTGGGCGTGGGGTGCGGGGTGCTGAGTGTGGGGCGCTGGGTGCTGAGCGTGGGGCGCTGGGCGCTGGGTGCTGGGCGCTGAGCGCGGGGCGCTGAGCGTGGGGTGCTGGGCGCTGACTGTGCAAGCCGTGGACACCTTGACTGACAGCTCTGGTCGTCATCCGTTCCACTGGTCATTAGCGCTTAATGAACTGTACACGGACCATGTGCACACAATTTGCTCTCAGTCGCTGCGGCGCCTACGACACTGTTGTGTGTGTTATCGTATGTGTGTGTTTTGCGTGTGTGTAAGTCGCTCTGGATAACTGTCTGCTAAATGAATAAATGTGGCTATTTGTTCATCTTTGTCAGTTCATTTCCCACTTTCTGCATGATTACTTAATTTCACAAAATGGACCTTTGCTGTCAAATCCAGTTCAACAGTTCAACACTTCAAGGTAGGAGAGTATTTATTGGCTGTGTAATGTATTTTTGAGCACATAATCTACTGTCTTTGACAAGTGGCTTTAGAAGCAGCAGGTGCATTTTAAAACGGTACTATGATTGTCGGGTGTCCCTTTCAGTCATTTTAGTGGTTGAATACTGGAGCAGCACAGCATCAAAACATGAAGACTGAAAATTAGACTGTTCTTTTGTGCTTTCAGCTATAAGGAGGTTGGAGTTTTCTATACACAACATAGGCTCTGACAGAATTGAACAGTGTTGTGTTTGCTTAAAATAGCATTTCCTTCTGATAAAATGTCAACGTGTTTTTGTTTTTGCTAAAAGAAATCGTCACAGATGTCATCTGGCAGCATCAATAGGCATAACAACAAGAGTTGTTGAGAGAGTATAAGATGAAACAGCCGCTTGTGTAAACATCCAAAGCTC
Source organism: Hypomesus transpacificus (assembly GCF_021917145.1). Taxonomy (NCBI): domain Eukaryota; kingdom Metazoa; phylum Chordata; class Actinopteri; order Osmeriformes; family Osmeridae; genus Hypomesus; species Hypomesus transpacificus. The sequence goes on along the minus strand of NC_061068.1, from coordinate 3,294,572 downwards.
ACCCTTTATCCAAAGTCATGACTGCAAGGCATGTCAAAGACCCTAATATTACATTGTAGGATTATTATTTTTGCACACCATACATTAACAAAATTAGTTTGGCTTGTTAATCTGTAACAGTTTCACTGTCCTATTCTTTACTGTTTACTCTGGGCCTGGTAGCTGAGATGTGGTTACATGCACTCTCATTCACCTCTCTCTCTCCCTCTTACTCTCTGTCTCTCACTCTCTTCCCTTCATCCCTCTCCATCTCTCTCACACTTCCCTCCGTCTCTCTCTCCCTGTCTCACTCTTTACCTCTCTTTTCCCTCCATCTCTCCCCGCACGCCCCCCTCTCCCGGACATGACAGGTGCAGACACAGCTACTCTGATGGGTAACAGTGCTCAATCTGCGGCCATTGAAGTGTTCTGCTGCTCAGTGACTCTTCAAAGGCAGAGGTGGGCAGGGAGGCAGGAGGTGCTGGGGGCTCTCTGACTCTGGCCTCCACCTTTGATAACCTGTTTGGTATGCGTGATTCACCCCAGCTGAGCGAGGCAGGGAGGGGAGGCAGGGAGGGGAGGCAGGAAGGGGAGGCAGGGAGGGGAGGCAGGGAGGGGAGGACGCTGAGAACAGCCCAACGGGATGCCGAGAAGGGAGAAGTTAAGCTCCAGATTATAAGCTTAGTGATGTCTTTATATAAAATAAATCAACATCCCTGATATGAATAATACATTTGGAATGGATTTTATGAAAATGGTCAACACGTCAAAATCTCATACAAATGTCTTTGTGATGTGTTATATTATTTGTGGATCAAGTATGAAATACCAAAACATGAAAATAAATCAATTTGCCAAGTGACGAGGACAAAGTAAAAACATAGTGACAGATTCTCCACCGCCCACACAAACACAAACAACTCTAGTTAGCCTCACGATTAGAAATGACAAAGTTCATTATATCCCTTTAGCAATCTGCCGAAAAACCCCATAAATATCCATGTTCAGCTGAGATGTGTTATTCAGTCATGAGGAGGGGATGAATGTTGCGTTTGAAGAACGACCCTGCAGTTGTGTCTGCTGGTCCTGTGTATGTAGTGTGTGTGTTGTGTGTGTGTGTTGTGTGTGTTTTGTGGGTGTGTTGTGTGTGTGTGTTGTGTGTGATGCAGCTGATGCAACACACCCCAGTTTTGTGTAAGTATGAGGTTCCCGGGTGCAGTAGCGTGAATGCTGCAGCATCTCTTATCAGTCTCAGGAACCAGTTAGCTCACCGTGCCTGCTAGCTCACCGCGCCTGCTAGCTCACCGCGCCTGCTAGCTCACCGTGCCTGCTAGCTCACTACGCCTGCTAGCTCACCGTGCCTGCTAGCTCACCGCGCCTGCTAGCTCACCGCGCCTGCTAGCTCACCGCGCCTGCTAGCTCACCGCGCCTGCTAGCGCACTGCACCTGTTAGCGCACCGCGCCTGCTAGCGCACCGCGCCTCCTAGCGCACCGCACCTGTTAGCGCACCGCGCCTGCTAGCTCACCACGCCTACTAGCTCACCACGCCTGCTTGCTCACCGCGCCTGCTAGCGCACCGCACCTGTTAGCGCACCGCGCCTGCTAGCGCACCGCGCCTCCTAGCGCACCACGCCTGCTAGCTCACCACGCCTCCTTGCGCACCACGCCTGCTAGCTCACCACGCCTCCTTGTGCACCACGCCTGCTAGCGCACCGCGCCTCCTAGCGCACCGTGCCTGCTAGCTCACCACGCCTCCTAGCGCACCGCGCCTGCTAGCGCAGATGTGTTTACTCTGCCATGTGGCTAGTAAACATACACTGCTCCTTGACTCTGACCACCAAAACACTTAACACGCTGATCCTTCATCTTCTGCTGTACTTTCCACATGCAGTATCCCCTCTCAGATTTCATCTTGTCACAGTTTTGGAAGAACAAATAAATGTGCAATAACTGAACAGATGTTTCCGACTCTTCAGACTCCGATTATTTTGTCATATTTCATTAGACCTGTTCCTACTTGTGGGGATATTAAAACCTTGTCCTTCCGGTCTCTCTTCAGAGGTAGGTAGGTAAACACACCATCTTCCTTAAACAATTTTATTAAGATCACAAAACAGAGAACACAAAATCAATTCTGTGTCTTATTATAGAGAAATGTGTATGAATGTGTGCCTGTGAGTCTGTCAGTGTGTGTGTGTTTGTGCAAGCTCACCTGTGTGTGTGTATGTGCCTGTATGTCTGTGTATGGGTGTTATATCTGTGTGTGTGTGGCTGTGCCTGTATTTACATTTACATTTACATTTAGTCATTTAGCAGACGCTCTTTTCCAGAGCGACTTACAGTAAGTACAGGGACATTCCCCCCGAGGCAAGTAGGGTGAAGTGCCTTGCCCAAGGACACAACATCATGTGGCACGGCGGGGAATCGATCCAGCAACCTTCTGATTACTAGCCCGACTCCCTCACCGCTCAGCCATCTGACTCCCTATTTGTCTGTCAGTGTGTGTGTGTGAATGTGTGAATGAGTGTGTGTGTGAGTAAAAAAAACCACTGGGGCGGTGCTCACTGACCTGCGAAGTTGAGGCGTCTGATGTGTTTGAGGAGCAGGGTCCCGTTGATTGGGTCCATCCTGGGGCAGAGCCCCACCGCTCCCGGACACAGCTCCAGGTGCATGTTGTGGAGGGCGTGGGCCATGGAGTACACCGCGTCAATCACAAACTGCACCTTCCCCTCCTGCTCGTACGACGAGTTCTTCCCTATCCGCTCCTGGTCTGCAGGGCGCGCACACACACACACACACACGCACATTAGCCACATGCACACACACACAAAGATGAGGGCTGAACTGTGTGGAATACAAGTTCCTGATTTCACCCACTGTCAAGATGCCACTTTATAGGATTAAATTAAATCCTTCAGACCATCCTACAGTTTGTTATTGTTATGGATCCGTACACTAGACAACTGTACATTATTTTGTTGTGAATGTAGTCTAGAATCCAGAAATGGTTTTTAAATGATTAATTCACAGGTCACACCTTTCATTGTAATTGAAACTAGCAAGCATGGTTGTGTGTATTGTTGTGCAGCTACTGCTCGCAGTGTCTCTTTCTCAGTTCATGATCCAGATGTGTAAGGCTGCAGTATAATGGCTGCATCTCATCACATCACCTCAGGGAATGATTTATCAAACACAAGACTGTTACATTGGCAACCTGCAAAGATTTTACATTCCATAATTATAGCGGAGGACAAAAAGCGTTGAGTTTGTTTCCCCGCTCCCGTTGTTCCGTGATGAACAGAACTACTCTTTTCATGTGTAGAGTTGAACTTGCAAATCATGGAAATTACGGTTCAGTTCAATGGAGCTATTGTTATCAGCCTTGTCAAGCACCATCATCCAGCGCTGTATCAGTTCTGGGGCCAAATTAGTTCAGTTTGAATTGGATTTTAACAAGCATCTGTGAATCACTCATCAATCCTCCCCACCATATGATTAGTAATTTCTGACCCTGCAGCGGGCCAATCAGATTGAGTGTCCACTTGAGAGGTTTAAAGTGGAGGGAAAAAGGGATCTTACAATTATCTACTCGAGACCCTTCCTCTGCTTCCTGGCCATGACCCCATGACCCCGTGACCCTGTGACCCCCCGGAGCTGACAGCAGCATGCTGGTCGTATCCTCCAGGCCGCGGCGACAGGATGTTACATCGACAACGAGAAGCACCAAACACCACGAAGAAGAAAGAATCTCCACGAGTACGATCACGAAGACATCCGAACGGTTCCCTATATTCTCCAGACGTTGGGCGGTTCCCCCCCCCCCCGCACTTGTCCGTCTGAAACTAGCGCTACCCTCGGTGTGTAAAGCAGTTTAATGGATTCCACTAAGTTGGACAAGGTAGTGCCGCTTGAGCCATTAAAGAACAAAGGTCCTTCTAATGGAGAAGCCAGAGCCAAAACTCACAGAGCTAGAAACTGCAGGCCTCACTAGGCGGGGGATGAGAGCTAGAAACTGCAGGCCTCACTAGGCGGGGGATGAGAGCTAGAAACTGCAGGCCTCACTAGGCGGGGGATGAGAGCTACAAACTGCAGGACTCACTAGGCTGGGGATGAGAGTGACCACAGGGTGCTGCCTCCAACAATTAGCCGCAAGGTAAACATCCAGACCTCTGCAGTGGAGCAAATCGATGCCAATATCTGGAGCGTGAGGTTTCCTCCACGGAGAAATCCAATTAGTCAAAAACAAAAGCCTTTTCTTGTCTCGCTCTAGGAAAACACATGGAATGTTTTTCTCTGTTTTTTCTCTCCTCTGCGTTTTTGTAAACATTTTCGGTTCCGTCGTCGGAACGGTGTCTCTCTCCCCCCGCACACAAGCTGCATGTGAACGTTACATTCCTGCGTTTGAAACTGCGTTTGATGTGACGGGAAAGACAAGCTGTCCGTTTGTTGTTTTAAACATGTATTTTCTCCTGCAGGACTGCACAACAGCAAAAGCTCCGCAGGAGATAACAGGACACAAACGTAGCTATTCGACGAGGCAAGAATAATCTGGTCACCCCGTAAATGTAATCATTTATGATAGGTGTTGATTAGTTCTGGCCCAGGTTGTTCCTCCAGTTTAAGCAAGTGTTAATTGTTGTCAGGCATTAGGGTGTGAGGGAAGAGATACAACATGCCAATCCAAACTCCTAGCTGTCTTCTCACTGGAAGTCTTTCCGTCCTAAATATGTCTTCATCGAAAGAGGTGCCGCATGTGGAGGTGAGATAAAGAACACGAGGCTGTGTTCAATTTAGATGAACAATAGAATCATTATCAGGGACAAGCTAATGACACAGTTTTACATTATTTATTCAGATTATTTATTCACCTGCTGAATTCAATTAAGCGTCGCTAGTTGTAAAGTTTGAGGAGAAAGGGGGGTTTGCAAGTTTGAAGAGAGAAACGTTTTTGAATAACTGTCCAAAAGCTTACAGTTTTTTATGATCGTTATGACAATTTTTTCAATACATCCAACAAGTTTCCTAAACTCTTAACGCACCAGCACACCTACAACACACAATTGGCAAAATGGTTAATTTCATGCTCAAAATCACACATTGTAAACTAAACTCAAACACTATTGTCATAACAGAAATACACTAAACATGTCTTAACATGTCAACCAAAACACTAACACATGTTCTCTTTCAACAGGAACATTTAGTCATAGCACAATGTCATAAAAAACACCAACATCAGATGGAATTACTGAAACTGCGTTATTTTATATATGTGTCAGGTCTCTTGTCCTGGTACTTGTCTTCCTCTCCCTCGTGCAGGCATTATTCTTACTTTCTTTGTGTTGCTCTAAATTGTTCTTTTTCCACAGAAGATCAGCCCAAAGAGGTCCTTTTTATATACCATATAGTCATGCGATTGAAATAACCTCAACACCTGAGTGTTTCCTATTTGGGAATCAGCTGTGATTTATAGTATTTGCATAACTTCAACCAGCTGTTTCTCAGTAGTAACGGAATGAAATAGGGATATATTTGTGTTTCAATTCACAATATGAACATCTGTTCACTTTGACTTTGGCCAATAAGTTAGGTTTTGAAAATGATGTTATCTGTTCTGACACAGTATGAAAGCATTGGTAAATTGGGCAGTACAAATCAATAGTTTTGGTCTTGGTTGAGCTTGTGTGTAAAAGAAGTTCAAGGATTTTCAATTTGTGTTTTCACGATGCATTTTGTGTCAAAGCTACAAGAAATGTGTTCATTGTATTGCAAACACATATGGATGTTGTGCTAACTCGGTCAAGAGTTTAGGAAACTTGTTACTGTTATATTAGAACAAATTGTCATAGCGATTGTAAAATATTGTAAAAACTGCTCTGTCTCTCTTGGTTATGGGACGTTGAGTTTTTATAGCTGGTTGTTCTAATTCGCTTTCTGGGGGAGAAGGTCCGATTTTACCGAGAGATAACCAGTTTTCTCCAGACAGAAATCAGAAGCATGTTCTTTCACCAAAGACACCGATCTTCACCTCATACTGTGAAGAAGAGGCCCTTGCTCAACACTGTGGGCGTGGAACGACTGATCCTGTGATCCTGCAGTGTTGGAGTACCGCTGTGCCCAAGCCCAGATGGTTCCCTTATCTCAACAGAACCACTGTGGGTTCAGAACACAGCTTTAAGCGCCTGACAGTATGTCTCTTTCACTCATCTTGCATCTGCTGTGGTAGAAACGTGTTTCCCACAGCAAACCAAAAGCGATTTAACGTTCCGGATAAGCCAGTGAGTCTGACCCGCATGAATTAACGAGGGAGGTTACAGTTCCGTAATTGCGCTCCACAGGTGTTCTGATGGCCAGAAATACCAATCTGGATGCCTAAAATACCAGACTGTATATTATCACAGTTTGGCCGATACGTTTAGGGGCAATCAGGGAGGGAGAGAGGAAGTGATGTCACTCTCTCTCCCTCCCAGAGGGGGGGGATCAGAAGACCACACACACCCAAACTAGCTGATGCCTCACCCAGACCTCTCTCTATCTGTCTTCGTCTGTATCTCTCTCTCTATCTCCATGTGTCTCTCTTCATTTCTCCCCCTCCCTCTGTCTCTGTCTCTGTCAGCGTGAGTGTCTCTCTCTCTCTCTCTCTCTCTCTCTCTCTCTCCATCTGTCTCTCTCTCTCCATCTCCCCCTCCATCTGTCTCTGTCTCTGTCAGCGTGAGTGTCTCTCTCTCTCTCTCTCTCTCTCTCTCCATGTGTCACTCTCTCTCCCTCCCAGAGGGGGGGGATCAGAAGACCACACACACCCAAACTAGCTGATGCCTCACCCAGACCTCTCTCTATCTGTCTTCGTCTGTATCTCTCTCTCTATCTCCATGTGTCTCTCTTCATTTCTCCCCCTCCCTCTGTCTCTGTCTCTGTCAGCGTAAGTGTCTCTCTCTCTTTCCATGTGTCTCTCTCTCTCCATCTCCCCCTCCCTCTGTCTCTGTCAGTGTGAGTGTCTCTCTCTCTCTCCCCCTCCCTCTGTCTCTGTCAGTGTGTCTCTCTCTCTCTCCATCTTTCCCTCCCCCCTCCCTCTTTCTCCATCTGTCTCCAGGTCCCTCTCTATCTTCCCTCATCGCCGAGTCAATTCACACCCACATGCTTCCCAGCCAGCCTCCCTGCCTTCAGAGAAATCTATTTAGATTAGCAGCAGCCGGACACCCAGGTGCCTCCCGGGGTGCGGTGACAGGGCCTCTCCCCGAGGCCTCCTCCCCGAGGCCGCGCAGCCTTCACCCTGAACACTAGCTCTGCTGTTTCTCTCGCCTCCACAAAAGAATGTAGATGTCTGGGCAGAGAGAGAGAGAGACGCAGAGAGAGATAGGCAGAGAGAGAGAGAGAGGCAGAGAGAGATAGGCAGAGAGAGTGAGAGAGTGTGTGAGAGAGAGAGAGAGAGAGAGAGAGAGAGAGAGAGAGAGAGAGAGAGAGAGAGAGAGAGAGAGAGAGAAAAAGAGAGAGAAAAAGAGAGAGAAAAAGAGAGAGAAAAAGAGAAAGAGAGAGAGGCAGAGAGAGAGAGAGGCAGAGAGAGGCAGAGAGAGAGAGGGAGAGAGAGAGAGGCAGAGAGAGATAGGAAGAGAGGCGGAGAGAGATAGGCAGAGAGAGGAAGAGAGAGAGGCAGAGAGAGAGAGGCAGTTGGATGGCAGGACATCTTGTCAAGAGCCACATGAGATAAAAGCACCCAGCTGTCATCAGTAAGACTACAGTCAGAACTGTTGTTCCTGAAACTGACCCTGCCTGTAACAGACTGAAACTGACCCTGCCTGGAACAGACTGAAACTGACCCTGCCTGTAACAGACTGAAACTGACCCTGCCTGGAACAGACTGAAACTGACCCTGCCTGGAACAGACTGAAACTGACCCTGCCTGGAACAGACTGAAACTGACCCTGCCTGGAACAGACTGAAACTGACCCTGCCTGGAACAGACTGAAACTGACCCTGCCTGGAACAGACTGAAACTGACCCTGCCTGGAACAGACTGAAACTGACCCTGCCTGTAACAGACTGAAACTGACCCTGCCTGTAACACACTGAAACTGACCCTGCCTGGAACAGACTGAAACTGACCCTGCCTGGAACAGACTGAAACTGACCCTGCCTGGAACAGACTGAAACTGACCCTGCCTGGAACAGACTGAAACTGACCCTGCCTGGAACAGACTGAAACTGACCCTGCCTGGAACAGACTGAAACTGACCCTGCCTGGAACAGACTGAAACTGACCCTGCCTGTAGCAGACTGAAACTGACCCTGCCTGGAACAGACTGAAACTGACCCTGCCTGTAGCAGACTGAAACTGACCCTGCCTGGAACAGACTGAAACTGACCCTGCCTGTAACAGACTGAAACTGACCCTGCCTGGAACAGACTGAAACTGACCCTGCCTGTAACAGCCTGAAACTGACCCTGCCTGTAACAGACTGGCCTTTCAGAGTATCAATCAGTAGCCTGGCTTACTATGCACTTTTTTAAGGGACAGAACTTGTGCTTAAGAGTAAAAAATGTTTCATTTTTGCCTATTGCACCACAAACGGTGTCTGTCATCTCCTGTCGAGATATGACAGCCAAGTCTGCTGTGTCACTCACAAGGACGATTATGTCTTTAAGTCATTTCTAGCGATCTGAGACCAGATATCAGACAGGTTGTCAGATAGCCAGTCTCCTTTTATGGGATTCCACTTCACTGGAGTCTTGATTATTTGGAACTGGAACTGTTTTGTAAATGACAGTAGAAGTTCCTAGTTCCCAAGCTGCTGAAATCTGACGGTTAGTCCTGCTGTACTGTCTATTAAGATCCTAGGAATAACCACTCATATGGGTGGTAGAAATGTTAACATACATATACATACACACTTACATACAGTACATAACAATATCAATGCAGACATACATGTTTTACATGTAGTATATGCAAATACCGCACATACATATGCTTAATTACATGTGTACATACACCTACATATTTATATACATACTGTATATACATCCAGACTGTACACACACATACATGCATGCATCCAGAGAAAGTGAAGGTTGTGTCTGTTGCTGTGTGTGCTGGAACAGTTTTCTCCTTTATTCATCAGCCAGAAGAACCCTACCCCCAGAGACAAGGTCTCTCCCCCCCCCCCTGCTCTCCTCCCCCTCAATCAATATCCATCCTCCATCTCCTTCATTCACAGATAAAAGACAAGTATCTCTCCCTCCCTCTCTATTTCTCTCTTCCCCTCCCTCTCTCTCTCTTCCTCTCTCTCCCCTTCTGTATCTCTCTATTCATCTCTCTCCCCATCCCTCCATCTCTCTCTTCCTCTCTCTCCCCATCCCTCCTTCTCTCTCTCTCTCCCCGTGTGTTTGATCAGACAGAGCCTCAGTCCTGTCAGAACATTGATTATTCCTCCTCTGTTCCCTCGCTCCTCCGCTCTCAGCCTTGAGTGTCTGTCTGTCCTTGCTACCCTGGCCCTCTGGCCCTCCCCCCTAGCCCTCCCCCCTGGCCCTCCCCCCTGGCCCCCTGGCCCACCCACCTGGCCCCCTGGCCCTCCCCCCTGGCCCTCCCCCCTGGGGGTCCACCAGGTACCGTTGGTGATGTCTCAGCTGGCGGATGAAGCATGGCATGGTGGTGTCATGAAGATGTTTGTGTGTGTGTGTGTGTGTGTGGGGGTGGGTGCTCGTGCCTGCTGGCGTTCCTACACCTTCTCCAAGGCTCTGACAGAGGACAGAGCTCAGAGCAGCGGAAGGCTGTAGAATATTCAAAGGCAGTCGCCAGCTACATGATGTGCTTTCAAACAAAAGCATGGCCTTTCTGTCTGTCCTCAAGCGGAACACTACGAAAGAATTATGCTTCACAAAGGAAAACAGAGCTTTTTTTTTCAACTCCAGTCCTCACCTTTGTGTTTCCACCTGTACAGTCTGTTCTATGCAGACAGGCCTTTTATCTAAAGCAACAGATTTCCTATTTTTCTGGACTTATGGAAGTCCTTCACCTTGTAAGCATCGTGTTCAACCAGCCGTGCTCTAACTGTTTGGCTCATTTCCATACTGCCCACAGTTTCACATCGTGCTTTTCTACCTGGTAGTCTCTATTTCTTTTTTTACAACAAAAGTGTACAGAGGATAATGTAATATTGTAGTTACACTGGGTGTAAGTTAGGACTGTAACTTACACTGTGTTATTTATTACACCATAGGGACTGTCACAGTTTTATGTTTGTAGAACATTTTTGAATAATCTAATGAGATGAAGTAGTTATCCTCAGCAGAGTAACATGACCCACAGCCCAGGACCTTAGTCTCACTTCATCCTTCATTCATCTGGTACCAGGTGGGTACACCTTCATCTGGTTCCAGGTGGGTACACCTTCATCTGGTACCAGGTGGGTACACCTTCATCTGGTACCAAGCCCTGGATGTGGTATGTAAACACAGCCCTGGGTGTGGTGTTTAAACACAGCCCTGGATGTGGTGTGTAAACACAGCCCTGGATGTGGTATGTAAACACAGCCCTGGGTGTGGTGTGTAAACACAGCCCTGGATGTGGTATGTAAACACAGCCCTGGATGTGGTGTGTAAACACAGCCCTGGATGTGTCTCTTACTGGTGCACTTCTTCAGCCCCGAGCCCTTCTTCACCGCGTGCCTGCTGAGCTTGCAGCTGAAGTTGTTCTCCCAGAACTCGGCAAACCAGATGTTCCTCCTGTTGTTCTCCAGCGTCCTGCTGATGAAGTAACGATCGAACCCTGCGGAGACGGAACAGGTCGCTGTCACCAGAGCCTCACCGGCGCGGGAGCAGACAGCATTACTGACAGGTCCGGGACATCCCAGGAACATGCTGTGTGTGTGGGAACACGCTGAACATGGCTCTCTGACACATGGATGGTTGTGTGTGTTGTTGTTGTGACGACGTGTGTGTGTGTTTGAGGATGTGTCTCCCTCTAGACTCGTACACAGTGTCTGCTGTCTGTGTGTGTGTCTGTGGTGTTGTGTGTTGCTATGTGTGTGTTGCTGTGAGGATATTGTCTGCTGTGTGTGTCTGTGGTGTTGTGTGTGTGTTGTGTGTGTGTTGTGTGTGTGTTGTGTGTGTGTGTTGTGTGTTGTGTGTGTGTTGTGTGTGTGTTGTGCGTGTGGTGTTGTGTGTGCGTTGTGTGTGTGTTGTGTTTGTGTTGTGTTTGTGTTGTGTTTGTGTTGTGTGTGTGTTGTGTGTGTGTTGTGTGTGTGTTGTGTTTGTGTTGTGTGTGTGTTGTGTGTGTGTTGTGTTTGTGTTGTGTGTTGTTTTGAGGAGTTTCTCCCTCCGTGGGGTGTGACTGGCTGGTCATCAGGTGGACTGAGATGACAGGAAGCTGTCATCAGGTGGACTGAGATGACAGGAAGCTGTCACCACGTGGACTGAGATGACAGGAAGCTGTCATCAGGTGGACTGAGATGACAGGAAGCTGTCACCACGTGGACTGAGATGACAGGAAGCTGTCATCAGGTGGACTGAGATGACAGGAAGCTGTCACCACGTGGACTGAGATGACAGGAAGCTGTCATCAGGTGGACTGAGATGACAGGAAGCTGTCACCACGTGGACTGAGATGACAGGAAGCTGTCATCAGGTGGACTGAGATGACAGGAAGCTGTCACCACGTGGACTGAGATGACAGGAAGCTGTCATCAGGTGGACTGAGATGACAGGAAGCTGTCACCAGGGACAGCTGTCTCTGCCTGATGATGTTGGCATGGTTACAGATCCATTATCAAGTTCACTCAGAAACGTTGAAGCTACATGCACCCTTACTGAACTTTTCGACTTTCTGCTGTGTGGGACTCTCATTCCTCTGTGCCGGAAATTCAATCTAAAGCAACGTCAGTTACATCAGTACGCTCTCATTCCTTTGTCTAAAGCTACATCAGTACCTCTGCCTGTAGTGTGCAAATACGAGTCCCTGTAAGACAGACACTATTGATGGAGTTCTCCTTTCCAATATCATCCCAACGCTTACATTTCTCCATTCCCTGTCCTCCCTCCTCCCCCCTCCCTCCTGCTCCCTCCCCCCCCCCCCCTCCCTCCCATCTCCCCTCCTTCACCTCTGATGGACTGGCGTTTGGGCAGGATGGTGACAGCTCCCTCTGCCATCTCCTCCTGGTTCAGCACGGGGGAGATCTTGGAGCCCCAGCTGTCCGACCCCACCCAGATGAAGTGACCCGTCTGGTTCGCCTTCTTGGCTGCATGCAGTAGTCTCCTGCAGGGGTGAAGCACCAAAACCAGGTGAACATAGAACAACGACTACATACCCAGGAGAGCATGACTGTCCTGGACAGCATGACTGTTCTGGACAGGATGACTGTCCTGGACAGCTTCTGTCCGGCTGCCTCCTGCAGGACCAGGTACTATAAACATCTCAGCATGGAACATACAGGTAGGGTCAGGTAGACAACCAGGTAAACATGGCGAGCAACCACAGCTCCTGGTAAACATGGCTAGCAACCACAGCTAAGGCCAGCTGAACTCACCCACTCTTTCTGTAAAAAACACTGAAGGGGAAACGTGATCAGTTTCTGAAAGTGATAACAAGGAACTTTATGGAGAAGTCGAAGAAAATACAGATGGTTTCTTCACCTGATGTCATCCTCGTTGGCGAATATGATGACCACCCTGGCGTTGGGGTTTTCTCTGAGACGACGAATGACCTTGTCGAATTCTCCTGCCTTCGGCTCGCGTGGGATCTTGACGGACTGAGAGATGCAGACACCACCTGAGGAAGGAGAGGGATGGAGGGAGGGAGGGAGGGAGGGATGGAGGGAGGGAGGAACAAAAAGAGAAATAAGGACAGAGATGAAACCCCTCTAATCTGGGCGTGGAGGACAGTTTAGCAGAACATGGTGTACCTCAGTGTGTGCAGGTCCTGAGGTGCTGGGAAGCAGGACCTCACTGCATGAAGCATGATCGCAGCACAGCAAGCTGACAACCCACTGGGGTCAGACACGGTGTGTGTGAGTGTGTGTGGAGTTTTTCAGGGTGTGTGTGAGGGTATTTGTGGTGTGTGGGGCAGTTCAGGAGTCTGACATCACTTGAGTCCTGTTCATTTTAAAGATGCTCTTTCCTGATCAAGAACAGCTTTCATTATGACACTTCAGATGCAGAAACAAACAAGCGGAGCTGGTTCAGGCAGGGGACGCAAGACATATAGCGCGTCACTAGCAACGCGTCATATCACGCTGCAGGGCACCCCCTCCTAATAGGGCAGGGTATATAGCAGGGTATCCTGGCATATGCATTGCTAGTGCGACACAGACGTCAGTCATCCTGCTGCCTCCGGGCCTCCACCCTGGGTGCTGTTTCCTGTCGTAGGGGGAATGTATCGCTGCTCTCTGCCCGGAGGTCGACACGGTGTCTCAGTTGGGCGCGGCAGGGAGCCGCTGCGAGGAGAACTATATGCCAAATCAAGTATTACAATCATGTATTTACATGTATGTACGATCATGTATATCGTGTGCAATACAGTATCAAGTAATTCCATACTGAGTCCTCCTGCCTAAACCTTTCAATACTTTTTTTTCCACACATTTTTTTCGAAACTTTTGTTTGTACTGTTGTCTGAGTGTACCGAAACAGTACAAATATGTATGAAAAAAGTAAGCCTACACTGATTTTACAAAATGAGAAATGGTTCATTCTCCAGAGTCATTGTCATTCATATGGTGTGTTCCATTTGTTTTCAATTTTGCACCTTAGTGTGCTGTAAATGCTTGATAGTGTGCAGCAACAGATTTGATGGCAGAGTCCTCTTGCAAAGGAAGTGTCAGGTTTAGCATTTTGTGTGTGAGGTTTTCAGTTTTGTGTGTGCAGTTTTGAGAAAGAAACGTGTGTTAACAATTGTGAAAAACTGTAAAGCAGCACAGCTTAGACACACATTTTTATAGAAGGCTCAAGGCCTTCAGTCTATCACAACAATCAAACCTATTCATATGGAGTTCATGCGCAATCAGTTTGAAAATCTGATGGCTTTAGCCCTGAAAACACAATGTGTTATTTGAGTGCTTCACTGGTTACCATTATTGAACATTGTACCTTGTATTATGGAGGCTAAGCATGTGTCTTTATGTGTTTGATAGGTCCTGAATTCAACAGGGCAAATAATTGACTCTGGGAACACAATCTCGATTCCAGACCCTTTATACCCATTCCAGAAACTATCATATGTTCATTCTCTCTATCATTTAAAGCGTTGTGATATCACCTGAGGGTCATGTGCACTATACGCCCTTGAATTGTTCTTCTGCTCTTTCCTGTAGTCAATCTGGGCACCGCAATATGATCTGAAGATCGTTTTAATTACTAATAGGTGATTAAAGACACGGATACTTCCCTCAGTGATGGCTGGAGCCTGGCAGGGAGAGAGTGAGGGAGAGAAGGAGGAAGGGAGGGAGAGAGGGAGGGAGGGAGAGAGAGAAGGAGGGAGGGAGGGAGAGAAGGAGGGAGGGAGGGAGAGAGGGAGGGAGGGAGAGAAGGAGGGAGAGAAGGAGGGAGAGAAGGAGGGAGAGTAGGAGGGAGAGAAGGAGGGAGGGAGGGAGGGAGAGAAGGAGGGAGGGAGGGAGGGAGGGAGGGAGGGAGAGAAGGAGGGAGGGAGGGAGGGAGAGAAGGATGGAGAGAAGGAGGGAGGGAAGGAGGGAGGGAGGGAGAGAAGGAGGGAGGGAGGTAGGGAGGTTGGGGGAGGAATGTAGGAAGGGAGGGGAAAGAGACAGAAAGGGGGGGAGGGGGCAAGGAGAGAGAGGGAGGGAGGAGGGAAGGAGAGAGAAAGGGGGGGAAGGGAGGAGAAGAAAGGGAGAAGAGGGAAGGAGGGAGAGAGAGGGAAGGAGATCTCAGTGGCTCCTTTTAACTCACCAGTGTATAAGATAGCAGATCTTAACAAATGAACTGTCTGTTCCTTCGCTTTCAGCCCAGTGTGAGATTTCCACCCCAAAATAACCGTCTCCATCGAGACTCAGGCAGCGCTTCTATCTGGGCTCAGTGTCACAAACGCTCTCAGTCTCTCAGGGTGTGGGGAGAGATGGGGAGAGAGATGAAGAGAGATGGAGAGAGATGAGGAGAGATGGAGAGAGATGGGGAGAGATGGAGAGAGATCGGGAGATATGAGGAGATGAGGAGAGAAAGGAAAGAGATATAAAAGAGAGATGAAAATAGATATGAAAACGAGATAGGCAAATGAGATAGAAAAAGAGAGAAAAAAAAGAGAGAAAAAAGAGAGAAAGAAAGAAATAGAGATATAGGAAGTAAAAGTTAAAGGTCCCATGGCATGAAAATGTCACTTTATGAGGTTATTTAACATTGATATTAGTTCCCCTAGCCTGCCTTTGGCCACCCAGTGACTAGAAATGTTGATAAGTATAAACCAAGCCCTGGGTATCTTCTCCGCCTTTGAGAAAATGAGAGCTCAAACAGTCCGATCTGGAACCTTTCCCCTTATGTCGTCATAAGGGGAAAGGTTACCTCCCCTTTCTCTGCTTTGGCCCGCCAATGAGAAAATTAGCTACGACCGTGAGAGCGTGATGTTGTTTTTTCCTCGAGAGACATCATGGCTTGCAAACGACCAAAGCATGGCAGTTAGCCTCGCCTCTCTCCTCCTCATAGCATTTAAAGCTACAGAAACTGCACGTCCTGGGGAAAGCTCATTGTGGGACTGCTCGTAGTGGCTGTAATTCTGCACTAAGGCTGAATTTTGGGAAATATTTTTTTTCTAATACAGTATTAGGAGACCACTAAGGCCTACTGTATATAAAAGCATCCCAAAACAGCATGCCATGGGACCTTTAAAGAAGTGTTAAACTGTTACTGGCTGGTAAGGTTTGTGGTGTTGGATAGACTTCAGATAGTGTTCAGAATTTAAGTTCTGAAAGGTCATAGTGCGTTGGTTTATGAACTGACGTACTGACCGCGCATGTTAAGGTGAATTGCATGCTTGACTTTGATATTGATACAGAAAACTATCAAACGGATCTTACAGTTTGTTTTCATCATTACATCTAACACCCCCATGTACTCGCACTTGTTACAAGTGGCAAACAGATCTTGTGCTTGATCTGGAGAGCTTGCATGTGGTTTGGCAGCAGCAACTGCTGTGAGGTTGTTCAGAGGTTCCCTGAGTTTTAACATGAACACACTTCCCCTGCAGGACTGGGGCGGAGATCCAGCCAATCAAAACAGCTGACCTTCTCCTTCGTCCCTGTGACAATCCTGCCAAGCCGCGCTAGGCTGGGGCTGGGACTGGGGCTAGGCTGGGGCTAGGCTGGGGCTGGGACTGGGGCTAGGCTGGGGCTAGGACTGGGGCTAGGCTGGGGCTGGGACTGGGGCTAGGCTGGGGCTGGGACTGGGGCTGGTGCTGGGGGAAGGCTGGGGCTAGGCTGGGGCTGGGGCTGGGGCTGGGGCTGGGGCTGGGGGAAGGCTGGGGCTGGGGCTGGCAGCAGCCAAATGCCGGCTGTGTGTTCTTCTTTCTATCCAGCACTACACCAACTCACACTATGTTTTAGACTGTAATATGTTCTAGACTACCGTGTGTGCAATCAGGAGTTTCTTTTGTTC
This sequence comes from Hypomesus transpacificus, assembly GCF_021917145.1. Taxonomy (NCBI): domain Eukaryota; kingdom Metazoa; phylum Chordata; class Actinopteri; order Osmeriformes; family Osmeridae; genus Hypomesus; species Hypomesus transpacificus. The sequence goes on along the minus strand of NC_061068.1, from coordinate 3,278,009 downwards.
TATGACACCCGAGACTCAAACTGAAATCAGGGCCTTACAGAATGACACCGAAACAGACAGTATTCATTTAGCAGAAGATTTGATCCAAAGTGACACACAGTGCAGGGGAGATTTTAACCTGCAATCTTGTCTGCAGTCAGGTGTTGTATCGTCTGAGCTAAAGCATACCCTCCTTGTCGCACTTCATGATGCAGCATTTTTTTTATTGTGAATGTGTTGGGAATATAAATATGAGACACCTGAGGAAGAGATCCTCGTCTCCTTGTTAAGGTGCTGGTTTGTTTATCCTCCCTGAAGGAAGGAGCAGAACAAAGTCAACACGTCACTTTTCTAGGATGGATCTCAGGGTTCCTGTGAGGTGAGAGCTTTAACACCTCACACAACCTCCAGTCTGACTCAGCTTCACTGCATGTCTGCTTGTGTCCAGTCTGACTCAGCTTCACTGCATGTCTGCTTGTGTTACCGTCGAGAACACAGTCCAGAACCAGTCTGACTCAGCTTCACTGCATGTCTGCTTGTGTCCAGTCTGACTCAGCTTCACTGCATGTCTGCTTGTGTTACCGTAGAGAACACAGTCCAGAACCAGTCTGACTCAGCTTCACTGCATGTCTGCTTGTGTCCAGTCTGACTCAGCTTCACTGCATGTCTGCTTGTGTTGCCGTAGAGAACACAGTCCAGAACCAGTCTGACTCAGCTTCACTGCATGTCTGCTTGTGTCCAGTCTGACTCAGCTTCACTGCATGTCTGCTTGTGTCCAGTCTGACTCAGCTTCACTGCATGTCTGCTTGTGTCCAGTCTGACTCAGCTTCACTGCATGTCTGCTTGTGTCCTGTCTGACTCAGCTTCACTGCATGTCTGCTTGTGTCCTCTCTGACTCAGCTTCACTGCATGTCTGCTTGTCTCCAGTCTGACTCAGCTTCACTGCATGTCTGCTTGTGTTACCGTAGAGAACACAGTCCAGAACCAGTCTGACTCAACTTCACTGCATGTCTGCTTGTGTCCAGTCTGACTCAGCTTCACTGCATGTCTGCTTGTGTCTAGTCTGACTCAGCTTCACTGCATGTCTGCTTGTGTTACCGTAGAGGACACAGTCCAGAACCAATAGACTCATGGCGTGGACGAGAGGCAGTCACATGGGGCGGTTCTGTCCTGCTCACGGCCGGGCCCCAGCCTAAGTGCCTGGTTTCCCCTGCTCTGCTCTAAAGCTTTCTGTCTTCCAGGGGGTGTGTTCTGGTCCTGTTCCGGTCTCCCTCTCCTGCCGTGTTCTTCTGTTTGGACGAGTCAAGGTTTTGTTCTCTCTGCTCCGGCCTGCTTGTCTCCTCCACCCCTTGCGCTCACCCCCAACACATTCCTTCAGACGAGGCCTTTCACTATCCTCATCGCCAGACGGCTAGTCCCCATGCGTGAGAAGGTTTTTAAGGAAACAGCCATCATTACAAAAAACTCCCAGAAATAAATCCTGGGATCTTTCTGTTTTTAACCTCCAAACCGACACGCTAGAGAGGTTATTCCCCACCAATAGGAGAGAAGTGTTGTCAAGGAACGCTCCGGGTTCCCACCAATCAGAGTCGAGCCTCTGGGATCACCGCAGGATGCCTAAGAAATTCCATGTGTGGAAGTCTGGTCAAGTAAAACAAGCAGACCCTTTGTAGCCCTTCATTGCACCGGGCAGGAGGAAGGCTTAACAACACTCTGGTACATAATGAACTCACTGTCTCGGGAGCAAAAAGCAGCAAAGCTCTTGTGATGAAAATAGTGAAAGCCGACAATGATGGATGTGTTTCGTCGTTTGTGCGTGTGTGTTGTATGTGTCTTGAGAGGAGAAGAGAGTTTTTAGGTTTTCTAAGATGCTATAAAAACTTTGGTGAAAGATCATTAAGTCAAATTCCTGATTAGTTTTATACATTCTTTTTTGAAAAGGACATAATAGCCACTCATCTTTCAAATACGTTTGATATGTTACTGAAAAAGATCAAACTGCTGCTCTTCACCTCAGATTATAAATGTCAGACACTGTTTTCTTTTACCAAGGAAAATATTCTGCCAAGTCTTTGATGTTTTTAAAGGTAAAGTTGTGTCCCCTGTAAAAGTGTTGAGTAAGCTAATGAGGCCCTCTGAGAGTTGTTTAGCAACACAGACAGCTCTGTGCCAGTGGAATGTCAATTTTGAGTTTTGGAGCGGCCAACTAATTTCCACCAATTATGTTCCAACAATCCTGTTCCAGCCAATTATGTACCCGCAATCCTGTTCCAGCCAATTATGTTCACGCAATCCTGTTCCAGCCAATCGCCTTCCACGAGGCGGGCCTTCCTCCTTGGTTTATGGTGTGAAACGGCTGTCAATCAAACTCGAGCTGGAGGAAAGTTAATTTGAATTATTTCCAGCTTAAAGGCGCATACTATGTGGTCATCAATGACCAATTGTAGCCCAGCGTGGGGTCACACGGCTTCTTGTGTAACGGCGGTCTGGACAGGCCAGATAAACAGCAGGATGGAGAATGCCTCTCGTTCCTCATCCTCTCCTCCTGAGACAGCAAGAGACATCTCACGTTGTTTGTAATCTTCTTTTTTTGTGAAGGAAAATATTCCACCTCCTCTGTGATGTTTTAAGTGCTGCGCTGTACCAAACCAATTTGGCATCAAAGAAACTAAAGATGAAAAGAATTCAGAGGGACAATAAATCTGTTCCGGAAACGAATGTGGCTATTTTCATTAAGAATGCACTATCCTAGGCTCCTTGCTTTTCACAGATATGCTTCTGCTACGTGAGACGTTGCTTTATAAAAGTAAACACACAGTATTTGATCTTTGCTGGGCTTCTCTTCTCATTAACTGCTATAGTCTCCTGGAACGAGAGAGGGATAGGATGAAGGGATAAATGGATGGGCCCATAAATGGATAATGAAACAGCACGTTGTGTTATGCAGAGTGTTTCCCAGAACAACTGGAGAGTTTGGCTCATGGTCCAAGGCTCTGACAGTGAGATGGGTTGGGCTTGTGAGAGAAAAATAGTTGGTGTGTACTCAAATTAAAATTAATACATAAAATGTCAGTGAATGAAATCATAAACATAAAAGATAGCTCTACACATGACAAATGAGAGGATATTCATAATACACAGCTCTATAAGACAGTCCAACTCAAAAGGTACCATATACTACTGAAAATACTATGTACACCTATTTAAAATTTGGAAACATTTTGTTTTGTACAACTGCACGAAGGGAATGACAGTTGGGAAAGTGGAGAGACTCAAAGGAGTTCTGGAGGAAGACGAAGCTGCTGTCAGCTGCTGTCCTCGCGTTCCCCTCGACTCCAGGAGAGCTCAGGGGAAGACTCATAAAAGACCCAACACATTGTTCATCTCTCCTGCTCGACAGTAAAGAGCGCCTGGCAGGGGGCTCCAGGCTAGCCAGAACACGGACAACAAACGACTCTGTGGCATCTCAGGCTACAACCTCACACTCTCAACGTTGCAGCTGTGATCTGCAACACACCCTGGTCCAACCTGCCTCTCTCTCTGCAATGTACAGATGATCTCTCTGCAATGTACAGAAGATCTTCCTTGAGAGTCATTAAATATGAAGGAGTAGTGGATGGTGAGCTCATCCCTGAACACTTCACAACGTTGGTTGTGGCTATGCCAACAGTGCCACGCGACACACACCCCAGACACACAGACATGGAGCGCTGTGTTTGCAGAACCGGTTTCAGAGGTGGACGTGGAAATGGAAGTGATAAAATATGGTGCAGAGAGACAGAGAGGGCGAGAGAGAGACAGAGAGTATGAGTGAGAGAGAGAGCAAACAGGGGAAGAGACAAGGGAATCAGGGAGAAACCAGAAATAGAGAGATGGAGGGAAAGAAATTAGAGAAAAAGATAACAGGAGAGAGTGAGGAAGAGAAACAGAAATTAGAAAGAGAGAGAGGGAGACAGTCAGACAGGGAGATCGATGACAGCTCCTTGGGATACCAGTCATGCCAAGTCTCCAAACAGAGTCATCCAGGATCACGCTCTCCTCCACCATGTAGTAGACCAAGCGCTCGCCGCCCTCCGCCCCCCCTGACCCGGAGGAGCTGCGCTAACAGCAGGCTAATCCCTGGTGGTGTGGAGAGCGACATGTCGGGGCCCCAGCACCGTGTCATCTGTCCGCTTCTCAACACCACTAAAGCCTTTACAGAAGCCAGAGATAACACAGAGAGCTCCAGATGTATCAGTGTGTGTCTGTGTGGCTGGCTATACATCACCTGTTCCAGGGTCTAGATGGACACAAGTAAAGGGTGATGGGATGCTTTTCATCCTTTCTGTCAAACTAGTTCAGCCCATAATACGATCCCTTTGTTGGAAAGAATTGCCATCTACAGATGTAAACGGTTAATGTTGCCATTGTGAATGTTTCAATTAACATATAATGTATACTGTAAATGATCTACTAGCATGATATGGCTTTCACATGCATTACAGGGCGTGAACTGCTATAGTATGCATGGAGATTACTTAGCAAATTTAAAATTGCAAAAACTGTGCTGAATGATTTATGTAAATCTAATAACTGATTCTGCAAGAACCCTGATAAAAGGAATATAGGACCAAGCAACATCAAGCTCTGCCTGGATGCTAAACATCCCCGACATTTTCACTCAACTTCACTCTCCAACTAGCATTCAGAGCAGTGTGTGTTTTTCTGCTGTGTAGTGGTAGCTCTCCTTCAGAGTAGCATGGGGGAAGGTGGGGGAGGGCGGGGGAAGGCTGGGGGAGGCCGGGGAAGGGTGGGGGGAGGCCGGGGGAGGGTGGGGGAGGGTAAGTGATGCAGGGCTGGTCTCGTAAAAAACCCACTAAAATGCCGTTAATCAGTAAAGCAGCCAGCTGCAGTACAGGATGTTACACAGGAGTGTCCTGGTCACGCTGCTGCCAGATCTGCCACACTGGCCCTCGATGAATCATATGTCTACCCTGGCAGCCATGTTGCATATCTGATACCGCTCAGTAATTAATTGGAAGCTTTTGTTATTTTGAGAGCCGATGTGAAGTGGCTGGATCTCTATCTGAACAGGGTGGATGGAGATGATCTCTGTCTGAACAGGGTGGGTGGAGATGATCTCTATCTGAACAGGGTGGATGGAGATGATCTCTATCTGAACAGGGTGGGTGGAGATGATCTCTGTCTGAACAGGGTGGATGGAGATGATCTCTATCTGAACAGGGTGGATGGAGATGATCTCTGACTGAACAGGGTGGGTGGAGATTATCTCTGTCTGAACAGGGTGGGTGGAGATGATCTCTATCTGAACAGGGTGGATGGAGATGATCTCTATCTGAACAGGGTGGGTGGAGATGATCTCTATCTGAACAGGGTGGATGGAGATGATCTCTATCTGAACAGGGTGGATGGAGATGATCTCTGACTGAACAGGGTGGCTGGAGATGATCTCTATCTGAACAGGGTGGATGGAGATGATCTCTATCTGAACAGGGTGGATGGAGATGATCTCTATCTGAACAGGGTGGATGGAGATGATCTCTGACTGAACAGGGTGGGTGGAGATGATCTCTATCTGAACAGGGTGGATGGAGATGATCTCTGACTGAACAGGGGGGATGGAGATGATCTCTATCTGAACAGGGTGGATGGAGATGATCTCTATCTGAACAGGGGGGATGGAGATGATCTCTGACTGAACAGGGGGGATGGAGATGATCTCTGACTGAACAGGGTGGATGGAGATGATCTCTGACTGAAGAGGGTGGGTGGAGATGATTTCTATCTGAACAGGGTGGATGGAGATGATCTCTATCTGAACAGGGTGGATGGAGATGATCTCTGACTGAACAGGGTGGGTGGAGATGATCTCTATCTGAACAGGGTGGATGGAGATGATCTCTATCTGAACAGGGTGGATGGAGATGATCTCTGACTGAACAGGGTGGGTGGAGATGATCTCTATCTGAACAGGGTGGATGGAGATGATCTCTATCTGAACAGGGTGGATGGAGATGATCTCTGACTGAACAGGGTGGATGGAGATGATCTCTGACTGAACAGGGTGGGTGGAGATGATCTCTATCTGAACAGGGGGGATGGAGATGATCTCTGACTGAACAGGGTGGGTGGAGATGATCTCTATCTGAACAGGGTGGATGGAGATGATCTCTATCTGAACAGGGTGGATGGAGATGATCTCTGACTGAACAGGGTGGATGGAGATGATCTCTGACTGAACAGGGTGGGTGGAGATGATCTCTATCTGAACAGGGTGGATGGAGATGATCTCTGACTGAACAGGGTGGATGGAGATGATCTCTGACTGAACAGGGGGGATGGAGATGATCTCTGACTGAACAGGGTGGGTGGAGATGATCTCTGACTGAACAGGGTGGATGGAGATGATCTCTATCTGAACAGGGTGGATGGAGATGATCTCTATCTGAACAGGGGGGATGGAGATGATCTCTGACTGAACAGGGGGGATGGAGATGATCTCTATCTGAACAGGGTGGATGGAGATGATCTCTATCTGAACAGGGTGGATGGAGTTGATCTCTGACTGAACAGGGGGGATGGAGATGATCTCTGACTGAACAGGGTGGATGGAGATGATTTCTGACTGAACAGGGTGGATGGAGATGATCTCTGACTGAACAGGGTGGGTGGAGATGATCTCTATCTGAACAGGGGGGATGGAGATGATCTCTATCTGAACAGGGGGGATGGAGATGATTGATGGGAAGGGAGATACCACAGAGCTGGAGTACAGCCTAAACAGGAGCACTGCTTTCCTGGCTCCCCTGCCTCCCCCTGCCTCCTCCCCTGCCTCTTCCCCTGCCTCCTCCCCTGCCTCTTCCCCTGCCTCCTCCCCTGCCTCTTCCCCTGCCTCTTCCCCTGCCCCTGCCTCTTCCTCTGCCCCAGACTTGGAGCTGTCACGCCAAAGACTGTCTTGACAGCACGCGTCTGACCTGGCCTATCAGCTCTCCTGGTCAGGTAGCCAATGCCAACAAACCCACTGTTTGACACTGGGCGATACAACAATACCGATATGTATTGTGATAAGACACTTCATTGGTAGCAATCAGGAAAATAAAACAGTTCGATACAATGTTCGATAGTTTCACTGAGGTTGAGATGACATCACATCTCAATAGCAACATCGTAAGAAGATTTATAGATGCCAATTTCTCCACAATGCTTGACGAAAGATAGTTTGATAAATTCCAAACCAACCACAGCAGTAACAGCATTGATGCCTCAAGTCTCTGATTTTCATCGCTGGCCAAAACAATGTAATCTGATATTGTATCGACTAAGGGCATTAATTAAACAAAATGAGAAACACATTTAGTTTAGTTTACTTTTTCTTTCCTTGGCACCAAGCGCCCTCCACCTCCCCCAGTCATCTCCCATCCTCTCCCTCTGCCGCCACTTCTATCCTTCTGTCTCTTCATTTCAGCAAACTCTGCTAAGCACATTATCATTTCTAATGGAAATGACACGCGCTGAGAAAAAGTGATATTATGTCAGAATGTCATCCAATGATTCCTGCTAGACTCCATCACTCTGGCCATGTGCCTCATTAACAATCAAATTGGAAACTCTTAGCCTCTATAACTTCAGACAGACTCCAGCGTAATGTTTCCAATAACAATTTTGGTTCTGGAACTCCGATTAATGGTTTTACTGAGTAACCTACTAGGCTTCTTACTTCTTGAGTGAGTTTTCATCCTGCCGCTGGAGAAAATGGGACTCCCTCCAATTTCTAAAAGACGACAAACACACAGATTGGTAGCTTGATCTCAGCACCCACTGAAACAGCTCTGCATCTCTTCATGCTTTCTTATAGCTTGTCTGCAAAAGCCACTTTCTTGATGCTCTTTCTTGAACACTCGATAGGAACAAGAGCAACCAGAGGTCGGCAGTTATTCTGTTGTTTTAGTTTCATTTCGATACAGCTGAAATGATTCTGGGTGAATCTAATTTAGTTTGTTTGTTTTTTTCCCAGAAGGAGGAGGGAGTTTGTGTCTTAGGGAAAAGCAGAACCACCAGGATACACAAGGACGCCTCTCCTAGACCCTGTCGGGAGGAGAACATGGGACTCGATGGAACAAATTCCACCAGGAATGGAATTTCCCTGCTTTGTTTACGAGGCAGATTAGAACTCTGTCAGATCTGTCAGTGGGCTGTCTGACACGTTAGACCGCTAGCAGTATCTGCTTATTGCCACGTAACATGGCAGTAGGACACATGTAGATTCATGCTGATGAACGTGTCGGTTGCGAAGGGGTGTAAGACTGTGGTAAACAGAAAACCCTGTTTCTGCTTCCTTCTATTCCATCAAGTCTCAGGCCCCGGGCCCAGCCGTCAGCTTGACTTCATCAACACTAATAGGCCAATTGGAATCCTATTTGTATCTTGGTGTGCAGCCTATTACCTTATGGAAATTGTATTCATGAAATTGCATTAAGCGCCAAGGTTTTTCCCAATCCAGTCTCTGCAGCAGTCAAGGTTCGACTAGCTTCAGCGTGCTGTGCCGTGAGATTGGTCGTGTTACCAGGTCCTGGTTCTAGGTGATTGTTCTTGTTGAGTTTTTTTTACCGGAACCCTACGTCAGTACAGTGGTACATAAACAACCCCATGCACACACACAAACCTCTTCAACACCACCCCTCCTCCTTGGGTCACGGGGACAGGAGTCTCTCCTCCTTGACAGCAGGTGTGTGTGTGTGTCTGTGTGTGTGTGTGTCTGTGTGTGTGTGTGTCTGAGTGTGTGTGTGCGTGTGTGTGAGCATGTGAGGAGGAGGGCTTCCACACACCCATTTCAAAAATTGACCCTTCAAGGACTTTTTGTAGAAATGAAATTACATTTGTAGCCCCATTACTTGAAGCCTGGGGATTTGGGGTACTGTGAAGCTGTCTCACAGTAGTGAACGCTGCACAGAACTTTAATAGAATTATTATGGAAATTAGCATAAAGGTCGCTTTCCATTGTTGCACAGGGCCAAGGACTCTCGTCAGGGACTCTTTGTGGGAGTTAAAACCATCTGCATGTCACAACATCACAGATGCCATTGCTTTCCACATACCTTCCAAACCACAAAGGCTTTCAGGTGCTCCCATTCATCTGTAGCACATCACACAGGATACCTCGGTTATGCTCTGCTGTTTACAACGCTTTTTTTTTTTTTTAACCCATAGATTTCACATGGAGAGGTGGATGTGTGTTGCCAAGGGGGAGTTCTCTTAGCGGTTAGTAACGAGCGATTTACTACATAAATGTTCCTGTTCTAGCACCTGAATAAACACTCTTGTGTTACCTGTTGGCACCTGTTGTCGGTTCAAGTGCAGAGGCTTGTTTGTGTCCTCACTGTAGCATGAGTGAGTGTGGAGATGGAAGATTAAGGAGGCTGTCCACAAATGGAAAAGACAGAGAGGTCGACCTGAGATAATGACCGAGCGAATAGGTTTGTTTTTCCCACTCTGTCGTGTAAAGACGGACCGTTCCTTTCCTCCGGAGCACTCGAACACTGACAGGACTCTGCACTTCGGATTCTTGACCCGAGCGCCTCAGCATCTGAGTTAGTGTTGGATGTGTCAGGAGAGAGAAGGTCTGCATTGGCAGACCTGTGGAGGAGGTTCTGACTGGCACAGCGGTACAGCTATGCACTGACCTCACATCGTAGCTATGCACTGACCTCACATTGCAGCCTCTGGGAAAACTATATTGCCGTCAATACTGCAACATCTAGCAATATCTCTGAAATGAACTCTTGAGTATCAGAAACAGGTTAAGCCAGAAATGATCTCTCCAACTGGGGCTGGTTCAATGCAGTGCATGTCTGGCAAAAGCCGTTTGCCGACAGAGGGTATTTTTGCAAAGTGTCAAAATATTAGACGGCGAGCAGAATGAAGAAGCCTGAGTGCAAACCAGCACCATCTGATCCCACTTACTGCTGGGAAGTCAAATCAATTAGTGCTAAAGAGGGAAGATGGTGGAATTAGAAGACAGTGAGTCCTAATCCTAACCCTAACCCTTACCCTAACACCTAACCCTAAATTTTACCCTAATCCGGATTATCTGCATGAATGAGCATATTTGCATAATCTTTAGATGCATAAAAACAATGGTGTTGTGTTCGGTCGCTGGTGATACTGTCATGGGAAGCCCTCCTTCACCTAACCCTGGTATCCTGGGGGAGGGTTAGGGTTAGGATGAAGGTTAGGGTTAAGGCAGTGGTACTCAATTAGAAACCCAAAAGGTCCACTCACCAAATGTCCATTCAGTCCAGGGTCCGGAACAATGATGGTTTATGTTTTGGCCCTCAGAGTTCTTGGGGTAATTTTGTTCAAAGTGTCCATGCTTTGTGTCATTGTGACGTTTCACATTACAACTTTTGACAAGGGCAACCGTCTCATTGCAGGTTAAACACATCGGTGTTGTGCTCCCCGTCTCATTGCATGTTAAACACATCGGTGTTGTGCTCCCCACCGGCAGTACAAATGCATACTTGTCAGTCCACTCTGTCTGAAATTTGCGATTTTCTGAATCAACTTTTCGCTTTTTGTTGGGTTTAGAGCACGCCATGATTTTTGCTTAGGAAGAAACAGGTACCGTTAGCAAATCGATTAGCCTGCGTTGTTGCGAATGACACACACAACCTGCGTGACCCACAGAGGTTGCAGCCAACGTTGAGTGAGTGAGTTGTCATGGTGATTACAGTTATTACAGCTCCTGATTGGGCCTTTGGATTGGGCACTGAAGATATAAACCACATCTAGTAGGAACAAAATATAGGCTATAGAGCAAAATCACCCACCAATGAAAACTCGTTTGGATCACATGACTAAGTAAGAATGTTGATTTTGGCTTCGGTCCAAATTGTATTGTGTCCGGGTCCGGATCCGGACCGGAGTCCGCCTATTGAGTACGCCCAGGTTAGGGTAAGGATGAAGTTAACTGTAAGAAAAAGACTAAATGCAGGTGAATAAATAAGTGATGCAGAATTGTTCTCCCCCCAAACAGCTATTTTTCCTGGAAGAGACTCTCCTAATTGGTTTAAAAGATCATATTGTTCATGACCTTAACAGACATATTGCTATTTCATGCTTGAATTGTGCAATTGTCTGTTAAATTTCCTCTGCTCAAATTTGTTTCAATTCCGGGTGTTTCGATATTTCCTCCGGTTCAAATTGATTGTCTCTCGTGTTGACAGATGCAATTTGATATCCACAAATGGATTTGAAACCCTCTTCTCGGATACACACGAGAGCAGGTGACAAGTTATTGGAAGGCTTTTCTTTGCTGTTCTACCCGCTTGCGTCAGCCTATTTTAAGGTCTATATTACCCAAGCAATTATATTTGTGTATTCGTTTAGCGGACGCTAATCTTATCTATTGCAATTCTCATCTCGTTTTGTGGCCAATTTGTACATCCTCCAACGGGTAATTTAGGATGGATTAAACATCCAGCGCTCCACACACACACACACACACACACACACACACACACACAGTCAAAGAAACACACAGACACACACAGTCAAAGAAACACACACACACACACAGTCAAAGAAACACACAGACACACACACACACACACACACCTTCATTACTTTATTCCTCCATCTCCTCATCCTTCCCCTCATTTCATTTGCTTATCATTTGTTTCCTTAACTAACATTTGACTTCCTGCCTCGACACACGTGATAATGATTGCATCAGGTCCGACCCATGCTGGTTTCTCCTCCTTCAGCTCTCCAGTACCCAGAGTACCCTACCAGTATGATACTACATACTATAGTAGTATGGTATACACTGCATACATACACTATGGTAATATGGGAAATAATCTATCCATACATCCTGTATAACAGTATAGTTGATACTATATCCATACATCCTGTATAACAGTATAGTTGATACTATATCCATACATCCTGTATAGCAGTATAGTTGATACTATATCCATACATCCTGTATAGCAGTATAGTTGATACTATATCCATACATCCTGTATAACAGTATAGTTGATACTATATCCATACATCCTGTATAACAGTATAGTTGTTACTATATCCATACATCCTGTATAACAGTATAGTTGATACTATATCCATACATCCTGTATAGCAGTATAGTTGATACTATATCCATACATCCTGTATAGCAGTATAGTTGATACTATATCCATACATCCTGTATAGCATATTATGATAATATATAGTATGATGGATACTATAAAGCAGCGGTCTCAAGGGCTGTCCCTGGACAGCTACCTGCCTGTAGGTTTTTGCTCCAACTACACTTATTTGACCTGATTTGACACTAGTTACCTGATCAACCAGCTCATTATTAGCATCAGGTGTGACAGATTAGAGTTGGATGGGAGGGGGGGCGTAAGGGACACACCCTTTCCAAAACTTGTAAAGGCGTAATCATTTGTGAAAGACCCAGAGAAACACAAATACCCGACAAGGCAAAATCTCTGACAATTTTGGAATCCCTGCCAGACGCATTTTTTAGGTCTCGAAAAGAGGATATGTCGGGGTAAAAGAGGACGTCTGGTCACCCTATCTACATACATTTTGGAAACTGTTGGAATTGGTGATGCAGATGACCGTACTGTAGTCAGATTGTAGAAAGTAAATGTGGGAAGAATGATTACTCGTAATATTTATAGATTTTGTTTTCCTCACACGTTTTTTTCCACTTGATTTCATCATTACCACGAAGTTTAAATCCAGCAGTGTTATTTGCGCTTGTACTGAGTGATAATTGTTACATAAACACCTTGTACAATCCAACTCAAATTCAAATCAAAATTCTGCGCTGTCCCATCCGATTGTTTACTACGGGAGTGTAGGAGGGGGAGGTGCATGGAATACAGGATAACATCACATATCCTACCTTTAGATAACTGCAGAACACATTGTATAACTCAACATATTTCTTTAATACTGTGCATATATTATCAAATGTCAAAAACTGGAAATACAGTTGCTAAGCTCCCACGCAATTGCTACACTCTACATCCTCGTTATCAGTCCAGACTTTAATAAATTACTGTTCATAACAAAACACTTCTGTTTTCAAATTGTATCTCGACTCGCGGTATCACTGGCACAGTTGACGCCACTCGCACTGTTTTTTTAATTGGTGATCTACCGGCCACCAAATAATGTGGTTTTATGGGGGAGTCAGGTGGCTGAACCGTGAGGGAATCGGGCTGGTAATCTGAAGGTCGCCAGTTCGATTGCCGGCCGAGCCAAATGACGTTGTGTCTTTGGACAAGGCACTTCCCCCTACTTGCCTCGGGGGAAATGTCCCTGTAGTTACTGTAAGTCGCTCTGGATAAGAGCGTCTGCTAAATGACTAAATGTAATGTAATGTTTTCGGACCTCTTCTTCAACGGTGTCTGAGAAGTTGTCATGCGCCATGATTCACCGTAAAGAACAATCGCAAGCCAGGGTCATTAATATACTGGATTAGCATTCATGAGGTGCTTTGCATTGACCATTTATGGTTAAAAATGGGTGTGTTCAGGGCGGGATGAAATGCTGATTCACTTACGCACACTTGTGGGTAATCTGTGATTTATAAAGGGAACATTGCTTACAGATGTGCGTACGCACGGTTTTATAAATCAGATTTTTGGGGGGCACAAGCCATTTTAGGCTTTTGGGCGAACGTACACTTTTAGTAAGAATCCTACGCACATTTTCATAAATGAGACCCCTGAGCTGTGAAAAATAACGCATAGGGCCCTCACTAAGTCTGCCTGGGATAAATTGACTAGCACAGTAGCCAAATGGATTGCAAAAAGCTGTACATTCATATTGTTGAGGACGAGGGGTTCACCAAAGTTTTGCGAGTGGCAGCGGGGGACTCGAGCATCAAAGCACCGCAAAGACGCACAATATACACATATACCGAGAAAATCTGTACTATGTGATTAATCATGATTAATCCACAGAAACCTGTGATTATTTTGATTCACATTTATAATCATTTCACAGCCCTAATAAAGACACATACTATATAGTAGTATGGTAGATACTATATACACCAGGGTCAAAGTCCTTCGTTAACTGGCTTCTCTTTGGCTTGTACTGTTCAGAAGGTCCAGCTGATCCCGGCATCACATCAGCCCTGCCTCAGGGAAGGAGAACAAGATGGATGGGCCATGATTACCCCGGCACGCGTACGGCTCAATTAAGGCAAGTAGTGTAATTGTGTGATCCAATCACAACAGAACACAGCTTGGTCATTAGGTTGCTGTCCGACCCTCAGGTCATACACGAGTGAGAGAAGAGGGACAGATTAGAGGGCTGTACAGAGAGATGGAGGGTGTCCCGTCTTGTTTCCCAGACCCTTGTCTAGCAGGTGACTGTTTATCGGGCCCCACAACTTCAAATACCTTCAACAAAAAGGTGGGTTTGGGTGAGGTTAGAATTAGTATTACGATTACATTAAGGGTTAGGATAGTTAAACCAACCTGTGTGTGTCTCAGGTCGTGTGTGTATATGTATAAGGGGCTCGTCTGTGTGTGTGTGTTAGGGAGACCCCAAAGTCCTCGCAGATATGATACCCCCACAAAATAGATGTGTGGATTGTGTGCGTACGTGGCCTTGACTCACACACAACACACACATGCAAACACTACACACACATACACACCTGCACACACACCACACACATACATATAGCCAACATATCTATTTTGTGGGGGTTTCATATCTCTGAGGATTTCCTTTGTGGCCTCCTTCACACAGACAGGGCCTCTGTTAGTGGAGGTCCACTGCTGATGGGAGACAGCCCGGTGTTTATCAGGCACTCTCATTAGGGCCCTCATTGACAGTGCGTTTCATTAACTTGATTAATGGCATCTCTTAGGCAATGCAACGCGGTAATCAACATCTCTCTATTGAAGAGGGGTATCTACAGTCAAAGGCAATTCTCAGCAGGTCATTTGCCCATTACCCTGCACTTAACTACTCTGGGCTGCTCTGCTCTGGCTTGGCGGGGCGGGGGCTGGGTAGGGCTGGTCTGGAAAGGGAGGGGGAAGTGGGGAGAGGGGTGGGAAGGGAGGACGGGAGGAGAGGAAGGAGGAGGGGAAGGGAGGAATGGAAAAGGAGGAGGATAGGGAGGAGCAGGGGGTTGCAGGAGGTAGTGGAGGGGGAGGAGGGGGGAGAGGTGGAGGGGGAGGAGGGGGGAGAGGTGGAGGGGGGAGAGGTGGAGGGGGAAGAGGGTGGTGGAGAGATCTAACACCCAGCTTCACACCCTGACCAGGGGCATGCAGCAACAGCAGCCCAGACCATCAGCTCCACCTGGCTCCCACTTCCAACACTCTCTCCTCCTCTACACTCCTGCACTAGGCCCCTCTCTCCTCCTCCTCTACACTCCTACACTAGGCCCCTCTCTCCTCCTCCTCTACACTCCTGCACTAGGCCCCTCTCTCCTCCTCCTCTACACTCCTACACTAGGCCCCTCTCTCCTCCTCCTTTACACTCCTACACTAGGCCCCTCTCTCCTCCTCCTCTACACTCCTACACTAGGCCCCTCTCTCCTCCTCCTCTACACTCCTGCACTAGGCCCCTCTCTCCTCCTCCTCTACACTCCTGCACTAGGCCCCTCTCTCCTCCTCCTCTACACTCCTACACAAGGCCCCTCTCTCCTCCTCCTCTACACTCCTACACTAGGCCCCTCTCTCCTCCTCCTCTACACTCCTACACTAGGCCCCTCTCTCCTCCTCCTCTACACTCCTACACTAGGCCCCTCTCCTCCTCCTCCTCCTCACTACCCCTCTCTCCTCCTCCTCTACTCCTACACTAGGCCCCTCTCTCTCTCCTCCTCCTCTACACTCCTACACTAGGCCCCTCTCTCCTCCTCCTCTACACTCCTACACTAGGCCCCTCTCTCCTCCTCCTCTACACTCCTGCACTAGGCCCCTCTCTCCTCCTCCTCTACACTCCTGCACTAGGCCCCTCTCTCCTCCTCCTCTACACTCCTACACTAGGCCCCTCTCTCCTCCTCCTCTACACTCCTGCACTAGGCCCCTCTCTCCTCCTCCTCTACACTCCTACACTAGGCCCCTCTCTCCTCCTCCTCTACACTCCTACACTAGGCCCCTCTCTCCTCCTCCTCTACACTCCTACACTAGGCCCCTCTCTCCTCCTCCTCTACACTCCTACACTAGGCCCCTCTCTCCTCCTCCTCTACACTCCTACACTAGGCCCCTCTCTCCTCCTCCTCTACACTCCTGCACTAGGCCCCTCTCTCCTCCTCCTCTACACTCCTGCACTAGGCCCCTCTCTCCTCCTCCTCTACACTCCTACACTAGGCCCCTCTCTCCTCCTCCTCTACACTCCTGCACTAGGCCCCTCTCTCCTCCTCCTCTACACTCCTGCACTAGGCCCCTCTCTCCTCCTCCTCTACACTCCTACACTAGGCCCCTCTCTCCTCCTCCTCTACACTCCTACACTAGGCCCCTCTCTCCTCCTCCTCTACACTCCTACACTAGGCCCCTCTCTCCTCCTCCTCTACACTCCTACACTAGGCCCCTCTCTCCTCCTCCTCTACACTCCTACACTAGGCCCCTCTCTCCTCCTCCTCTACACTCCTACACTAGGCCCCTCTCTCCTCCTCCTCTACACTCCTGCACTAGGCCCCTCTCTCCTCCTCCTCTACACTCCTACACTAGGCCCCTCTCTCCTCCTCCTCTACACTCCTGCACTAGGCCCCTCTCTCCTCCTCCTCTACACTCCTACACTAGGCCCCTCTCTCCTCCTCCTCTACACTCCTACACTAGGCCCCTCTCTCCTCCTCCTCTACACTCCTACACTAGGCCCCTCTCTCCTCCTCCTCTACACTCCTGCACTAGGCCCCTCTCTCCTCCTCCTCTACACTCCTACACTAGGCCCCTCTCTCCTCCTCCTCTACACTCCTGCACTAGGCCCCTCTCTCCTCCTCCTCTACACTCCTACACTAGGCCCCTCTCTCCTCCTCCTCTACACTCCTGCACTAGGCCCCTCTCTCCTCCTCCTCTACACTCCTGCACTAGGCCCCTCTCTCCTCCTCCTCTACATTCCTACACTGTAGGCCTTCAGTCTGGTCCCTGCTGTCCTTTCTCCACACACCATTTTTACATAGCACATTTCAAAGTGTTAAACATTTAACACCAGAACTGTTCATTTTGCTCGTTAAGTGCTTATACACATCAGATGGAACTGTGCGGATGCGCAGAGACAGCAGGAATGACACAGCCACTGTCCAGAAGGTAGAATGGGAACATTGATGCTTCCAGAGTGTGTTTTGCTAGGCACGGCGCTGCCACATCTCAGGCACAAGGCGCAGTGCCACAGTAACAATATCTTACCTGCTGTGCAACGATAACCACATCTCAGCTATCCAAGAGCATCTCAACAAAAACCACATCTCACCTATACAGCAACTCAACAATAACAATGCCCTATCTACAGGGCAGTGGGAGGGGAGGGGTCAACCCTGCTCTGCCCTGGACCAGAGCAGGTCTGAGGGGTTACAGGGAGAGAGAGAGAGAGAGAGAGAGAGAGGGAGAGAGAGAGAGAGAGAGAGAGAGAGAGAGAGAGAGAGAGAGAGAGAGAGAGAGAGAAAGAGAGAGAGAGAGAAAGAGGGAGAGAGATAAATCAATCTGAAAGAGAGAGCGTAAGACTGAGAGAGAGTTCTTAACCGATGTAACATTTTTTTGTTTGTTTTCTTTAACAGAAAGTTGTGTTAAAAACACACACGACACCAGCTATTGCTTTTCTGAAGTTGTCTTGTGGATCACTGGCTCGGTTTCTCAACCCGATTCTGTGGAACAGGGTGAAACCAGAGTGAACTAATTCTGAGGCTCGCTTGACAGAGATAGATGGCTGAGGGGGTTTCAACACCAAACCCAATCAATCACACTGCTCAATAGTGCTCACACAAACCTATGATTTTTTAAAGCATTTTCTTTGGACTGGAAACCAAACAAAGTACATTGCTGCCTGTTTGAAACAACTGTTTGACTTTGGGTAGTGTGGTTTTGTGGAGGAAAGTCTTTACACTGGATGGACGCAATGTGAACGCACACGGATCCTCATATAGCTGCATTCATTATGCATGACCTGCGCACATGCTACTGCATGGCCTACTTGTCTTTGATTGTGGTTTAATGAAGAGGTTCTTCTGAATGAATACATTTACATGTAAGGACACTGTTCACATTCATCTTGGCCAGATTTCTAGATGTTCCCATTGCTGGTAATACACTGTGCAAGGTCACTTAGTCGAAAAGAGCTGTGATTGGTCAGGGGAGCCCGGGTGTCTCTATGTCATCAGGGGCCATCTTGGTTCTAGTTAGGCTCAGGGTGGTGATGTACGTTGTGTGTGTGTGTAATGTACGGTGTGTGCGATGTATGGTGTGTGTGTGTGTGTGGGTGTGTGTGTGAGATGTTGCCTCACCGTCCTCCCGGGACTTCTGGATGAAGGCGTCCACTCCGCTCTCGCCGTAGTTGCCCTCGGACGCCACGGTGGAGACGTAGTTCCAGCGCATGGCCTTGACGATGTCCACCATGGCCTGGGCCTGGTACGTGTCTGGAGGGACCACGCGGGAGAAAAAGTCGTAGCGAGTGTTGTCACTCAGCTCTGGAGCTGTGGAAGCATAGCTCACCTGAGGGATCTGGGGAGGGGGGAAAGAGAGGGGGAGGAGAGGGAGAGGGGGAGAGGGGGAGGGGGGAGGAGAAAGGTGAGCCTAGATACAATTATCCAACAACATTAGAAGAGAAGGTGAATGTTGGGGGATGTGGTAGTGAGAAGAGAGAGGAATGAGGGGAGAGAAGAGAGGAGAAACAGACAGGAGAGTAAATGCGTTCTGACAGAGAGGACTGTTGGAGTCATGTGGACTGCCTGCCCTTCCCCACTGGAGCCAGAGCCAGTGTCCCTGCTGCCTCCCACTGCCCTCCTCTACAGGCCACTGTGGGGGGCCTCCTGGCTGGGGGACAGGGAACGGTAGGGGGCCTGGCTGGGGGGAGGCAGGGATAGATAGAAAGGTGAGGTTGAGGGGGGTCCTAGATGGAGGGTCCAGAGAAGGGGGGCAGGGGAGATGGGGGGGCTCCTCCTGGGTGGGGGGGAGCAGGGATAGCTGGAGGGGGTGGAAGAGGGGGGTGCCCAATGACTGGGAGCGATTACTAGTGTGTCCAAGCACCCAGCGGCCTGGACCAGTGCAGCAATACGTGGACACAGCGAGGAGCTGGGTGGGACTGCCTGGAGGACTGCCTGGAGGACTGCCTGGAGGACTGCCTGGAGGACTGTCTGGAGGACTGCCTGGAGGACTGCCTGGAGGACTGCCTGGAGGACTGCCTGGAGGACTGCCTGGAAGACTGCCTAGAGGACTGTCTGGAGGACTGCCTGGAGGACTGCCTGGAGGACTGCCTGGAAGACTGCCTGCCCGGAGGACTGCCTGGAGGACTGCCTGGAAGACTGCCTGGAGGACTGCCTGGAGGACTGCCTGGAGGACTGTCTGCCTGGAGGACTGCCTGGAGGACTGTCTGGAGGACTGCCTAGAGGACTGCCTGGAGGACTGCCTGGAGGACTGCCTGGAGGACTGCCTGGTGGACTGCCTGGAGGACTGCCTGGAGGACTGCCTGGAGGACTGCCTGGAGGACTGCCTGGTGGACTGCCTGGAGGACTGCCTGGAGGACTGCCTGGAGGACTGTCTAGAGGACTGCCTGGAGGACTGCCTGGAGGACTACCTGGAGGACTGCCTGGAGGACTGCCTGGAGGACTGCCTGGAGGACTGTCTGGAGGACTGCCTGGAGGACTGCCTGGAGGACTGCCTGGAGGACTGCCTGGAGGACTGGGACACAGGCCTCCCTCCAGGACAGTCTTCTCTCTAACAGGTTAACACCATTTTCATGTCATCATTTTTAAGTCGTCCCCAAGAAAAAAGTGTCTGATTGGTTACGCAGCAGGTGAACTGTGTTGACATGACCACATTCCTTCTCCTCGTTCTGACTCAGCTTATAGGGAAACAACAACTTCTATAAAAATGAATGAACTAAACAATAACAAACTGTTACATTACCTGCTAATTATTAGCAATTACAAGTCATGTTTACCTTCACTGTTTCATAATTTGAACAGTGACCCATGCAGAGATGTTGGTGAGTAGGTGAGTTATTATCTCTACATGCACCACATGTCGCTTTGGATAAAGGGTGTCTGCCAAATGAATAAAATATGTATGAATTGCAAATACACAAGCATGCAACCACACGTTGATCAAGTTTGTTGATATTTCCACATTAGCCAGTAGCAGACTTGGCCGTTGTTTTTGGTTAAGGGCTATTAACCAAATCAGACAAGAAATTGTCCAACAACAAATGTGCATTCTGTTGCACACAGCAAAACACGAAATGAAACAGACTTGTTTCCTTCTGTATCATTTGGCACAGAATATTTTGTTTGTGACCGCTCTGTGGCCTACCATGGCGCTAGCCTGGGGTACAGCAGTACTGTGTCCTACTGTAGCACTTGCCTGGGGTACAGTAGCACTGTGTCCTACTGTAGAGCTAGCCTGGGGTACAGTAGCACTGTGTCCTACTGTAGGGCTAGCCTGGGGTACAGCAGTACTGTGTCCTACTGTAGCACTAGCCTGGGGTACAGTAGCACTCTGTCCTACTGTAGAGCTAGCCTGGGGTACAGTAGCACTGTGTCCTACTGTTGAGCTAGCCTGTGGTACAGTAGCACTGTGTCCTACTGTAGGGCTAGCCTGGGGTACAGGAGCACTGTGTCCTACTGTAAAGCTAGCCTGTGGTACAGTAGCACTGTGTCCTACTGTAGAGCTAGCCTGGGGTACAGTAGCACTGTGTCCTACTGTAGAGCTAGCCTGGGGTACAGCAACACTGTGTCCTATTGTAGAGCTAGCCTGGGGTACAGCAACACTGTGTCCTATTGTAGAGCTAGCCTGTGGTACAGCAGCACTGTGTCCTACTGTAGAGCTAGCCTGTGGTACAGCAGCACTGTGGCCTCGCTGGCCCCTGGTTTGAGACGGATCCAGACAGACAGATTTGAGGAGCGGGTCCCTTAAGTGCCTCAGACTTCAGAGTGCTTCGTTTTCCCTGATGCGTCACTGCGATGGAAACATTATCATATGGAGCAAATATACAATAATGGACCAGAGCAGCTGTCGGTCTGTGTCCGACAAGAGTGCATTCACATCCTAGGCAAATCCACTCTGGACACTTAAGATGCAGAAACGCGGGAAAAAAAAGCATAATGCTCATTCAGGGCCACATTTACTAACAGGATTGCGCCCATTTCAGGCGTGAAATAGCGGGTATAGACATAACACTGTATTTACAAAGGCAGCACACTGGAGTAAAAACGCAGATTACCGCTGCTGGGAGGGTACAAAGGAGTCCTTTGGTGTGTATATTTCTAGCTCCTGTTCGCTGAACTTTTTTTTTCTTTCCTCGAATCACCCATGGTGGCAGTAACATGCAGGCGATTTTTCCAGTGTTTTAACGGCGCACTATTTAACAATAATGGGTGCTTATTGTCCGACGAGGATCTGGTTTGAGAAATACCACGCAAAATGTGGAAATACACCGTGCGCTATGTGCGGTTGGGCAAAGGCGCAGATTAAGCTGCGGTCGTAATGTTAGTAACTGAGGCCCTCCGTGTTAAGTTTGTGTGAGTCCAACACGGACATTTCAGAGTTGTCTTTCTCAGCTCACCTCCCGCTTTACTGCACCCCCCCCCCCCCCACCTCCCGCTTCACTGCACCCCCCCCCCCACCTCCCACTTCACTGCACCCCCCCCCACTTCACTGCACCCCCCCCCCCCACCTCCCACTTCACTGCACCCCCCCCCCACCTCCCGCTTCACTGCACCCCCCCCCCCACCTCCCACTTCACTGCACCCCCCCCCCCCACCTCCCGCTTCACTGCACCCCCCCCACCTCCCACTTCACTGCACCCCCCCCCCACCTCCCGCTTCACTGCACCCCCCCCACCTCCCGCTTCACTGCACCCCCCCCCCCACCTCCCACTTCACTGCACCCCCCCCCCCCACCTCCCGCTTCACTGCACCCCCCCCACCTCCCACTTCACTGCACCCCCCCCCCACCTCCCACTTCACTGCACTCCCCCTCCCACCCCACCCCACCCCCAGACTATTTTCAGCGCAATGTATTTACAGTGTAGTTGTTCGTGGGTGCCGCGTGTATGTTTAGCTGAATTCCCTAACCACCAGAGGCTGTGTTGTGATCCAAGCTGCGTTCAAGCGATCCCTTTTTAAAGATCCCTAATGCTTTAATCAGTAGAATTAACCTTGCATTAGCAGGGCGTCTATGAGAGCTGGCATTGCGAACAGAAGAGGGCCGCTAATTAGCATTTGCACCAGTTTCTCCGTGTCGAGAGGAGCCAGCTGAGGTGGCCCGGGCATCTGATCAGGATGCCTCCTGGACGCCTCCCTGGTGAGGTGTTCTGGGCACGTCCCTCTGGGAAGAGGTCCCGGGGAAGACCCAGGACACACTGGAGGGACTATGTCTCTCGGCTGGCCTGGGAACGCCTCGGGGTCCCCCAGGAAGAGCTGGTGGAAGTGGCCGGGGAGAGGGAAGTCTGGGCCTCCCTGCTTAGGTTGCTACCTCCGCGACCCGACCCCCGGACAAGCGGCAGATAACGAACGAACAAGTTTCTCCTGCAAAGCTGGGGGAGAGGAAATGACCTGACCAGTTCTACCTCTGGTTCCACCCTGCAGAACACAGAGCAGAGAACAGCTAAGTGAAGTTACGGGAAGAAGGCTGCAGCATTTGTGCAGATCTACACAGGTGGCAAATGGCTGAGAGGTTAGGGAATCGGGCTACCAATCAGAAGGTTGCCGGTTCAATTCCCAGCAGCAAAATGAAGTTGTGTCCCTGGGCAAGGCACTTCCCCTCCTTGCCTCGGGGGAATGTCCCTGTAGTTACTGTACGTCGCTCTGGATAAGAGCGTCTGCTAAATGTAACTGTACACAGTACTGTAAGCATGTGGGATATTGTGTGGGAAGTTGAATGTTTAGAGCATTTGACTACAGATCGAAAGGTTGCAGGTTTTAAAAACCTTTATTGTATTTTTTTGGTGACAGTACTGTATCGTTCTACGCAGTTATGTACTCTAAGCATACTTATTATTAATGTTATTATTATTATTGCAGGAGAATTTTGTTCCATACAGTTATACATGAGCTGGTTACAGCTCAGTGGTGGAGCACAAGAGGTTGCAGGTTCAAATCCCCCTGGATGTTGCATTGGACAAAAGCATCTGCTGAATGACCATGTTTTATTAAGCTGGTATACAGTAGGTAGTGCACTAGGCAGTGCACTAGGCAGAGCTGGTATACAGTATGTAGTGTGGAGTACAGTTAGTTCCAGCCACACTAGGCCTCCTGGGTTCCTAGCAGAAGAGAGAAGCCTGTTAGGTGATTCGATGTGCTGGGTAAGGACTCACCACACACACACTCACCACACACACACACACACCACACACACACACACACCACCGACTCACAAACACCACACAGACTCACACACCAAGCATATACACCACACAACACACAGACGACCACACCAAGAACACACACTATGAAGACACACACTTACACACAGACATACACACCATGCATGCACACCACACAGACCAACAAACCACACTGACACACACAGATCAACGCACACCACACACTGCCCCACTCTGGGATCCAGGCCAGGGATTCTCACAGTTAAAACTTTTTAGTCAGGTCCCCCTTTGAAGATGAAGAAAATGTCAGCCCCCCCCCCCAAGCACACACATACACACAGACACACACACACACACCACCACCCCCCCCCAAGCACACACACACACACCACTGCTACCCCTGAAAATTATTCTATCCTTTTTCTATAACGATTTTCCTCTCCTTGAATCCCAACACACTCCTCCCCCCATCCCCCTCCCCCAACAGACTGGATGGTGCTGCCTCTACAGGCTGGGTGGTGCTGCCTCTACAGACTGGGTGGTGCTGCCTCTACAGGCTGGGTGGTGCTGCCTCTACAGGCTGGGTGGTGCTGCCTCTACAGGCTGGATGGTGCTGCCTCTACAAGCTGGGTGGTGCTGCCTCTATAGGCTGGGTGGTGCTGCCTCTACAGACTAGGTGGTGCAGCCTCTACAGGCTGGGTGGTGCTGCCTCTT
This sequence comes from Hypomesus transpacificus, assembly GCF_021917145.1. Lineage (NCBI taxonomy): Eukaryota > Metazoa > Chordata > Actinopteri > Osmeriformes > Osmeridae > Hypomesus > Hypomesus transpacificus. The sequence goes on along the minus strand of NC_061068.1, from coordinate 3,253,805 downwards.
CAGGCTGTGTGGTGCTGCCTGTGGTTGAGTGATGGGTGCAGGATGTGCTGTTCTACATAACGTGTGAAGACAAACATATGGACTCCGACGCAAATAGAATTTGTGAGCCAAGCTGTTTAATCACTGTGACTGTGGAGCCTAAATGTTAAAAAATCTGATTTGTGTAGGATGACTCACTTTTGTCATATCAAGAGCAAATGTGTTATTAAAATCCCTTTTTATTATTATTAAATTGAAATTGTTGCTATCTTTTTTTGATCAGTATCATTCTGTCTGTGTTGATTGTGGCATCTTTGACTTGTGAAAGGATGCTCTTTTTCATCTCTTGAATCCTGTTTTTTCAATTTTTATTCTGAACGATTAAAGCTTTGTTTCCACTTAGAATTGCTGTAGTTCAATTGACTGTTTCAGAATTGTTCTAGCTCAACTTCCTGTTTTAACAGTTTGTAGTTGTGGAAGAAAAGTCATAAAGAACCATTACTTGAGGCAGTTTGAGATAAAATGACATAACAACTGTTATATTAAAACAAAAGACAGTTTGATTACCAGAGATGGGAAGTCATGAATAAATACTTTGTTACTGTACTTAAGTTCTGGTATCAGTACTTCACAATTTATTTTTCTGACAACTTTCTACTTTCACTCCTGAATTGTTTTACACAAATATCTGTACTTTCTACTTCTTACATTTTAAAGCCAGACTGGTTACTTTGGTTTTAATCTGTATTTGGTGGCATGATCGATATTATTTCTTGTCATTAGGCGCCTTTTTTCATTTCCATATGAATCTACCATGGAGCAAGGAAAAAGGCAACAAGGAGAATGTTTTCCCCAAAAAGTTACAAATAAAAAAGTTTGCATCATCGATGAGTACTTAATGAAGACTCTATTATACTCTACTGTATTCTAATGTACTCTGCTCTGCTTTACTCTACTCTGTTTTAGGCTTCTCTGTTCTCCTCCCTTTTCCTCCTCTCTCCTCTCCTTTCACTGCCTGTGTGAAAAAATACTTTTGAAAAAAGCTTTGACAAGTTAGAATTTATTTTCTTCGAAAAAACGTTTTGAAGGATTGAAAAAAAAAAATAAGGGCTTGGAAAAAAGTTTAAACAGTTCGATCATTTATTTGAGAAAAAAAAACGTTTGGAAAAAGCTTTCAAAAGGTTGATAAAATAATTTTAAAAAAAAGTTGTGAAAAGAATGTTATAAAAGTTTTTTTTTTTTTTACATTTTATTACAAAAAGTTTTGAAAGGTTGAAGAAATGTTTGCGAAAAAATTTTCAAATAGTTTTTTTTGTGACTTGAATAGAAACATTTCTGATCCCCCACGGTTATATCTGAGGGAGATTTTTGAAATGAGTCAGCGTCAAAAAGGATTCCTGGCGAATGCAGTGCATTTTTGTATTGATATGATGTGAGGTCCAGTTACACTAAAACAGGTCATGTCTACTTTTCACTTAAATATATGTCAGAGCCCACACTTACTTTAATTTGAGTGAAAAAGTGTAGTTAGTACTTAAACTTTGACCAGTCTTTTTAAACATGAGTATCTGTACTTGTACTTGAGAGCAGGATGTCTGTTGATGAATTCCTTCCTGTGTGTTGTTTCTATAGCTCTCTCTGTCGGTTAGAGGTCCCCATGGATACGATGCGCGTATTCAGTCGCAGTAAATACGAATTTGCGCTTGTTCAATATCAGGTTCAATAAACATTGAAGCCTCAATACCTCGTATGAATGTGTTGTCACACAAATCTTAATTTTCGCGGATAACTGATTGAATCCTGTCTTTGGGGGACAAACGCTGGTATATTTAGGTCCTCATTATCACACTTTCACACACATATCACATGTGATCTGTCTCTCAAAGTGACATCTCCTTCTCCAAATGTCTCATTTACAATTCAGATGTTGCCCTATGCCATTAAGACATTTAACCAAAGCATCAGAAATACGCCCCCAGATTAAACTAGATAGAAACAGAGAGCAGGCTACGACCGTGTGGACGCAGAAAAACTTCAATTACATGTTCTCTCTCTTTCTACCTCGTCATTATAAATGATTGGTGCCATATTTCCCATGAGGTCTGAATGTTCTCCTGTTTGCAGGCTAGTCTGAGTGCTCCTGGTCAGATGCTTGTTGAGACAGTGAATGGTTCAAATCAAGGTGAATGCAGTATGTTTCCGTCTGCAAATTATGATGATAGCATGCATACATTTGCCTACATTAGCCTCTCTAATATACCTTCTGAATAAGTTGCATGACAGAAAAAAGGGAAAGATAGATCCAAAATGGGGTCAGGCCACACAGTTGGGTGTGTCAGTGCTTCTGCATCTGCAGTATTTCGCATGCTAAAGGACTAAGGAGCCCCACGGCTAATATCTAGAGCACTCTCATCCTCTCCAAAACATTCAGCTGTACAGAGAGGAGAGGATGGAGCCTGAAGAGAGACAACCTACCACACAACTCTCCTCTCTACGGACGTCACAATCAAAGACATCCATAGCAGTAAAATCCCCAGAATAAAAGGAAACATCTAATGATGTTAGACCAAGAGTAAGGGAGTAAGGCTGAGGAAAAATCAAGTTCTAACTTTAATGCTAAATCAATCCTTCTGATCCTGCATTCTTCATTGAGGACCTTTCACATACCGTACACCTTCTAGAAGAGTTCTCTCAAAACTGATTACATCAAACTATTAAAGTAATCCAATCTCTTAAGTAAATAAGAAAAAAAACGATTACAGCAATTGATTCAATTACTGTAATAAATCGTATTAAATATTATTTGCTTAAAGAAATTGCTTAGAATACTTAAATAGTTTGATGTAATCAGATTCCACGAAAAGGTTTGACTTCTGAATTTATTGGGTTTCCATTGAAGAACACAAAACGTTCAGTCAGGTACAACAGTCAGGGAGCCAATCAAAGCTCACCAAGTCAGGGAGCCAATCAAAGCTCACCAAGTCAGGGAGCCAATCAAAGCTCATGTTTTTCTGCTCTTGCAGATGGGCCTGGTCACCCTCCAATTCAAACTGATTTCCCTCCAGCATTGACAAGTGCCAGGCCAATAACAACCGTTCAACTGACATGGGGCGGTTTTAATGCGATGACTGTACATAGGGACAGGCATGTTCGTAAACAGCCAAGATTATGTTTTGTTGCTCAGATTGGTTGTAGCTATCCAGTTCTATCCAATTGTGTCCAGAGATGTGTCTTTTTGGTCTGTACCCGTTGATAACTCCCCTTGGAATCGAAAATAAACTGAGAGGTTCCAGACTAATACGCATTTGCAAAATGGTCTGGTGATGCCAGGATAACACACAACTTATTCTGTAGTTACAGTGGATTTCACACTATCTTTAATGAACAATTCTCAATCACAGCTATACTCTAACAGATTACAAATGATACTGGGGGTTATTAAACATGTACGATGCTGATCAGCCAACCTGTAGTATTTCACCCCTCCTCACTCGTACAAGCCACTGTTTACACTGAGAGCAGATGCAAATGTGACATTGTTTCTGTCAAGCTAAGTGCAGCAGCACATAAGTGAGCCTGAAGACAGGCAGGCGTGTCCTGCATGATGAGGAATCTATCCCGCCGGAGGATGGCCAGCGAGCGTTACAGTAAGTGGATATGGAGCGACTCCAGTCCAAGTTTCAGGCTTGCCACACAACGCGATGAATTTCAATTCGTTGTCATTTCCCCCATTTAAAAAAAATAAATGTACCTTTTTTCGTTGTTGGCGCTCGCATCTTATCTGTTTGTTTACGTTGACGCCTCTGACTAATCATACAGGCGAAACCCATTTTTGCCACAGCTGTATAACTGTCAACGCTCAATTTAAGATTGATTAGGAGATTGAGCTTTCAAACTTTTGCAGGCTAATCTATTTTGCTCTCAGATAAAGCAGTTGGGTATGGCTGTCTGGCCAGTATAACGCTCTCTCCTCAGAGAGTGATAACATCTCAAAGCGTCCGTTAGACCTTTTCATAATACTTCCATCTCTCAAATGTGACCTTTAGAAAGTCGTGCAGCTCTGTTGCATTGTGGGAGCTGTGGAAGCACAGCCAATAAGGTTCAGAAAATAATTGATTGGCACCCCCATGGTCCAATCATGCGGACCATCCAGGGGAACGGAGCCTCTCTTATTGGCTCAGTCAAAGTAAAAGGTTGCAGTCGTCCCAAGTTTGGAGATGAAGTGAAGTGATTAGGAGATGAACCAGTACGCTGTTACCAGACAAACAAGACATCATTTTTGCATGATTTACAGTCTCAGACCAACCCACATCATCAAGATAGTCGGTTTTGAACCACCTCTGCTACAGTCACCGCCAGTCCAAGAGGCTAGTATACCTTTAAGTTAGCTATGAGATGGTAGTTCGGTTTCTGACTGGCCCCAGATCCTCCCCCCCCCCCCCACACACCAAACACACACTCATCCCCTCTGACTCTGCTCATCATCCCTCTGACTCTGCTCATCATCCCTCTGACCCTGCTGATCATCCCTCTGACTCTGCTCATCCCTCTGACTCTGCTCATCATCCCTCTGACTCTGCTCATCATCCCTCTGACCCTGCTCATCATCCCTCTGACCCTGCTCATCATCCCTCTGACTCTGCTCATCATCCCTCTGACTCTGCTCATCATCCCTCTGACCCTGCTCATCCCTCTGACTCTGCTCATCATCCCTCTGACTCTGCTCATCATCCCTCTGACCCTGCTCATCCCTCTGACTCTGCTCATCATCCCTCTGACTCTGCTCATCCCTCTGACTCTGCTCATCATCCCTCTGACTCTGCTCATCATCCCTCTGACTCTGCTCATCCCTCTGACTCTGCTCATCCCTCTGACTCTGCTCATCATCCCTCTGACTCTGCTCATCCCTCTGACTCTGCTCATCATCCCTCTGACTCTGCTCATCATCCCTCTGACCCTGCTCATCATCCCTCTGACCCTGCTCATCCCTCTGACTCTGCTCATCATCCCTCTGACTCTGCTCATCATCCCTCTGACCCTGCTCATCCCTCTGACTCTGCTCATCATCCCTCTGACTCTGCTCATCCCTCTGACTCTGCTCATCATCCCTCTGACTCTGCTCATCATCCCTCTGACTCTGCTCATCCCTCTGACTGCTCATCCCTCTGACTCTGCTCATCATCCCTCTGACTCTGCTCATCATCCCTCTGACTCTGCTCATCCCTCTGACTCTGCTCATCCCTCTGACTCTGCTCATCATCCCTCTGACTCTGCTCATCCCTCTGACTCTGCTCATCCCTCTGACCCTGCTCATCATCCCTCTGACTCTGCTCATCATCCCTTTGACTCTGCTCATCATCCCTCTGACTCTGCTCATCATCCCTCTGACCCTGCTCATCATCCCTCTGACTCTGCTCATCATCCCTCTGACTCTGCTCATCATCCCTCTGACTCTGCTCATTATCCCTCTGACTCTGCTCATCCCTCTGACTCTGCTCATCCCTCTGACTCTGCTCATCATCCCTCTGACTCTGCTCATCCCTCTGACTCTGCTCATCCCTCTGACTCTGCTCATCATCCTTCTGACTCTGCTCATCATCCCTCTGACTCTGCTCATCATCCCTCTGACTCTGCTCATCCCTCTGACTCTGCTCATCATCCCTCTGACTCTGCTCATCCCTCTGACTCTGCTCATCATCCCTCTGACTCTGCTCATCCCTCTGACTCTGCTCATCATCCCTCTGACTCTGCTCATCATCCCTCTGACTCTGCTCATCCCTCTGACTCTGCTCATCATCCCTCTGACTCTGCTCATCATCCCCCTGACTCCGCTCATCATCCCTTTGACTCTGCTCATCATCCCTCTGACCCTGCTCATCATCCCTCTGACCCTGCTCATCATCCCTCTGACCCTGCTCATCCCTCTGACTCTGCTCATCATCCCTCTGACTCTGCTCATCATCCCTCTGACTCTGCTCATCATCCCTCTGACCCTGCTCATCATCCCTCTGACTCTGCTCATCCCTCTGACTCTGCTCATCATCCCTCTGACTCTGCTCATCCCTCTGACTCTGCTCATCATCCCTCTGACTCTGCTCATCCCTCTGACTCTGCTCATCATCCCTCTGACTCTGCTCATCCCTCTGACTCTGCTCATCATCCCTCTGACTCTGCTCATCATCCCTCTGACTCTGCTTATCATCCCTCTGACTCTGCTCATCCCTCTGACTCTGCTCATCATCCCTCTGACTCTGCTCATCATCCCTCTGACTCTGCTCATCCCTCTGACTCTGCTCATCATCCCTCTGACTCTGCTCATCATCCCTCTGACTCTGCTCATCATCCCCCTGACTCCGCTCATCATCCCTTTGACTCTGCTCATCATCCCTCTGACCCTGCTCATCATCCCTCTGACCCTGCTCATCATCCCTCTGACCCTGCTCATCCCTCTGACTCTGCTCATCATCCCTCTGACTCTGCTCATCATCCCTCTGACTCTGCTCATCATCCCTCTGACCCTGCTCATCATCCCTCTGACTCTGCTCATCCCTCTGACCCTGCTCATCATCCCTCTGACCCTGCTCATCCCTCTGACTCTGCTCATCATCCCTCTGACTCTGCTCATCATCCCTCTGACTCTGCTCATCATCCCTCTGACCCTGCTCATCCCTCTGACTCTGCTCATCATTCCTCTGACTCTGCTCATCATCCCTCTGACTCTGCTCATCATCCCTCTGACTCTGCTCATCCTCACCATGAGAGGGTCAGAGTGGGTTCTGCTGTGGCATGCTGGGATATTCGATAAAGCGTGTGTGTTTGTGTGTGTATGAGTGTGTTTGTTTTTGTGTGTGTGTGAGATTGAATGTGAGAGTGTGAGTGAGTATGTGTGTGTGTATATATGTTAGTGTGTCTGTGAGAGAGTGAGTGTGTGTGTGTGATTGTTTGTGTGTGTGATTTTGTGTGTGTGAGTGTGTATGTGTGTGTCCCAATAGAGAGCTGTTCCAGCTATTGATTTGTTTGTTACACAACCCTCCTCTCAGTCTGTCTCTGATTCGTTGCTGTGACCTGGAGAGTGACAAGCACACCATCGCTGAGCCTCAGTAAAGATCATGTGATCCAGTCCTTAAGACACCTGGGGATCAACAGTGGATTTACACAGGAGGAGGGGAGCACAAAATGGGAAAACGCAGGTTTTTGTCAAACAGGCAAATCTGGCGTTTGTTTGACAAATTGCAACTGCAGGTATTTCAGGAAAGGGGATGTTGATGAAATATGAATGGAGGCGTCCTGGCTTTGTTTGATCTTGTCAGACAGGATGCTGATGACAGCAGGGTGGTGTTTGCTCACAGACCCAGGGGATCCTCAGCTGGGCTGGGCGGAGCTACGACAGACAGGCTGGGCTGGGCGGAGCTACGACAGACAGGCTGGGCTGGGTGGAGCTATGACAGACAGGCTGGGCTGGGCGGAGCTAGGCAGGGTGGGTGGAGCTATGACAGACAGGCTGGGCGGAGCTAGGCAGGGTGGGTGGAGCTATGACAGACAGGCTGGGCTGGGCGGAGCTAGGCAGGGTGGGTGGAGCTATGACAGACAGGCCGGGCTGGGATTTCCTCGCAGGTATTTGGTGTATTTTTTGTATTTTTTCAACGTCATTATCAAAAGGTTTGAGATCGTCGCCATTTCTGCAGAGAGCTCCACTCCTCTCCACTTGGTGATGTGATCCAGAGTGCTTTTAAAGATTTACAGGGATTACAAATGATGACACGTCGATATTACTAACCGCCATAAGGGGGCGGGATGCTGAGCACTCGAAAAGTTTGTCCATGTTTATAGTCGATTTTTTAAGGTGACTTTTCCCCAACCAAGAACAAAGTTGGAGAGGCTTCATTAATGGATCCCCCCTGTTGTTTCTCCTCTGTTGTTTAATGAATAAAGACTAAATTATTGACAATCTCGAGGACCGTTAATTTTTAAAACGGGCCTGTGGTTGACAGCAGTTCTTTGGCTAATGTGGGTGATATATTTGCAGGGAGAAACACCTCCTGCTTAATTGTGGTGATTAGCATCAGGCGTCCCTTGATTTACCTTCAGCGCCCCGGTTCTGATGTTAGAGGAAGAACTGAGGGGAGGGGAGGGGAGGGGGGGGGAAGGGGAGGGGAGCCAGGGACTCCATGCCCCACACTCATCATCCTATAGAACTATAGGAAACCATAGGTATCTGTCATGGGATATTCAAAACATGGATGAAGCCAGAAAAAATGTGTAAGTGGATAAAGCCCCTCTCCAGTGCCTCAGCTAGTGTGTGTGTGTGTGTGTGATGGTTCCTCCTTGTTAGAGCAGGCCAAGCTCTCCAGGAGCCTTCTGTTTTCCACCACTACTCAACCAGTCCTGGGTGTCCATTATTCAGTGGGTTTGACTACCGTGAGCACTACAACTTCCATTAGACCCAGCAGCTATGACAGGTAATAAGATTGTGTGATGCACGGTAACAATGCTGAATCTCTCCCAGGTAGGCTATGTTACAGTATATTGGGACAACTCTGCAGAAGTTGACAGAATGGAGCCAGCTACCACTAGGCAATACAGACAGTAGTGAAGTTACCCTCCACGATCAGGGAACACCTGCCATGGAGGTTTAGATTGATCATGCTGTTAATGTTGGGATTGGAATCGACCCTCTTTGAGCTTTGTCACCCGAGGCCTTGGAGGCTGCAGCCTCTGGGACACACCTGGCTGCCGTACAGAGGGGAGCGGGCTGGGTCCTTACACCCTGCAAGACCATGCTTAGAATGATTCAGACATTTAGGGGGGCCACAAGGGGGTCCAAGCTTGTTGTTACAGGGGCACTTGTCTCCCCTCCCCCAGAAGTGCCCCTGCTCTGCCCCTCTCCTGTCTTTAAAGAGCAGGGTGTGTAAAACATAACATAAACAGGAGGGCAAGCTGCTGGGCGGCCATCTGCATTATTAAAAGGGTACCATAGGCTACTACTGTACAAACAAGCCTGGTCTTCAGGACTTGTCTCTGATCACTCTGTGGGGGCGAGTCGGGCGTGGGGGGGGATTCCAGGTGTTTGATTCCTTCACCCTCCTGCTTCTCACAGATGGGATTGAGGGACACAAAAATACGAAAACCTGACCTTGCATTTTAGCAGCTTTATGTTTGCTTTCTCACATGGCGGAGAGGGGGAGGGAGGGGAGGAGGGGGGAGGGGAGGATAAGGGAGGAGGGGGGAGGAGGGAGGGGAGGATAAGGGAGGAGGGAGGGGAGGAGGGGGGAGGGGAGGATAAGAAAGGAGGGGGGAGGGGAGGATAAGGGAGGAGGGGGGAGGGGAGGATAAGGGAGGAGGGGGGAGGGGAGGATAAGGGAGGAGGGGGGGGGAGGATAAGGGAGGAGGGGGGAGGGGAGGATAAGGGAGGAGGGGAGGATAAGGGAGGAGGGGGGAGGGGAGGATAAGGGAGGAGGGGGGAGGGGAGGAGGGGGGAGGGGAGGATAAGGGAGGAGGGGGGAGGAGGGAGGGGAGGATAAGGGAGGGGAGGAGGGGGGAGGGGAGGATAAGGGCGGAGGGGAGGATAAGGGAGGAGGGAGGGGATGATAAGGGAGGAGGGGGGAGGAGGGAGGAGGGGGGAGGGGAGGATAAGGGAGGAGGGGGGAGGAGGGAGGGGAGGATAAGGGAGGAGGGGGGAGGGGAGGTTAAGGAAGGAGGGGAGGATAAGGGAGGAGGGAGGGGATGATAAGGGAGGAGGGGAGGATGGGGGAGTAAAAGAAGAGAATAGGAAGTGTAAATGATGGTGGAGTCGAGGCAGAAGCACGGAGCCTACTGCCGCATGGTTACGGTAGATAAGCTGGATCCCATTGACAGCCCCTGCTCTTTTTACAGTGGCGGGCAACGTGTTATTGGCAAGTCTGTAAATAGTCTTCCCACCCTGCTGAATGAGCTGGAGAACTGCTCCAGCTGGAGACAATGCCATTGGTCACAGCATGTGGTTGGGAAATGGAAAGGGTTTGAGCAGTTTGCTTCCACCATGAAATGTTCCTTTTCCCTTTGAGGAAGGTGCACATCTTTCTAATGAGACCCCTCTATCACAGCTCCTGTCAGGACTCACACTGTAATTACCACGTGACTCAGATCATCTTTGTTGTGCAACCGCTGGGAATTCTAATGTTGCGTGTGCGCCCTGCATTTGAAGTGTGTGGGTCTTTAAATATCTCCTCAGAGGAGTCCCATCTGATCCGTCATGCTGCTCCTGTGTTAATGTGGCTGAGGAGGGAGGCAGGTCAGGTGACTAACGATGTCACCACAGGTGGATGAAGGGAGGGAGGGAGGGAGGGAGAAATGAGGAGAGGGAGAGGTGGGTGAGGAAGAGAGGAGGAGGGGGGGAGGGAGGGAGGGAGGGAGGGAGGGAGGGAGGGAGGGAGGGAGGGAGGGAGGGAAGGAAGGAAGGAAGGAAGGAAGGAAGGAAGGAAGGAAGGAGGGGGTGCTGGTTTGATGCTTCCGAGGCTGACACAGGGTAGCACCACCAGAAGAGCTACTCCTTCTGCAGCAGAACCAGATCCTCTGATATCCTCTCTTAATTAGCCATGACAGGCAGTCAGACAGCAGTTCCAATTTCATCTATTCACAATTATGACAGTGGGATGAATATTGAATCTGGCACATTGCAGAAGGACCTGACACATCTAGGAAACGCAGGAAAACTAGTTCACACACGTAATGTCCTTTTAATTAGACTGAGAATGTTTTTGTTGTTTGGTTAATGGGGTCGTTTTCAGCAAACATGTTTGTGGCAGTGTGAAAAAACTTAAATCCCCTTTGATGAGGGTAAAACATTTGTGAATTCTAAACTTTCAGAAAACTTGATCTTTCGAGTCCAGTAATGTTCTATTGTTGTTGTTCTGTTTAAAAAAAACTAAATTATTAATGCGCTTTCTTTCTGTCTCTTTTCCCTCTATCCCTCTACCTCCCTCTGTCTCTCTTTCTCTCATTATCCACCTCTCTGTCTCTGTCTCTCTATGTCTCTCTCTCTGTCTCTCTCTCTGTCTCTCTCTGTCTCTATCTGTCTCTCTCTCAGTGTCTCTCTCTCTCTCTGTGTCTCTCTCTCAGTGTCTCTCTGTCTCTCTCTCTCTGTCTCTCTCTGTCTCTCTCTGTCTCTGTCTCTCTCTCTCTCTGTCTCTCTCTCAGTGTCTCTCTGTCTCTCTCTCAGTGTCTCTCTGCCTTTCTCTCTGTCTCTCTCTGTGTCTCTCTCTCTGTCTCTCTCTCTGTCTATCTCAGTGTCTCTTCATCTCTCTGTCTCCAAGAGATTACAAAGAAAAGTATAAAAATCATGCAAACGGGAAATGTATCTGAGCATTTCATTTCAAATCATAGTTCAACTCTGGCTTCATTCATTAAGTAGTGAAAGCCCTTCCCGCTAGGAACTTAGGATTTCCATAAGCTCATTAGTGATCATATTGCTCCACAGAACATTGGGCTTGAGCAAGCAATCATTATGCCACTACTGTATAAGGCAGCACAAACAGAAATATGTTAATTAATAATGCCTTTGTGAGTAAGCTGATTCAAATTCCAAGAGGATAACAATGTGCTAAATCCAGTTATACATTTCAGAATTAATGCAAATAGATCAGAATGTCCTCCACCCACCCACAGTTAAGAGGACAGATTTTCCAGTTGAGTCTTTATGAAAATGAACGTTTTTCTTTGTTGGCAGTAAAGCAGTGAAATCCCAATCAGGCTGTGAGTCCCTGAGGAAGGCTATGAATTAGACACCCCGTGGGAGGAACTGGAGAGCAAATCAAACATCCCCAGTGTCCAGTCTCCAGACCTGTGGGTTCAGTCACCACATCAGCCCTACAGGTGATCATCAGAACATCTCGATCACATCAGCCCTACAGGTGATCATCAGAACATCTAGATCACAGCTTTTGTCGCAGGTCATTCCAATCCCCTCTCATCTCATTTGTGTGAGTCAAACATGGCTATATCCTATTTCCAAACATAGCTTTCCCAAATACATCCATTATTCCTTTACCAAACACAGCTATAATTCCATTACCAAACACTGCCTTTAACCCTTCCAGAACATGGCTGTAGCCTATTTTCAAACATGACTATTTACCATTTCCAAACATGGCTCTATATCCCATTCTAAAACTGGTTGTTCCCATCCTTGATTGTGATTGTCGATATATCGCATTCCATGCCGTTGTAAAATCCAGCATAACCTCACAGTTTGTCCTCATAACATTTTTTTACATTCTATATTACTGCGCATCGAATATTTCTAATTGAAAAAGATGGCAAAGATGTCCATCTGGCTGTTGCGTGGCAACGATTTATGTAAGAACTATACTTTGTAGTAGCGGAAGAATGACGGTTTATTATTAAACTATTTTGTTTCTAATAGTTTTTATTTATGAAACCATATCAAATATTTGTAGTAACAGTTTTAGAAAAGCAATAAGCCCCGCAAGTCCGTGGTTTACGCTGACTTTAGAACAGGTAAGGGGGTTTTCTAACAACTCCCCTTACCTGTTCTAAAATCAGCGTAAACCACGGCCTCTTGGGGCTTATTGCTTAATTTCCAAACATGGCTATAATTAGTTTCCCAAACATAGCCTTTAACCATTCCAGAACATGGTTAGATTTCATTCCAAGCATGTCTGTTTGTCATGTAGGTCAGACGTGGCTCATGATGACCTGCGCTTCCTGTCTCTCCATTACAGTAATCCACCTTTCATGACAAACAGGAAGTGGGCTGCCTCTTGGTCAGCTGCATGTCCTCTCAAGGCCACCGTAGGTTCTCAATCTGTTCTTTTTTACAGGAACTGATCCTTGGGGAGGAGACAGGGGTGTGGAGGGGGGGGGGGTAGTGGATCCGGTGACAGCAAGAACCTCAAACTGACCTCACCAAGGTTTCATGGTGGTTAGAAGTTTTATGACAGTGCAGGTGACGACCACATAACCCCCCCCCCCTACAGGGGTTCACCTGTCTCACCTGCGAAGCCCTGTCTCAAGGACAACTGTTGGATTTAAGCTTCAAACTGTGCAGATTTTTTTTTTTTTGGAATGCTTGCCCTTGCTTTCACAGGCGGTGCATCTGAACACTCTCTCTCCTTCATCTGCTTCAGATCTCTCACATTAAAAGCTGTGATTTTGCTCTGCCAACCCTTCAGAGATTTGAAAGCATAAACTTTTCATGAGATACAGTCGACTACCTCAAACCAACCAAGGAGGTGAACTGCAGGTTTATTTATTGTAAAATAAAAAAACTACATGGCAACCAAATATATAACCAATATTACAGCAGCACAGATAATTATGATTCACACTTCTTCGAGTGATTGTTGCTGAATGTCCTCGTTTGAGACAGCGGTTTCGGACCTGTTTTTAGAACAGTTAAGACTTGAACGTGTGTTTGTTACATACTGAAGTCAACTACTGGAAACATGAGTCCTGCAGGCTGGCCCTGTGCTGTGAGCATCACTGATCACATGACTGTCTGGTCTCCAGGCTGATCACATGACTGTCTGGTCTCCAGGCTGATCACATGACTGTCTGGGCTCCAGGCTGATCACATGACTGTCTGGGCTCCAGGCTGATCACATGACTGTCTGGGCTCCAGGCTGATCACATGACTGTCTGGGCTCCAGGCTGCAACCATGTACATGTATGCATTTAGCAGACGCTTTTATCCAAAGCGACTTCCAAAAGAGAGTTTTACAAAAGTGCAAAGGTCAATGATCATAACAACGAGATAGCCCCAAACATTGTGGGTGGTCCCACCTCTCAAGACCGCCCGGTCCCAGCACAAGCTCTTCTCCTGCCTGGCACCCCAGTGGTGGAATCAGAGACACGGACTGTCACTCCACCTTCAAGAAAAGGCTCAAGACGCACTTGTTCCGGGAGTACAATGGTACTTAGGAATGGTTTGCTGAACCCAACGCTAGTTTCCTCAAGGATCACAATGACTCTTGCTTAGACTGTTGCTCTTGTTGGTTAGTGGTAGCTGATTTAAACAGTTGTATTCTATTTTAGTTAATCCTATTTTTATTGCTTTCCTACAGGTACACCTGCACTTTGAGATTAATGTTGTGTAATTTTAACTTGTTTAACTACATGCTCTTATGGTTTCTTCCCTTTAGCACTGTTTTTTGGTTGTTCACAATATGTACTTCTTGTTTTTGACTACCCGCAATGCTGTGGGGCTATCTTGTTGTTATTATCAGTGACCTATGCACTTTGTAAAGCTCTCTCTTGGAAGTCGCTTTGGATAAAAGCGTCTGCTAAATGAATAAATGTAAATGTAAATGTAGCCAAAACATGAAGCATAAATTGTGAAAACTAAATAAGTCCCAAAGGGAAAAACCACAAGAACATGTAGTTGAACAAGTTACAATTAAACAATTTAAAAACATGAACCTCAAAAGTGCAAGGGGGTACCTGTGGGGAAAAAAGCAAACCACAAAAACATATTACACAGGAAGTACAATAGTTTTAAGTCAGTTAAAACTAACCAACAAGGGGCTGTAACCAGGCTGTAACCAGGCAGTAACCAGGCTTTAACCAGGCTGTAACCAGGCTGTAAGCAGGCAGTAACCAGGCTGTAACCAGGCTGTAACCAGGCTGTAACCAGGCAGTAACCAGGCTGTAACCAGGCTGTAACCAGGCTGTAACCAGGCAGTAACCAGGCTGTAACCAGGCTGTAACCAGGCTGTAACCAGGCAGTAACCAGGCTTTAACCAGGCTGTAACCAGGCTGTAAGCAGGCAGTAACCAGGCTGTAACCAGGCTGTAACCAGGCAGTAACCAGGCTTTAACCAGGCTGTAACCAGGCTGTAAGCAGGCAGTAACCAGGCTGTAACCAGGCTGTAACCAGGCTGTAACCAGGCTGTAACCAGGCAGTAACCAGGCAGTAACCAGGCTGTAACCAGGCTGTAAGCAGGCAGTAACCAGGCTGTAACCAGGCTGTAACCAGGCTGTAACCAGGCTGTAAGCAGGCAGTAACCAGGCTGTAACCAGGCTGTAACCAGGCTGTCTGGTTATGACTGTGAGGAGACACACCTTCCTTCTCCATCCTTCTCTCTCCGTTCTTATGTATCTATGTATCTGTCGATCTGTCGATCTGTCGATCTGTCGATCTGTCGATCTGTCGATCTGTCGATCTGTCGATCTGTCGATCTATCCATCTATCATCCCTCCTCCCTCTCTTGCTCTCTACCTGTCTCCCTCCTGCCTTTGACTGTCTCCATCCACTCTCTCTCTTTCTCTTTCTCTCCTTCTGTCTCTCTCCATATCCCTCTCTCCTTCACTCAGTCAAGTATCGTATGTCACACAAGGATAGCCATCTGTTCCGGAGTGGTTGTGCTCTCATGTTGAGTGTGACCAAACAGAATTAGAGCTTCTCAAGTCTCTCTTAGTGATGTATGGAACATTATATGGAGCGCTGGATGTCAGGTACCAGACATGCATTAGGAGGAGTCCAGAACCATAATCACGTTAAAAATCAAACCTAAATGTTAAAAGCCCCATGAAGCGTGTAAAATCCACTTTTTCTATTTCTTATAAATGATGTTCAAGACAATATTTATATTTAAATGATCTCTAAGTCCTCTGCTTAATTAGCTTCATGTCTCCACCAGTCCACATGTCCTGCCTTCAGGCCTACATGCATTGTGATTGTATTCATGTTCTGTTGTTGTCATAAGTACAGCCTGAGATACTGTAGGTGACTGTTACTGTCAACAAATGAGAGTTGTTCAGTAACCTATTTTAGTTTTTTGCTTTGGTATCGAGTACTGTAAAATGTCACTGGTATTGGTACCGACTACTGAAATGTTGGTACCGTGACAACACTAGTATCTACACTTGCGATTGTGTTTAAAAATATAAAAAAGAATGAAAATGTGTTAAGCTCTCGTTTAAGGCATTTCAATATACTTTTCCCACAGGTTCACCGGCTGGCCCAAGTCAGATCAGTTTTGATCTGTTCCAGGAAATGGTGGAGATCCAGTTTGTGTTAAAGCAGAATCCCAGAGCAGAAGTCATCTGCGAGAATGTGTGTTTTTTCCTGTTTCAGCCGGTTCCTGTCCAGCCAGTGAGCCGAGCAGGGAAGCACCATCGACCCATGGCTGAGTGAAAGAGTTATCAAATTGTATGAAATCTAATAATACACCCCTCGCAAGGGTGGCTTTTTACACCAGTATAATCATCGATTGCCTTCTCAAGTTGCCGTTTCAATTAGACAGCTCTTGTCAATGGGCTCTCGCTGTGGGGCGGCAGGGGCCACAGAGATGGCTGCCTTCCATGCGTTGTTCAATATTACAATATGTCAGTAGAAGCCCAGCCTGGGGAGCTGTGAGGCAGTGTTCCTGTAGCTGTGAGGCAGTGTTCCTGTAGCTGTGAGGCAGTGTTCCTGTAGCTGTGAGGCAGTGTTCCTGTGTGCTATGCTGTTAGATAGTGTTCCTGTGAGCTGTGAGGCAGTGTTCCTGTGTGCTGTGCTATGAGGCAGTGTTCCTGTGTGCTGTGAGGCAGTGTTCCTGTGTGCTATGCTGTGAGGCAGTGTTCCTGTGTGCTATGAGGCAGTGTTCCTGTGTGCTGTGAGGCAGTGTTCCTGTGTGCTATGCTGTGAGGCAGTGTTCCTGTGTGCTGTGAGGCAGTGTTCCTGTGTGCTGTGAGGCAGTGTTCCTGTGTGCTGTGAGGCAGTGTTCCTGTAGCTGTGAGGCAGTGTTCCTGTAGCTGTGAGGCAGTGTTCCTGTGTGCTGTGAGGCAGTGTTCCTGTGTGCTGTTAGATAGTGTTCCTGTGTGCTATTCTGTGAGGCAGTGTTCCTGTGTGCTATGAGGCAGTGTTCCTGTGTGCTGTGAGGCAGTATTCCTGTGTGCTATGAGGCAGTGTTCCTGTGTGCTGTGAGGCAGTGTTCCTGTGTGCTATTCTGTGAGGCAGTGTTCCTGTGTGCTGTGAGGCAGTGTTCCTGTGTGCTGTGAGGCAGTATTCCTGTGTGCTATGAGGCAGTGTTCCTGTAGCTGTGCTGTGAGGCAGTGTTCCTGTGTGCTATGCTGTGAGGCAGTGTTCCTGTGTGCTGTGAGGCAGTGTTCCTGTGTGCTGTGAGGCAGCATTCCTGTGTGCTATGAGGCAGTGTTCCTGTAGCTGTGCTGTGAGGCAGTGTTCCTGTGTGCTGTGAGGCAGTGTTCCTGTGTGCTATGCTGTGAGGCAGTGTTCCTGTGTGCTGTGAGGCAGTGTTCCTGTGTGCTATGAGGCAGTGTTCCTGTAGCTGTGCTGTGAGGCAGTGTTCCTGTGTGCTATGCTGTGAGGCAGTGTTCCTTTGAGCTGTTAGATAGTGTTCCTGTGAGCTGTGAGGCAGTGTTCCTGTAGCTGTGCTGTGAGGCAGTGTTCCTGTAGCTGTGCTGTGAGGCAGTGTTCCTGTGTGCTGTGAGGCAGTGTTCCTGTGTGCTGTGAGGCAGTGTTCCTGTGTGCTGTGAGGCAGTGTTCCTGTGTGCTGTGAGGCAGTGTTCCTGTAGCTGTGCTGTGAGGCAGTGTTCCTGTGTGCTATGCTGTGAGACAGAGGCGCACCCAAGAGGACAAGAGAATACTTAAATAAATAAATGTCTTCAATGAGAGCTTAATGCAATTTTTTGCTCAATTTCAGCTCAGGCCATTTCTGTCTCCCCTACGTTTTCTTTCTGTTCTCTGTCTCTGCCCAAAGAATAAACCTGACCTGACAAAAATAAAGTGAAGTATTTCCTTTTAACCATTGCGCTTTCTCAGACCCCCCACAGCGCGAAGGTTAAAAAAAAATGCTTCACTTTATTTTTGTATGAGGTAAAGTTGTCGCAACACGACGATGGGTCACAATGACCCGAAGGTAGCACAAGGGTTAAGAGACTGAAATCTGAAAATCTTTCAGAGTGAATATTTGCTTTCAACTGTGCGTGTGCCATGCCTAAGAGGCTGCTTTTAGTACCTGAGTTAGTTCCCGAACAACACAAAAACGAAAGAATAACCTTCCATTGTGGAATTGCTCATATAACCCTGACTGGGTTTAAAATGTCGCCATGTTGTTTACATTTGTTCGGCAAATATGTTGAAAATACGTCATTTCAAATATGTATGTTTTTTAATTAAACCACAGCAGCGTCCATGATGCAGTCAGTGAGTGAGAAGTTTATGAGAAATAACTGGCAAATACGAACATGTTGTGCAGCCTTTTCTATCGTCATGGCGTTCTGAGACTAAAGAGGCCACTGATTGGCTGAGTGATTTGCAAGATGGCTTAATTACAAGGGGCTGCAAGTGAAAGTGAGAATGTAATTGAGGGGTGTCGTGGATGGAAGAACTATGTATAGAGGTGCCATGAGGATGAAAGGTTTGAGATCCACTGGTGGAGAAGACCAAGCCAGGCATCACCTACACTCCTTGTTCAAATATAGGCTTCTGGCCAAAGGGATGCTGGGAATTTTACAGCAAGGATATTTTTACATGCAAATGAGTTTTGTAGCAAACTTCAGCTGTATTTTTGGCAAACTGTTCCTGTGAATCTCTAGTGAACACTGGTGATAAAACGAGGCTAAAAGTGGTGGGAGATTTAGCATTACTGCAGGGAACTGGCACATTGCCTCACCTGTCACATGATCAACCCCTGGTGGCAGAACAACAATTTCCTCCTTTCTGGTGAAGACAAGACGAAACAGCCACACGTTTTCTGCAAATGTCCTGTAAACCCTCGTCAAGAGCAGGTGAAGTGTTAGGAAGGACCTGCTGTGACTCTGCCAGCCCTTAACAGATGAGATTCCCTCCGTCCATCAGACAGTGACAGCATCTGTCCACAGCTACACAACACGTTGTCAGCTGTGACAGAGGTCTGCAACACAAACACAACATCTATCTGACATCTCACATCTATCTACCAACACATTCTGATCCCTTCTTGTACAGATTTGGAGAGACAGTTTACTTTCATCTTAATAGGTAGCAGGGATGGCCGGCTCTCTGGCAGGGGTGTTTTATTGAGATAATAATCCTGTTTTCAGGCCCATGCCTGGATAAGAACCTTTCCCCTGTGAGTTCTGACAGCTGCAGGAGAAAGGGACCTGTGATTTCCTTGGGCTCCAGCTTTGCGGTCTATATTGAATTTTGGCAAAAGGGGCAAAGTGGCTTTGATATTCTGTTATACAGGGAAGGACTAGGACAGGCCTGGTGTTTGTGGAAACCCCCTTTTAATGTGACCTTCTCTTGCTTCATTGGGAGAAGGATGAGTCACAGGCAGAGCAGCTTAAAACCCATTATCCAGCAGGCTTTGGGCAGAAACTAAATAGGAACGGCTAGCAATCCTCTACCCAACAGGATCCAAAAGTAATTGGTTTGATTTGAAATTACAGAATGCTAAAAGGAAGACCCGCCTTGATGTTTGAATAAAGGTCTTTGCGAGTTAGTACATTTTACATTTGTCAAAATACTTTTACAAGCATTTTGAGAGAGAGAGCACCCTTATCAAATACAATAATGATCTGGCTGTTGTGTAGTAGTATAGTACAGTACATTTGTTTTTGAGAAATGTTTTCACGTACTCTAAGGGGTGAAATTCAACACTTATCTTTTAGGACTTGAATCCTACTAGATACTGAATACCACGAGAAGAAGCATGAATCTGCTCTCATGTCTCAGAACAGCCTGGTTTCCAAACCTCGGCTCTGTTGATGCAGCCTTCCTTCCACCAGCAGACGTTCATGGGGTGTGAGGGGGGGGGTTATCGTCCCAGCGAAGGCAGCTTAATGCCAACCATGACTATCAGAACAGTAGGAGGGAATACCCTGAGACTGTCACTTCCTGTCTTGTGATGTGAGCCATGCCTTATCATCCGACCTGCCATGTTGTCGTGGCGATAACCGTGTCTGCGAGTCGATGTTGCAAGGAAACAGGCCCAGGGGGCGAGGAGGAAGGGGGTGAGGGGGTTGGTCGTTCGGAAGTCCCCTCATCCCGCAGTCTCTCGTGTGGTTGTAGTAAAAGTCAAGGGTCAGGGGGGGGTCAAGTGTAGCGAGGCAGTGTGAGGCGGAGATAATTGCGGGTTAATTATTAGGGTTGAGTGAGAGGAGTCGAAGCCAACATGCACTTCTCTGGGTGATTAAATCATCGTAGCAAACGAGTCGCTGCCTCCCTCTCTCTCCCACCCTCCCTCTCCCAGCCTCCCTCTCCCAGCCTCTCTCTCCCAACCTCTCTCTCCCAGCCTCTCTCTCCCAGCCTCTCTATCCCAGCCTCCCTCTCCCAGCCTCCCTCTCCCAGCCTCCCTCTCCCAGCCTCTCTCTCCCACCCTCCCTCTCCCAGCCTCCCCCTCCCAGCCTCTCTTTCCCAGCCTCTCTCTCCCACCCTCCCTCTCTCTCCCAGCCTCTCTCTCCCACCCTCCCTCTCCCAGCCTCCCTCTCCCAGCCTCCCTCTCACAGCCTCCCTCTCCCACCCTCCCTCTCCCACCCTCCCTCTCCCAGCCTCTCTCTCCCAGCCACCCTCTCCCACCCACCCTCTCCCAGCCTCTCTCTCCCAGCCTCCCTCTCCCAGCCTCCCTCTCCCAGCCTCCCTCTCCCAGCCTCTCTCTCCCAGCCTCCCTCCCAGAGACTATAAACACGCACCACAGCACTGGGCCCGCGAGCTGGGAAACCAGGCTAGCCTTGAGGTGTACAGTATGTTTTCTAAATGATAAACACCAGAGAGATGAACCACCAGGCCAGCCCTGGGGGGAACCGATGCACTGTATAGAGCTTCAGAACTGCCTCATAATGAAAAATGGACACCAACTCAGTCGTTCACATGGAGACATGTTATAAATAAATAACGTGTTCATTTATCAGATGCTTTTATAAAACACGACAGACAGTACTGGGGGATTTGAACCTGTGAACTCTACCCTTTATGTGTATTCACACAGCTATCCAATCCGGCCATTGTATAGTATTGGTTAGAATTATTTAGATACTGTAAATATTCTACATTTTATATTTAAAACTCTTATATACTGTCGTAAAATCCTTGTTTGTGCAAAATTGCTTGGGAATAAAACTGATTCTGAGTCTTGATTCTATAACTAAAGATTAACCACTTCTAAGCACTGTTTGTGGTTCTGCCAGGTTCCTGGTCTACCAGGGTTCTGTTCTACCAGGGCTTTACCAGGTTCCTGGTCTACCAGGGTTCTGTTCTACCAGGGCTTTACCAGGTTCCTGGTCTACCAGGGTTCTGTTCTACCAGGGCTTTACCAGGTTCCTGGTCTACCAGGGTTCTGTTCTACCAGGGCTTTACCAGGTTCCTGGTCTACCAGGGTTCTGTTCTACCAGGGTTCTGTTCTACCAGGGCTTTACCAGGTTCCTGGTCTACCAGGGTTCTGTTCTACCAGGGCTTTACCAGGTTCCTGGTCTACCAGGGTTCTGTTCTACCAGGGCTTTAACAGGTTCTGTTCTACCAGGGTTCTGTTCTACCAGGGCTTTACCAGGTTCCTGGTCTACCAGGGTTCTGTTCTACCAGGGCTTTACCAGGTTCCTGGTCTACCAGGGTTCTGTTCTACCAGGGTTCTGTTCTACCAGGGCTTTACCAGGTTCCTGGTCTACCAGGGTTCTGTTCTACCAGGGCTTTACCAGGTTCCTGGTCTACCAGGGTTCTGTTCTACCAGGGCTTTACCAGGTTCCTGGTCTACCAGGGTTCTGTTCTACCAGGGCTTTACCAGGTTCCTGTTCTACCAGGGTTCTGTTCTACCAGGGCTTTACCAGGTTCCTGGTCTACCAGGGTTCTGTTCTACCAGGGCTTTACCAGGTTCCTGGTCTACCAGGGTTCTGTTCTACCAGGGCTTTACCAGGTTCCTGGTCTACCAGGGTTCTGTTCTACCAGGGCTTTACCAGGTTCCTGGTCTACCAGGGTTCTGTTCTACCAGGGTTCTGTTCTACCAGGGCTTTACCAGGTTCCTGGTCTACCAGGGTTCTGTTCTACCAGGGCTTTACCAGGTTCCTGGTCTACCAGGGTTCTGTTCTACCAGGGCTTTACCAGGTTCCTGGTCTACCAGGGTTCTGTTCTACCAGGGCTTTACCAGGTTCCTGGTCTACCAGGGTTCTGTTCTACCAGGGCTTTAACAGGTTCTGTTCTACCAGGGTTCTGTTCTACCAGGGCTTTACCAGGTTCCTGGTCTACCAGGGTTCTGTTCTACCAGGGCTTTACCAGGTTCCTGGTCTACCAGGGTTCTGTTCTACCAGGGCTTTACCAGGTTCCTGGTCTACCAGGGTTCTGTTCTACCAGGGCTTTACCAGGTTCCTGGTCTACCAGGGTTCTGTTCTACCAGGGCTTTACCAGGTTCCTGTTCTACCAGGGTTCTGTTCTACCAGGGCTTTACCAGGTTCCTGGTCTACCAGGGTTCTGTTCTACCAGGGCTTTACCAGGTTCCTGGTCTACCAGGGTTCTGTTCTACCAAGGTTCTGTTCTACCAGGGCTTTACCAGGTTCCTGGTCTACCAGGGTTCTGTTCTACCAGGGCTTTACCAGGTTCCTGGTCTACCAGGGTTCTGTTCTACCAGGGCTTTACCAGGTTCCTGGTCTACCAGGGTTCTGTTCTACCAGGGCTTTACCAGGTTCCTGTACTAAGGTGAAGAACATTTACCGATGGAGATGTCCAACTTAAGACAGCGTCTGCAGCAAGGCCCCCTGGGAAATCCCAGTTTGGTCCAATCAGCAGCGGCTGGCCGTGTAGCTGTTTTAACATGGGAGCCCTGGCATCTGTCTTCCTGTTTGTCCTTTTCCCCGCCTCAGCACCAAGCTGCGTCCACTGCAGTCCATGCTCATGCATATTACATGGAGACCCAAGGGAAAAGCTTTGAAAGACCAGAGTCTCCAGTCTTTATCAGAGATGCCTTTTCTACGCCTGTGATATGTGGCCTGCGGAAGAAAATGGTGTTGCCTTCCTGATAAGACTGCCAGATGAATAGGCATATCTGGAAGCCTTTCAAGTAGGCCAGGACTCGTTTAAAACAGGCCCTCATGCTCTGCTATGTTACACTCCACAATAAAAGAGAGATTGTCAGTGTAGCATGGAATTATCAGTACATTTCCTTATTCTAATAGTTTTTTTCTCCTCCATCTTCCCTGACTCATCGTCCTCTCTCCCCCCTGCCCCCTCCATCTCCTCCTTCTCCCTCCCCCTCCCCCTCCCCTGGCTCTCTCATCTCTCTCACCTCCTCCCTCTCCCCTGCCTCTTACTTCCTCTACCCTGCCTCCCCCTTCTCCCTCCTCCCCCCCCTCCCCTGCCCCCATCCTCCTTCCCTCCTGCCTCCTCCTTCCCCCTCTCCCTTGCCTCCTCCTGCCCTGCCCTGCCTCCACCTCCTCCCCCACCTCCTTCTCTTCCTCCTCTTCAAGTTCCCGCTGGAGTGGGAGTATGTGCGCCACACTGAGCTGCAGTGTGTTGAGTGATGTGGTAGTTCACCACAGGCTATCCATCTGAGAGAGGTGCAGGTCTGACTGTGATCCCTGCTCCAGGGCCGCTCCCTGGAGACCACCGGCAGTGTCAAGCAGGCTCCCTCAGCAGCGCAGACAAGCAGCAAGGACACGTGTGTGGAGAGAGGTGAGTGTGTGTGTGTGTGTGTGTGGCTACAGGAGCAGCCTCGTAGCCTCTTCTTTTGTCCTGGTGCTTGCCAGGGCTGGGGAACAACCTTGCCCCCAGCAGCGACACGAGGACAAGAATGCTGATTAACTTTATCGTGTTCTTCTCTCTGGGGTCTATTTTCAAAGTGAGCTTTTCTAGATAAACATCAGAAACCTAATTACATAGTACACTTACTTTCTGACATTTTAATTATCACCAGACATAAAAATGTCATCTTTTCCAACGGTAAAAAAGATCTCAAATGGATAGATAACAGTAGAACCTAACTCGGTTCTTCACTAAATAACCATTTTCACCCCTTTCAGCAGTTGGACAGAAGTGAATCCCCAGTGGGAATTCTACTTTACTCTGATCTGATCTACTGTGCTCTACTCTACTCTGATCTACTGTGCTCTACTCTACTCTGCTCTGATCTGATCTACTGTGCTCTACTCTACTCTGCTCTGATCTGATCTTCTGTGCTCTACCCTACTCTGCTCTGATCTGATCTACTGTGCTCTACTCTACTCTGCTCTGATCTACTCTACTCTACTCTGCTCTGCTCTGCTCTGATCTGATCTACTGTGCTCTACTCTACTCTGCTGTGCTCTGATCTGATCTGATCTACTCTACTCTGTTCTGATCTACTCTACTCTACTCTGCTCTGATCTGATCTACTGTGCTCTACTCTACTCTGCTCTGATCTACTGTGCTCTACTCTACTCTGATCTGATCTACTGTGCTCTACTCTACTCTGCTCTGATCTGATCTACTGTGCTCTACTCTACCCTGCTCTGATCTGATCTACTGTGCTCTACTCTACTCTACTCTGATCTGATCTACTGTGCTCTACTCTACTCTGATCTGATCTGATCTACTGTGCTCTACTCTACTTTACTCTGCTCTGATCTGATCTACTGTGCTCTACTCTACTTTACTCTGCTCTGATCTACTGTGCTCTACTCTACTCTGCTCTGATCTACTGTGCTCTACTCTACTCTGCTCTGATCTACTCTAAAACCTGTAGAACAGGTCTTGTTTGGAAGGGGAGAGTGAGAGAGGATGTCCATGTTGTCAAAGTCTAGAGTCAGAATACATTCTGATGCACGTATCAAGATTCATCATCGTGTCATTTCCTGCTCTTCCAACCTGAAACAGACATGCTGGTCCATCCAGTCAGAGTTCAGGCCAAGCAGACATTCTATTGTGTGTGCAGACGCATGAGTGTGTGTGTCTGTGTGTGTGTGTGTGTGTGCGCGAGCATGCGTGTGCTAAATAAGCAGTGTGTGGGCTGTGGTCTGTATCGACTACATGGGACGCTGTCACCAGACGTCTGAGACGTCTTCATCCGAGAGCCAGGCGTGTGTAACACTCTCCTCTCCATCACCAGACACTGGGATAGGGGTGTGTGTGTGTGTGTGTAACAATCTTTCCTCCATCACCAGATAGCTGCTGTAGCCAGCCCAGGGAAAACTCACACAGAATCAGACATGTTTTGGCCACTAGGGTACTGCCACAGATTCCAGAAAAGGTCTGCTGGCCTTTACACTCACTCACACAAACACAGACTCACTCACACACACACACACACACACACACACACACAATCTCTCTCTCTCTCTCTCTCTCTCTCTCTCTCACACACACACACACACACACACACACACACACACAGACACACACACACACACACACACACACGCACACTGCAGCCCAAACATAAACACATTTTCTATCTGAGTGCAATTGTGTGGGACTGTATTTGTCTCTATCTGGCTTGGAAAGATAAAACACTTCACTGCCCAGTTGTAAAACAAGCTCTAGCATTGCTTGTCTGACAGCACAATAGCTCCAATAATAAAATACATCTTGCAGTATCATTTCAGCCATCCATACTCCTCCCCTGTATCCTGTATCTTACAGAAGCACCATCTAGTCTGGCGTCCACCTCGGGGATATCTACAGCTCGGGTTTGGAAAACAGAAGCTCTCTCTGACGAGCATGAGGACATCCGTCCACCTCGACACACTGACACCACCGCTCCCTCCCAGACCATCCATCCATGTGCTCCTTGAGGGTTTAGGTTGGTTGAGGGGTAGTTCTATGGGCGCATGTGAAGCCCTCTGTGACATGCTTGCGTGTAAAAAGGGCTATACAAATAAATTTGATTTGATTTGCTCCCACGAGCGAGGGCCAGCCACTCTGAAGCCTCTCAGACAGGTGATTACCTGGAGACGAGCCCAGACACGCCTGCTCTTACATCACTGCACGACCAGCACACAGCTGTGATCACCTGTCTAGCTGACCAACACACAGCTGTGATCACCTGTCTAGCTGACCAGCACACAGCTGTGATCACCTGTCTAGCTGAGGACGGCCAACCTACATGGGGGGTCAGATGGCTGAGCGGTTAGGGAGTCGGGCTGTTGATCAGAAGGGTGTTGGTTCGATTCCCGGCTGTGCAAAATAACGTTGTGTCCTTGGGCAAGGCACTTCACCCATACTTGCCTCGAGGAGAATGTCCCTGTACTTACTGTAAGTCGCTCTGGATAAGAGCGTCTGCTAAATGACTACATGTACATCGCGTCCAGTACATCGACCTCTTTATTGTCTGTGTACTGCAGAAGTGGACGTCACATATAGTCAGTGTCAGCTGTAATGTCAAGTTCTGCTATGATCCAGAAACGAATTGTACTGGATCATTTGGCTTTGTCCACACCCACAAAATGTGTTTATTATTATATTTCATTACGTTTGCAACTATATCCATGCACACAATAGGAAAACAGACTGCCCCTGATGTTGAGTTTGAATACCAACACGATTGATCAGTCACATCACACAATTAACCAGTTCACTGGTCTGTGAAAGCAGTCGCCATGTTTAATGAGGCCTGTCTGACATTTTGGCGTTGACACTTTCTACCACCCAGACAGTTCACCCAGACACCATCACCCCGCTCCACCCCGACACGGCTGCCTTCTCTAGAGGCAGCCCGACACAGCTGCCTTTTCTAGAGGCAGCCCGACACAGCTGCCTTCTTCTTGAACCTCTTAAAACCGCTGACAAGAATCTGTGATGTCATTGCCGGCTGTTTGATTAGACCTGGGGAGTCACACACCCTCTCTTCAGACAGTAAAGGTGAGTTGTAGATACACAACATTTTGAGAGTTTGGCTAATTCCGATACAACAAACCATTTTGACAATGGTACGTCTGACAGTTAACACATTCCCTATAAAAATGTTTTTTGGTGTGTGTTATTCTGAAGATTGTTCTTAGTGTCTCTATTTTATTATTAATTTATGTGCCTCTTGTCTTGGCTTTCCACGTGTCTAATCATTTTATGAATCTGCGTTTTGTGTTTTCGTACATGGAGAAATCACAAAACGAATTTGATGAACAACAACCAGACAGCTAAGATAAGTGTGGCCACAGGCACTGTGTTAGCATACTTTGAACATTTCAATTCTACAGCAACAACACCACATCTATCACAGCAGAGCACTGCACGCTGGCTTGTTTACTTGCTCAGGCACCAGGAAGGACTGTGTCAAACCCTGTTGGAAGCTCAGAGCTACGATGCATCCTCCTCTCTCTCCATCCGACCATCCTGCTGCCTAATCGTCTCTAAAAGACTGTGATCTTTCTCCAGGCTTCACTGGCCTGTCTCTTTAAACGTGGAGGGAGTGATGGACAGTGGGAGGCCATGCCAGGGCTGTCTTCACAGCCATAAAACCATCACTAAGTGTATTAAAGCCGTCCTGTGGTGAAGTGTGCCGTGCGTGTGAGCTGTTTTCTAACTGAGGAACAGGACGACCTCATGCCTGGAGGACGCCTGCCTCTGAGGGCTGGCAGTTTGAAAAGCAGATGCTGTTGGAGTGGCGTGGTTTTGGACTTGATGGCTCTTAGATTTGAGAAGAAAAAAGGGGTGTTTTTGATTGCGCAATAACCTCAACTAAGGCTGAACTATAAGAATGCAATATATTATAATTTTGTACACACACACAGGAGTACATTCAAGCACTTCATGAAACAGAGACAACAGCAAGCTTGTCTCATGGTGCCTTAGATACAAAATCACTAAAAACCTGAAGAGGGTTTTTTCTACCACTATCATCACTTGTGGTGAACAAAACATCTGACTCAACATACCTGAAATAACCAACAACATAGTGTTGGAACTGTGCCCTTCTGATAACAACATAGTGTTGGAACTGTGCCCTTCTGATAACAACATAGTGTTGGAACTGTGCCCTTCTGATAACAACATAGTGTTGGAACTCTGCACTTCTGATCCTTGACCTTCTGCGGGACTTCATACATGCAATATTGGGATATCAATTGGAATGCATGAATACATTGTCAAATGTAGACTCAGGACACCCAATCTGGCCCCCATCTGTTTCGATGCTGATCTGTTGGTTTTAATTTTTTTATTTCACCTTTATTGGTGTTCATGTTAAAACCAATCACATGGTGAGGAGAGATCTATCATGATGAAAACACCAGGAACAAAAAAGGAAACTTGCTTCTGCATGCTGACAAGTCTCTCCCGGACAAAACCATCTGCTGTTCAGAGTTGATCTAAATGATCACAGAGACTTAAAACTGGAAAGGTATAGTTTGTTTTGAGTCTTATGTAAGAGTAACAAAGTCTGCTCTTTGTCTCGGCTTGAGCAACAAAAATGTGAAGCCCGATGAAGATATAGGTTCTGAACCTTTGGAGTTATAAAAATGATTGAATCTGCAGATTGGGACTGTGCACACTGTGCAGACTGTGCAGACTGTGCAGACTGCCTGTTCCAACTCCAGATCCTCTCGCTGTCCAGACAACATGAAGGCACCAAAGTTATTCTAGGTTTTTCACACCCTCATTTAATCTAAATGTGTTTTTTTATGGCTGTAGTCACAGAAGACTGGCAGCCTTCAAAGTGTATGTGGTCTAGCAGAGTGAGTCAGCATGAATCAGCTATTCCATGAGAAGTATACACAGCGATTTACTGGCTATTGTCTGGAAAAAAATATGTTTTCGAAACAGTTGGGGAAAAGTGTTTGAATCTGCTTCTGTGTACAGAATGTATTTGATAAGAATACCTGTAGAACTGGAAGCAACTCAAAGCTTCATGTTGGATTTCCGTATCACTGAGGTTTGCAAAAAGTCTGTAGTTCCTGTGTAGCTCTGATTGCCCTATGTAGCTGTGTCCTATGTAGCTGTGTGCTATGTAGCTGTGTCCTATGTAGCTGTGTGCTATGTAGCTGTGTGCTATGTAGCTATGCTGTATGTAGCTGTCTTTAGTGTACTATGTAGCTGTGTCCAATGTAGGTGTGTTCTATGTAGCTGTGTGCTATGTAGCTGTGTCCTATGTAGCTATGTTAGGACACAGCCTGTGTCCTATGTAGCTGTGTGCTATGTAGCTGTCTATTGTGTGCTATGTAGCTGCGTCCTATATAGCTGTGTGCTATGTAGTTGTGTGCTATGTAGCTGAGTGCTATGTAGTGGTGTGCTATGTAGCTGAGTGCTATGTAGCTGTGTCCTATGTAGCTGTGCTCTGGTAGGAAACAGTCTGGATACAGACAGCTGCCCAGTCACGATGGGCTGGCTTCTTAAGGGTTGTAGTTCATCTTGATCCAACTGCCATTTCTTAAATGAACTGATAAATCCTCAGAGACAAGCCTGCCCTTCCCTGCATGGGACCCTGGGCTGGATGGAAGACAAGCCTGACCTGCATGGGACCCTGGGCTGGATGGAAGACAAGCCTGCCCTGCATGGGACCCTGGGCTGGATGGAAGACAAGCCTGCCCTGCCCTGCATGGGACCCTGGGCTGGATGGAAGACAAGCCTGCCCTGCATGGGACCCTGGGCTGGATGGAAGACAAGCCTGCCCTGCATGGGACCCTGGGCTGGATGGAAGACAAGCCTGCCCTGCATGGGACCCTGGGCTGGATGGAAGACAAGCCTGCCTTGCCCTGCATGGGACCCTGGGCTGGCTGGAAGACAAGCCTGCCCTGCATGGGACCCTGGGCTGGATGGAAGACAAGCCTGACCTGCATGGGACCCTGGGCTGGATGGAAGACAAGCCTGCCCTGCATGGGACCCTGGGCTGGATGGAAGACAAGCCTTCCCTGCATGGGACCCTGGGCTGGCTGGAAGACAAGCCTGCCCTGCATGGGACCCTGGGCTGGCTGGAAGACAAGCCTGCCCTGCATGGGACCCTGGGCTGGCTGGAAGACAAGCCTTCCCTGCATGGGACCCTGGGCTGGATGGAAGACAAGCCTACCCTGCATGGGACCCTGGGCTGGATGGAAGACAAGCCTGCCCAAACACAAAAACAAAACTTTTGAAAGGTTGCAAAAATATTTTTACAAACAAGTTCTGAATTTTTTGGGGGAAAGGTTTGGAATATTAGCGATTTATTTAAAAAAAAAAGTTTGCATCATTGATGAGTACTTGATGAGGACTACTAAATTCTACTGTAATCTATTGAACTCTCCTCCTCTCTCATCTCCTTTCAAAACAGGTAATAGTAATGGCTACTTTTGTGAAAAGGTGTCATCTACTTTAGTGAAGGATGTGTGTACTTTTGCCATCTCTGTGGAGAGCAATGCTTCTGATACAGGGAGGGTTAGGGTGTGTGCTACAGTTCAGGTTTGTCAACTACTCTACTATCTCTAGATCTCTACAGATCCCAGTCTTCAGGGACGGTGAACTAACACCGACTCGAGGCTTCTGACACGACACAGACTGCAGAGCCATCAGTATCTTAGAAAGGTCAATTTAGCACCATCACACCTTTTTTTTATTTTGGCACCTGAGATTGAATTACTAACTGTTTTGAGATGAAAAAGGGAAATCTAATTTCCTTTAAAAAGGAAATCTCATTTCCTGCCGCCCCAGCTGTTGAAATCTCAAACCCAGTGGCAAGGTGAGAGATGAAGGGGAAGGGTATTGATACAATAAGGATGGAAAATACAATAGCATGAAGAGCTTCAACAGAAACGCTGTAGAAAGACTGATTTCGACAAACAAAGCAGATCTTTCTTTGAGGTACATTTAGCTTTACAGAACATAAATCATGCAAAAGTTGTCATTACGGATTCTAGTTTTTTTATCCCAAACTTCTGCAGGCATATATATCTGTTGTTTTTCCAAACAGCCCAGTTTTAAAACTGTATAATAACTGTCAACTTCACAACTGTGATTTTTAGAAACTTTCAGGAAGACAATGCTGCCATAATCATGATTTGATCTGAACACTAGCTGAAAGCAGTAATTTTCTTACGGGATTTTTTTTTTTTTTAACCAGACAACAGCAGTACATGAAGCCTGCAGCAGTTCTGTGCAGAACATACTGTCCATTAAGAAATTACTAAACCCAAAATAAAATGCTAATGCATAGCTCCTGGTCACTGAAGTAACATTTCCATTACGTTGGTTAAATAAGGAGCTTTTTTTTCATTTTGCAAATGTTTACTTAGCTGTCACTTGAATTTGTAATTTCGCAGATAACAGTGAGAATTGCTTGTGTGCGAGAGACGCCATGGGGAAGGTGAACGACGAAGAGATGATCGAGTCTTGCTCACCAGAAGCACGTACAGGAGGGAGTCTAACCCTTCTAGCCTGATGATATCACTTCCTGCTGTCATGTTTGTCAGGACTTGGAGACAACTGGAGGAAGGTGAGCCAGCCTGTAAAACGATGTTACATCCACCAGAAATTCATTTTTACTCATGGGGGTGTAGCTTAAATAGATTTGATACATGTTCCAACCCACTGAGGCCTCCAGGTGAAGGTATGTTCTTCAGAAAACACTGGCCTTCCTCCATGCCCCCAGGGGTGTACGTCATGTGACCCCCAGGGGTGTACGTCATGTGACCCCCAGGGGTGTACGTCATGTGACCCCCAGGGGTGTACAGAATGTGGATTACACTGTGGCTCCTATGACAGACTAGCAGAAAATTCAAACTAATTCATACCAGCACAATTCTCTTTCCCTTTCTCTCCATGCCTCTCTTTCTTTACCTCCATCTCTCTCTCCCTTCCTCTCTCACTAGCTCTCCCTCTCTATTTCCCCCTTTCTCCTTCCCCCTCTGTCCTTCTCTCCTCCCCCCTCTCTCTCTCTCTCTCTCTCTCTCGCTGGTGGATGTGATGGATGATTGGACGGCTGAGTCTTAGCTCAACTCCAGGCTTCTTCTGTCCTGACCTGTCCGCTTGTCAGCTTCTTGTCAGGTGACCTTTAAGGGAAGTGAAGGTACAGCACCAGAGCAGCTGTAAAGGAGATGCCTGTCTGGATCTGTCAGGTCACACAACGTCCATCTGCTGTCACCACACAACTGTCACAGTCAGCACATCAACACAGCCTTTATTTATTTATTATCTATGTACTTTTCCTATTTGTTTGTTTGATAGTTTTGATGTACTTTAGGTTTTCAGTCATGCGTAGTCTAAATAATGAGAACTGTAGACCATATTCTGCTTCAGCATGTTAACTGTTTGCTGAGTTTGACATGTAGGCAGTTGAGAAAGGTTAAACTCTTCAAGGCGTACGTGTGTTTTAAATCAACAAGAACACAGAGCATTAA
The DNA here is from genome assembly GCF_021917145.1 of Hypomesus transpacificus. Lineage (NCBI taxonomy): Eukaryota > Metazoa > Chordata > Actinopteri > Osmeriformes > Osmeridae > Hypomesus > Hypomesus transpacificus. The sequence continues at coordinate 3,221,652 of NC_061068.1, read as the reverse complement.
AACTCCTGCACACTAGCCTATTGGCGTGGGTCACAAAACAATCTGGAACACGCCCACCACGTCCTGATAGGTCCGTCAAAATATGCTGTAGTGAGACCCTGGCACTAGTCTTAGTTACAACTTAAATACCCCCCCTCCCCCCTAAATAACATAGTTCTATGTTGCTTCAGTTTGAAAGCTGAGGCATGTCATTCTTCCTGACAGACTAGAAGTCCTGCTACTGCTGTCGCCTGATCGACCAACAACACACAACGCAAGTTCAGCTCCAACCAATCATCATCTCTTAACCCTTCTGTCTCCCTCTGTGGTCTCTCTACAGTGGGGGAAGATGGTCTGCTGCTGTCTGGAAGGTTGAACATCTGGCCTCACCTCACCGACACATCAGAGGAAGACTGACCGCACATCGCCTGTCTTCGGCTGGATGGCCATATGGACACATCAATATCACACGTGCTGAGCCAGCTACAATGCTGCTTCACTGGAGGACATCACATCTCACGCTTGGCCATGGGTCATTCATCACGGTGGATGCTCCTTCTGTATGGAACTTTACGTCACAGTTCTACGGCTTAAATATCTATATTCCATGAGTTAGTCTTGTTACAGTGTCACAGATTCAGGCGTGCTTTGTTTCGGACCCCAGGGTGGCCCCTCCGGCTGTGCCAGGTAAGTGCTGGAGGGAGGGGCTGGTGACAGCTGCCTCACTGTGTCTTCAGGTGAACCCCCCTCTGCTCAGCTGCCTGACTGTGTCTCCAGGTGAACCCCCCTCTGCTCCCCTGCCTCACTGTGTCTCTCGCACTCTGAGGAGGGTTCTCCCTTTCCCTCCCTCCTCTTCTCTCCGTTACTCTCTCTCTCTCTCTCCCTTTCTCCCTCCGTCCTTCTCTCTCCCCTCCCTTCCTCCTTCAGTAGTTAAATATTCATGGGGAGGTTCTAGACCTGATCTGTATGCAGGGGCATTGCTGAGGGAACACTTTTTTCAAGCCTGCTAACTACGGGCGGGTGGTTGCTGGGCTGCGTGCAGAATGTGCCTGATTGTGTGTGTCTACTTTTGTCTCAGCCTGTGCACGTCTGTGTGTGTGCCGCTGTGTCTATACAGACGTGTGTGAGTGCATTGTTGCTTCCAGCAGCAGACACACTCAGGTCTGTTGTTTCTGCAGGCTCCATCAGGCAGGTGATGAGGCCAGACTGGCTCCCGTCCAGGAGAGCCACCCCCTCTGCCCCTCACCCTCTCACACCCTGATATCCCATATGTTCATCATCATTCCTTTTTTTCTTGACATTGAATGATTTTAAGGGTATTTTAAGTGTTCTTGTGCTGCTCATTAGTTACAATCAAGTGTATGTTACAGTGTTACAGGTTGTTTAATGACTTTAATAAATAAATCGTAGTCTTTCAACAGGCAGGAAACCTGCTTGTGCAGACTCTGACCTAGTTTAACACTTCACAGAAGACACATGAACCTGCATGAGCAGTGGAAGCCAAAGATGATGTCCTTGGTCTGATGGAAGACTAGTCACCAGGAAACCCAGGGTGTGAGGGCCTCACCTGACAGGCAGGCCGGGTGGAGGACGGCTGGCGGGGGTCTGGAGAGGTGTCACACGGAGGGAAGGTGAGGGAAGGCAGGGTGGAAGGGAAACGCAGCGGAGATCAGAGAGAGTCGGATGTGGAATATATCGCATCCGTTCCGTGTGGTTTGATGATGAGGAAATGAGAGCTAATGACGCAGGGTCGGAGGCGTGAAAGAGAGAGAGACGGAGAGAGACGGAGAGGGAGAGAGAAAGAGAGAGATGGGGAGAGAGAGAGATAGGGAGAGAGAGAGAGAGAGAGAGAGAGAGAGAGAGAGAGAGAGAGAGAGGGAAGGGGATCAGAGAGCGCAGCAGGAGACTCATTACCGAGCTTTCCTCGTGTGTGTGTGTGCATAGATACAGTACATACTGTACATGCCAGAGCAATGGAAGCTGTGTGTGGGTGGGTGTGCGTGCGTTATCTGTGTCTCTGTGTGTGTGTAAGAGCCAGTGTGTGTGAGTACGGCGAGTGTGTGTGTGTGTGTACCATAAGTGTGTGTGAATGTGTGTATCCAGGGTGCTGGGATCTCCCAGGGCCATGCTGGAGGGCAGGCCGGACCCGCCCCCGGGGCCCTACAGACCCCCCCTACAGCCCCCCCCTGCGGCCCCCCCTGCGGCCCCTCCTGCGGCCCCCCCTACAGCCCCCCCTGCGGCCCCCCCTGCGGCCCCTCCTGCGGCCCTGCTCCCTGACAGGAGCCCCTTTCATCACAGCAGCCTGCCCCACCACACCAGGGGCTCTGCCTGGATAAACACTCATTCATCACCCAGCTACTGGGGAGGCGAGGACCGCTGGTGCAGAGAGCCAACCCAGCCAGCTGGGGGGCAGGGGAATTCTCAAATGGATCTGTACTCAATCGTGTTTTTAGTTAACGTTATCGAAACATCATTAAAACATGTAGCAATTTATTCATACTTTATTCATACATATTTTTCTTAATGATATCAAACTGTGGAATCCAACCTAATTGGCCCTTTAGTAAGTGTATGCTTGAATGAACACTCGCTTACACAAAAAACATGTCTTCTCAAAGGAAAACCCCTCGATGACGCGGATAGGATCCGATGAGGATGTGTTCATCGTAAACTAGGTTAGGACCCGATGAGGATGTGTTCATCGTAAACTAGGTTAGGACCCGATGAGGATGTGTTCATCGTAAACTAGGCTGTTTCCGTCTTTACGACCTGCGTTTGTCCACTCAATAAATCAACAATTCCATACAGTGCGGTCGCCGACACAAACAACGTGTTACTTTGCACAGCGACGAGGAAAACAATGAATGTGCTGTGACAAAACAATGTGGTGAGATCAGTTAAGAGCAGAGATGCACCTTCACTCATGCATCCTTCACTCAAGTAGAAGTACAAATAATCTATTTAAAGATCAGTTTAAAAAGACTGGTAAGAGTTGAAGTACTGACTACACTTTTTCACTTAAGTTAAAGTCCTAATCAGGTACTCAATTGAGCTAACTTTTTTTAGAAAATATTATTTTAACCTTGAACCTTTTTTTCAGAAACTTTATTTCGAAAATATTTGTTCTCCTTAGCTGTTAGAAAACTGATTGTTTAATTGACTAAATTGCAGTCTTTCCGTAGTCTTTCAACAGGCAGGAAACATTCCCAGCTTGTGCAGACTCTGACCTAGTTTAACACTTCACATAAGACACATGAACCTGCATGAGCAGTGGAAGCCAAAGATGATGTCCTTGGTCTGATGGAAGACTAGTCACCAGGAAACCCAGGGTGTGAGGGCCTCACCTGACAGGCAGGCTGGGTGGAGGACGGCTGGTGGGGGTCTGGAGAGGTGTCACACGGAGGGAAGGTGAGGGAAGGCAGGGTGGGTGGAGGACGGCTGGCGGGGGTTTGGTAGTCCACACTCAACAAGTAGGCTACTCATGCACATTTTTTAATTTCTTTAATTTGTTATATATTTTAATTTAAACCTTTCGGAAATAAAATTGAATGTTTTTGAAAAATATATTTCTTCGACCTTTAGAAACTTTTTTCACACAATAAAAGGAGAGGAGAACAGAGAAGCCTAAAACTGAGTACTGAAAGCAGAGCAGAATAGAGTACTCATCAAGTACTCATCAATGATGCAAACATTTTTTGAGAATTTTTTTTTTTTCAACCTTTAGAAACTTGGAGGAGTAATATTCTTGTTGCCTTCTGCCTTGCTCTATGGTAGCTTTGTAGACTATCTTACGTTTGTTTTGCGTAATTGCCAGGAAATTAAAAATAGGCGCCTAATGACAAGAAATAATTTTGATCATGCCACCAAATACAGATTAATACCGAGCCTGGTTTGAAAATGTTGTGAAAGTTAAAAGTTGTCTCAAAAATCAACAGTGAAGTAAGGTACTGATAACAGAAAAATCTACTTACAGTAAGCTGGATGGAAAACAATGTGGTCGTTGAAATCACCACTTCAACAGATTCAGCCTCTCACCAGATTCCCCACTTCACCAGATTCAGCTCTTAGACAGATTCAGCTCTTCACCAGATTCATCCTCTCAACAGATTCACCACATCACCGAATTACCAGTTTCTCCCTTTCCCCGTATTCAACTCATCCCCTCATCACCCCATCTCCAGAACCACCACCTCAACTCATCACCACATCCATCAGGGAATCCCTCTCCTAACCATCAGCTGGCAGGCACAGCCCCCCCCCCCAGCCCCCCACCCCCCAACTCTCACCTTGAACAGCCGCAGGATGTTGGCCACCATGATGGACACGGAGCTGGAAGAGGCTCCGACCACGCCCACCACCCTCTCAGGCTTGGTGATGAGGGGCGCCCCCCCGCCCACACACTTCACCTCCGTCCCGTCCTTCTCGATCAGCGCCTGGACGAAGGTGAGCGACTGCTCCAGCGCGTGGGTGTCCCTGGAGCAGGTGTCCAAGATGCGCGCCCCCAACGTGATGTTGGGGAGCAGGAAGTTGTCGTTGTTGATGCGGTCCAGGGCGAACAGCATGGCCTCCAGGCGGTGGATCCCCTTCTCCTTCTTCAGCTCCCCGCAGGCCTTGCCCTCGTTGCCCCGGGCGTGCACGGGGAACAGCCCTCCCAGGGAGATGTCCCCGTCGATGCGAATGGAGTTGAGGTGCGTGTGTCCAGGGCCCTTGGGCCGGGCTGCCTGGGTGGAGGTCAGAGAGCTGCAGAGGAGAAGCAGCAGGGGGAACAGACTGGAGAAACACCCTGGGAGAACACACAGAGCCATGGCCTCAGCTCAACAAGGATCCCCTCTCAAGCCTGGCAAGATCTGGGGGCACCGCCCAGCTGCTCCTGGGTGTGTCCAGACGGGGGTGTTAGTGGCTCCTGAAGCTGGAGGAGCAAGGGGGTGCCATGTCTTCTCCTGGGAGCGGCCGGTTAAATCAGAATACGAGCTTGGCTCCTGCACAGGCTAATTTATCTGTCGTTGTTTTGTTGTCTCCACCTCTCTCTTTCTCTCTCACTGTCTCTGTCCCTCTCTCTGTCTCTCTCTCTCACCACCTCTCTCCTTCCCTCACTCCATCCTCTCACCAGCGTGGTAGTTATCTCCTCTCTCCTCCTCCTGTTGTCGTTTACCCTCGGTGGCTGTGCAGATCTCTGTCAGAGGGCCTCAGGTAGGACAGACCTCCGTCCCTCTGCGATCAGGAGGTTGGAGTGTGCTCCCGGGGGGAAGGTCTGGGTGGTGTCAGTGGCAGCAGGCCCGTTCAGGGCTGAAGGGTTGGGGTGATCTCCTGGAAGAGAGACCACACGCATGAGAATCAGCCGCAGACAGAACAGAGCGGAGAGATTTCTTGATTCATTATTTATTCACTCATTTTAACCTCTCTGGCACTGCAGCCTTGTTTGGAATCATGTGCCTGACTCACATTGTCTCATGTGTTCTCACCAGCGCCCCCCCCCCCCCCACACACACACACACACACACTGACTCCCCCCCTACACACATCTCCAGCTTTCATTTGAATGGTTGCCAGGGACTCCCAAGGTTGGAAGACATAAAAGTTTCCTCCCACACGTCTCTTTCAAACATGTTGAATGAGACGATGCAACACTTCTCCGGCAGCTCCTCCCAGTACAGAACACAGTCAGGGCCTCATGCTTTTGCACCCACTTCAGGAGTATTTGTTTCGCAACGTGGGTGTAAAAGCATGGCGAGGTATGTACATACATGCTGCACTGAGGTAAAAGCACAGACTGCCTGTCGCAGGAACTGAAAATGCCAAATTGCGCTTTTCCGTGTCATGCATATGCATTCACGGGAGGGATCAGGGGAAAGTGGGAGTTTCCCATAAAGAGATGGGAGGGGATACGCAAAGTGCGCCTAATTACGTATTCCGCGGTGTGTACAAAAAACTATATTTTGCGGTGAAAATTCTGAGCCTTTTACGTAAAAACAGGTGTAAACCAGGATGCGGGTTCCCTCGTAAATGCCTCCTGGTGAAATGGCAGCAGTATGCCAAGCAAGATGAAGACATATGCCAAGGAGATGAGCTGAAAGGATTTGTGCCACAAGGATCACACTTTTTCAGTTGAGTGAACACAAAATCATTACGCGTTACAGATTAAGCAGCCATGCAATATTACAGTTACTGGAATTTGTAATTTCGATCCAGATGGCATTTTTGTGTGTAGGTGTGGAATTTCGGCCTTATATTTAAATTCGCTGTTACCTGAACAAGCACATAAATTTTGTTATCACAAAATCTTTGTTTTCGCTGTTTTGACTTTGGTGGCTGATCCATGATAGAAAGAGAGAAGGAGGCCCATTCAAATGCACGTTTAAATGTTCGCAATGTACGGTATAGTGGGTGGAGAAAGGCGCTGATTACCCGATGAACTGCAGGTTTGGTAAATACGACGTAAACGGAAGTATCACAGCGTGCGCAATCTGCGGGTCGGCCATGGTGCTGATAACGCAAAGTTTGCAATTTGCTCTGATCATGACCATATATATGCCTTGAAAGGTTCCTGAGATTAACACAATTGATACTGCAAGACTTTGTATTCATTCGACATTGAAAGGACGAGTTCTGAAAACCTCCCAGTCTGACTGTCTTCAGTTGAAAACAGACTGTTCTCTGTGGAAACTGTTAACATGCCTGTTTCAGTTTGGCAGCAGTCGATGAAGCAGTCAGTCCTTTTGAGTCATTTTCTCTTTTCACCAGTCATCCTCCCTTTTCTATTCTCTCTCTCTTCCTCTGTCGTGCTCTCTCTCCCTCTCTCTCTCCCCCTTTATGTCACACTCTCTGTCTCTTTCCCTCCTTCTGCTACAGAGCTCTCCAATCTGCCAGTGCCCCTTGGACACGCTGAGGAGAATCTGTGAAACGCTAATAACCATATTACTACTGAGGGAGAGACACACTTTGATTCCAGGAGAAGGTAAGAGTGAGCTGGTCCTCAGGGGATATAGCAAAGTCTGTGTAATACCTACAGAGACTTGCCAGATTATGAAGACTCCCTTCCCCTCCACCACTTAGTGGAGGCAGAGAGGGTGTCTGAGGATGTCTACTTCCTGCAGATTCAGGGTTGGATGTGAGGGTGCCAGGTGAGACCCCCAGCCAGGACACCACATTATCTCAGAGCCTAAACATGGACAGAGAGATGTGTTGATATCTTCTGTCTAAATGTTTATCCTCTGAGATAATCAGGTGGTCTTCCTGACTGTGACCCAGAGACGCTATGAGCATGACATAGCTGGTTAATCCATGTTTTAGATTACGTTAGCATGTGAACCACAAGAACTGAACACAAGTATATGTAAACACATACAATATTTTCTTTATATAATATATAATAACATATTATACGCTTCTACGAGACACGTATTACGTGAACTCCTACAAACTGTTGAACAAACAGATGCCTTCTATTTGCTAAGCTTGTGAAGAGAGATTATTCATGTTCAAATAAAACAACAATTTGCTTGTTTGAAGACGAGGGAACCCTTCAAAGGCTGAAAGAGCTCCTGCCTCCCAAGTCAGAACACTATCATGCGTTTTTATCCTCAAGAAAACCATCACGACTCTTTCAATGAGCTCTAATACTACAATCTAATCTATGACGACAGCACCATTCAAATCTACTGTTCCCACAGTATCCCACAGTCCAGGATGTTTACCAAACTTTGGTAATTGTGCTCTCTAGAAGCGTCTGTACCCAAAGCACAGTCTGTTACCTCACCTGCACCTGCCTCACCTACCTCACCTGCCGCAACTGCCGCACCTGTCTCACCTGCACCTGCCGCACCTGCACCTGCCTCACCTGCCGCACCTGCCTCATCTGCACCTGCCTCACCTGCCTCACCTGCCTCACCTGCCTCACCTGCACCTGCCGCACCTGCCTCACCTGCCTCATCTGCACCTGCCGCACCTGCCTCATCTGCACCTGCCTCACCTGACTCACCTGACTCACCAGGCCACAGGTAAGCCCCCACAGCTGTTTTCTGACTGCCCGACTAAAAATGTCATTCCCATGACAAGTCATACCTTGTTTATGGTGTGTACATTTCCACAGTATCCCTTTGTTTATGGTGTGTACATTTCCACAGTATCCCTTCCCTGTGTAGGAGGGTTAGTGCTGAGGGTTAGGGCACGATGATGCTGTGGGGGGGGTCAGACAGCTGATGTGTTTTCATCATGCCTTCCCAATGTTTCTACATGGTTTGGTGCATCGTCTCAGCGCAGCCCGCAGAGGCATCAGACACGCATCTTAAACATCCTGCTGGGGATGGAATGCGCATTATTTACTGTACATAATCAACTCAATATGGAGAGATTTATAGTACATATCGTATTTACATCATATACGCCGACGCACTGAGTGAGGTGTTCCCCCCCCCCCCCCACACACACATACACACACCAACCCTTATCTGGTGTAATCAGTTATCAGCTCTCAGGTCGCATCCCCATTCTTATCTGGTGTAATCAGTTATCAGCTCTCAGGTCGCATCCCCATTCTTATCTGGTGTAATCAGTTATCAGCTCTCAGGTCGCATCCCCTTGCCTCCATTCTTATCTGGTGTATGGTGACATGAGCTCCCTGCTGTTGAGGAAAACTATCCCAGGACCAGCTAATATATGAAACCACTGGGACACAGATTCCACCTTTATCAGACTTGAAAAGATCATGTTGTTTAAGTCTATTTCATCCTAATTCGTAGCGTTTTTTTCATCCCCAGCAGCTTCTTACAGCAGGTCTCCTGTCTGGTCTGTAGCTGAAACCTCTTCATCCCCTGCCCAGTAACAGACTCTGATGGGCCAATCTTCTGGGCTCGGCCAGGCCCAGGGGACCAGGCTGGAGGCCTGGGGGGTTTCTGAAAGAGGAGGGTCGTTCACTGGTGTCCACAAGAGCCGAGAGTCATTGTGAGCACATTGTAAGTGACAAGGTCCTTTGAATACACCCAACCATCTCGTTGCGAAGGAGAAGTCATTTCTCACAGTTGATTCACTGCAGGGCCATTTTAACAGCTGACAGCAGGGGGGAACAGGGATTCTAAACCACATCAGACCCTGACACACACACTCTCTCTCACGCGTGCACACACACACACACACATCCACTCACACATCCTGACAGAAGCTGGCAAACCTATCAAACCCTGTATCTGAAGCAACAGTATAATAGATATTCAGAGCTGCTCCAAAACAGGGCAGGTTTCTGTAATATATTCATGGATCTGAGCTTGAACGATCCATGTAGGAGCCACATAATGACTGCAGTCCTGTAGCGAGGCTGCAGATAGCGTTACCACACACCCTGTTGGAGTCAGCAACCATGCTTCTCTCAAACCCTCGTGGGATTATAGAACTGAGATACACTGCTGATCATCTGCAATTAGAAAAATGAATCCTTTTTCATCTGATATAAGCTCTGATGTGGTAAACATGTTCATGACCAAGTTACATCCCCTGGGTTACTTTAGTTCTGCTCTGGAATCATAAGCATGAACCCAGATTCCCACTAACAAAGTTGTATATCTGATAGTTTGAGGAGAATATCACCGTAGAATCCCTGTTCCTCAGAGACTCAGAGATTCCATCATTTCAATGGTTATGAATTGTCCTTGGTGATTTGGCCTGGCCTTGTCACCTGATTCTTCCAACAATTGTCCATAGAGACCTGAACAACTCCCATTTCAATCAGACTCCAGGGTCACCACGGGTCATTGCTACTCTGAATTCTAATATCCGACGGACAATGTGATTCAGAGTACAAAAAGAATAAAATGTGTTCAAAAATTAATTGTGTTCTGTCCCAGCTGAATTCTTCAGATTCGGAATGTTATTCACTGCATGCATTATCTGAGTATGTAATGATATTCAGAGATAAATAATATTAAGATAAAATGCCTTGAATCTCATACCCTCTTCATCTGGGTCACAGTATTGTTTCAGAAGCAGAACTCTGCAGAAACAAGACACACACAGAACCACGTCCTTATGGACGAGCACAGATGTGTGTACTTATACACCACATGAAATATATCTTTATAAACGGTCAATATTCTGAGTGCAATAATAGATAGATGCATTTCAGAGAGAATGTCGGGCAGCTCCAAGGGAGATTCAGAAACAGAAAACCACCTTTTCCCAGAGTCACAAGAAAACGTGTTTTATGATCGAGAATGTCGTGGCGGGCTGATTATTGTGTGGCAGGGTATTAAGGATAGATGGAGTGACCTTTAACCTATGTTAGGAGAAGGCCTGTTTGAGCAGGATGGAATGTAACTGCAGACATTATGTCTGCCTTGGAAGGCAGGAGGGGGGCTGAGAGTGTGAGGCTGGGCTGTTTAATACAGGGGGGATTTCTTCTGTGTGTGTATCTTGTTATGAAGAACATTGCTGAAAGTTTTGTTTGGACCAAGAAGAGACAAGGGAGCAGGGGTTGCTATGGTTGCTGAGAGTTTCCAGCTGTTCTCAGTAGAAACTAAGGAGCTACTAACTCCCAAGGGTGGAAGCAGGATGAGAGCATGTCAGAGTGACTTCAAGTGAGGAGGGGGCTGAGTAAAGAAAGGAAGGTCTGAGTGAGAACAACATGGTTGGGGTCGAGGAGAGTGGAGATTTTGGTAACATGCTACTTCAGGACACTGTGTTAGAGGTGAACGGTAGCCCCTAAGCCAAGGCTGAGGCTGCGTGCGCAGTAACGGATGGGTGACTTCATCTTCCAGAAGCTTCTAGAAGGTTCCGTATTGCACAATCTTATATCTTGGTCTTGGGACAGGGGGTGTTTTGGGTTATTGGGGTTTTTTTTTGTTCCGTACCAGTGTGTTGCCTGTACTTGCCTATCAGCCGGAATAAAGACCATCAAGCCACTTCTCTTGACTTGAGAACAAGACTTGACCGACTTTTTTGATCCACTCCTACCTAAAGAACTTCTGAGCTTTCCACTTCAAGAACACACGCCCTCTCTAACTGCCACTCAGAACACTTCTGATTCTAGTTATGTACATGGCAGAGACAACACCACCTCAGACGTCACATGATCAACGACACCAAGAAACTCTCCGGCTACAGATCAGCTGGATGTGTTTAAACAAACTTCTATCGAACGCTCCAGTGGATATGGATTATGAATAAATATCTTTATAGGGATGGGTTTTCTGCATTATTTATGTATGTATACAGTCACCCTACAGAGTCATGTATTGATCTCACTGGCTCGGATAGTCACTGCTGGTTCTGAACAGCCTGTTTATCTGAGCTGTGGTAGACGTCCTGTGTAGGAGAGACTTTGTGTAGGAGAAAGACTTCCTGTGTCCTGAAAGCATCTTTCTGCTCAGTGTCCTTAAGGCTAGCTGCTAGCAGACCATCAGTGTGTCCTTAAGGCTAGCTGCTAGCAGACCCTCAGTGTCCTTAAGGCTAGCTGCTAGCAGACCATCAGTGTGTCCTTAAGGCTAGCTGCTAGCAGACCATCAGTGTGTCCTTAAGGCTAGCTGCTAGCAGACCATCAGTGTCCTTAAGGCTAGCTGCTAGCAGACCCTCAGTGTCCTTAAGGCTAGCTGCTAGCAGACCATCAGTGTCCTTAAGGCTAGCTGCTAGCAGACCATCAGTGTGTCCTTAAGGCTAGCTGCTAGCAGACCATCAGTGTCCTTAAGGCTAGCTGCTAGCAGACCCTCAGTGTCCTTAAGGCTAGCTGCTAGCAGACCATCAGTGTCCTTAAGGCTAGCTGCTAGCAGACCATCAGTGTCCTTAAGGCTAGCTGCTAGCAGACCATCAGTGTGTCCTTAAGGCTAGCTGCTAGCAGACTCATTTCACTTCAGAATAGCTACATGTGTTTTCCTTTGACGTCATTTCAGTATATCCTCTCTTCTACTTTCTATTAAAACAATGAATGGCCTCATAGCTGTTCCCTCTTCAAGTCTGTGATCTGGTCCGTGATGTTGTCCAAACAGTCTGTGATCTGGTCTGTGATCTGGTCCAAACAGTCTGTGATCTGGTCGAAACAGTCTGTAATTTGGTCCAAACAGTCTGTGATCTGGTCTGTGATTTGGTCTGTGATCTGGTCCAAACAGTCTGTGATCTGGTCGAAACAGTCTGTGATCTGGTCGAAACAGGCTGTGATCTGGCTAGTAGTACAGCAACATCATGTGGAATTCACATGAAGCAAATCTGTATTTTTGGCATGTTCTTCACCCCCACATCTCCCCATGTCCCTCCCTCCCTCTCTTTCTGTCTCTCTCTCTCTTGCTCTCTCTCATTCTGTCTCTTTTTTTCTCCCTGTCTCTCCCTGCTTTTCTTTCTCTCTCTTTCTCTCTCTCTCTCTTTCTCTCTCTTTCTCTCTCTTTCTCTCTTTCTCTCTCTTTCTCTCTCTCTCTCTTTCTCTCTCTCCCCCTTGACCTCTCTCCTTTCCCCTCTTCCCTCTAAGTGGTGTTGTGCTCTGGGGCAGTGTGTGGGGCAGTGTGTGGGGCAGAGTGTGGGGCAGAGTGCTGGGTAGAGTGTGGGGCAGTGCGGGGCTCAGAGCAGATCCACAGCAGTTCTCTAATTTACACCAGGTTGGTGCTCTACAGCAGATCCATGGGAAGGTGCAGGTGAGGCACAGCCCAGAGGAGACTCAATGGATTTAGGACAGCGGCTCAGGACTTCAAGCTGGTAGCTACAGTACAGCATAGGATCTGGAGACCCCCACACCAGCTGCAAGGCTGAACTTTCAGTTTGTTTGTTCGTATTACGTAAAAGGGTGGTTGAGTTGACTTGGAACTGTCAGTTGGCTATGAAAATTTATATTCCAATCTGGAGACATCAATTCCAAATGTAAGACAGATGTTTGTTTTATTTATGTATATATTTTTTTACATGATGGTGTTGTTCAGTTAGAACATTGGTTATGAAGTCGATGTTGCATCTGAGTATTTGTTTATCAAACTGTTAACTGGCCATGGGTGTGTGTTCCAGCGGGCTAGCAGTGGCCATACACCTTAGCAGACAGGTGGTTGCCTGAGCAGACAAGTGGGTTCCTGGGCTGCAGGCTGGTTGACCAGGCCGACTGAGAGAGACTGAGAAACCGATCCCCTACACTATCCCGGTCCATTTCCTGTCTGTCCCCGCGGCTCTAAAGCACGCAGAGCCGAGCAGAACAGCGAATACAGTGACAGATAAGATTTATTTTAAATCGGAGAAATGTGTTGAACTTGGGGAAGAAGGGAAAAAAAACACATAATATTATGCATCAGCTGACGCTCTCTTCGTTCGTTTGAGATCCAAGTCGAACACCCTGAGGAACATCTGGCATCATTTATCTCTTGAAATATCATCGTCCCGACAACCACACCGAGAGAACCGCTCCAATTTGGTGGCGACGTGTGAACGTTTTTTACATAAAAACATAGTGTACGCTACATAGACTACAACTCTCAATATGATACATGGATATAATATACATGCCTTAATAGTCTGTTCTGGAGATGGCTCTTCAGGAAAAGAGGTACGAGGCGATAGGAGAAATAGAGGCACAAGCCCTGCATAAATTGTGTTTACTGCCATAGAATTGCGTTGTGTGCAGACTAATGGAGGGTAGGACCACTGCGATGTAGCCAGTAGAAGATGAATGGGCTGAAATGGACTAGCCCAGATACCAGAGCAAAGAATGAGACCTGTTAGCCTAGCTGCATTAAGAGGAGAGCAGGAAATGGAAAGGAGCTTACTGTAAGTGACCCTCTAGCACGCTGTGCAAACAACTCCCAGATGTAGGCTTGTAGAAAGACACGATAACTTGGGGTAGAGGAATTAAAAACCTCTAGATTCAGAAAATTGCAGAAAAAAAATAAAAATTGAAACAAAAAACGTGATCAAATGTAAACTATTTAATTTGTGTCATTTTAGGTAGGCTACTTTACTGCGAAACATGCGTGAATTATGCATTCCTCTCTACAAAAATACATTTCCAGTTTCCAGTCCACAAATCCAACTTTTTATCAGTACTCTCAACCTGCTCCTACTAACCTTTACCTTGACAGAAGCTAAACTGAAGGAGCTCTTTCACATTCTGAGCGGCCATCTTTCCTAACCCCCTCACTCTACCCGTTGTCACTGTGACATCACGCACCTGTGGGCTTAGCTCAAAACCCGTCTGTTCCATAAAATATTAATGTTCATGGTGTTTGGATTGGTGTTCCAGGGCTCAATGTGTCTCTGAGACCTGATGTTCTGGTGAGCAGCCCTGGCTTGTTGCTCCCCCAGCAGCACGAGACAGCTCCCATGTCCGTGTTTGATGTTGCACTTAAGATATCATCGTTGATCAAGCTGCTACACCGCTCTCACATGCCAAAGAGGGTCTCTCAAAGCCACGACGCAGAAGGAAAAACCCATGTATCTGTTACTCAAACACCATCAATTCCACTTTTGCAGCAGCATTGATCATACATGCATGTTCCTTCGTTCAACCCTCACAACCTGTGAGTGAATGTGTGAGACTGGCTGGGTGGATGGAACATGCTATGATGATACAAGCTCTGCAGAACCTTCTAGAAAGCGGCCAGGCCATCAGTACAGCCGACTACATCCTCTCAGAATCATTGATTTCCTGCAGACCAGACAGACCAGACAGACCAGACATGGCTGCCTGTCAGGGTGAGGGGATTTATAGCTTCTCAAACACGCTGGTGGGGGCGTGGCTCCAGGACTGAGGACCAGGACTGAGGACCAGGACTGAGGAACAGGACTGAGGAACAGGACTGAGGACCAGGACTGAAGACCAGGACTGAGGAACAGGACTGGGGACCAGGACTGAGGACCAGGACTGAGGACCAGGACTGAGGACCAGGACTGAAGACCAGGACTGAGGAACAGGACTGAGGAAAAGGACTGAGGACCAGGACTGAAGACCAGGACTGAGGACCAGGACTGAGGAACAGGACTGAGGAACAGGACTGGGGACCAGGACTGAGGACCAGGACTAGGGACCAGGACTGAGGACCAGGATTGAGGACCAGGACTGAGGACCAGGACTGAAGACCAGGACTGAGGACCAGGACTGAGGAACAGGACTGGGGACCAGGACTGAGGACCAGGACTAGGGACCAGGACTGAGGACCAGGATTGAGGACCAGGACTGAACACCAGGACTAGGGACCAGGACTGAGGACCAGGACTGAGGACCAGGACTGAGGACCAGGACTGAAGACCAGGACTGAGGAACAGGACCATGACTGGAGACCAGGACTGAGGAACAGGACTGAAGACCAGGACTGAGGACCATAACTGGAGACCAGGACTGAAGACCAGGACTGGAGACCAGGACTGGAGACCAGAACTGGGGACAAGGAGACCAACAGAAGCAGAACTGAGAGCCCCAACATCAGACTTTGGGGCATGGACGGGGGGGGGGGGGGGGGGGGCATAGCAAACAAACAAACCCAAACTCAAAGCAGAGGGGACTTAGTTTAATTCAGATGTCTAAAACCCTTCAGATACCATCCTTGAAGAAATACAACCAACTTTCCTCTGAGTGTCCACCCCATCACCAGGATTGAAAAGAAGATAATTGCCATGTGATCCTTAAAGGACAAGCATGCTGATACAATCAGAAGAGAGGCTATCCTCACAAAGACAGAGAACAATTTCTTCTTCTGGTGAGAATACATGTTCCCTATTTTATCCTCCCACTCCGAATGATGGAATCGACAATTTCACAGAAAGCTAAGCTTGACTCCTAATGAGGGCTTCAATTTTCCGCTGGTAGAGAAAGTAACAACTCATTTCCCTCACGACAATCATCTCCTCCAGAAAGAAGAACATGACAAAGGGCCTTTTTTAAGACAAGCAAAGTCATCTTAGGCATGTAGACACACAAATATGCAAAGCTATCGCCCTCGTTATTACTCATCCCAATGCTGAGACCTGTCTGCATTTTCGAACACCCATCTAATGAGGTTTGAGCGATATTATTATTATTAGTTTATGGATGTGAACATGTTTAGACTGCTAAATGTAAATGTAAGACTGTAGTTACCAACAGGAAATAATTGTGCCGCATGACCTTGGGATAGGTATAGCTTGGTGGTTTGAGCATTTGCCTGTAAATCAAGTAGTCCAAGGTTCAAATCCCTCCGTTTGTCACTTCGGATTAAAGTGTCTGCTAAGTGAATATATTATCAATAATACGTTCTCACCTCTTATCAGGCATCACCAACAAAGACAGTCTGGAGTCTACTGACACTGAGGGCCTTATTTACGTACATTCTCAAACATAGCGTTATTAGCGCCATGGCCAACCCACAATTTGCGCACACTGTGATACTTCAGTTTACGTCCTATTTACGAAACATGCAGGTCATCGGATAATCAGCGCCTTTCTCCGCCCACTAAACCGTACATTGTGAGCATTTAAAGTAAAAGCTCATTTGAATGGGCATCCTTCTCTCTTTCTATCATGGATCAGCCACCAAAGTTGAAACAGAAATGATCCTGATGCCAATATAATGTTGCGAGGAGTTTAACAACTGCTGGAATGGAATGTGAATGCCGAGTCGGAGATTCGATGCAATCTTTGATTTCTTCCAGTAACTGTAATATTGCATGGCTGCTTAATCTGTAACGCGCATGGGCGTATCTAGCCCTATTTTGGGGGGGCTGGAGCCCCCCCCCCAAAGGTTTTGTTAGCCCCCCCCCCCCAAAAAAAATATATTTAAAAATGAAACCTATTTTTTTTCTTTCTTTCATATTTTAAATCAAAATGTGTTAATTTCTCTTTATAAAACCCACTAGAGGACACTATTTAAAAGGATATTTTCTAAAAATTTCTTCTGGGGGAACATGCCCCCAGACCCCCCTATAGTTTTGCTGGGTCACAGGAAAAATAATGGGTTTTATCTAGGGGCTTAGGCACCACTTGCCCTCCTGTGGGTGTGTGTGTGTGGGTTTGTGTGTATGTGTGAGCCCATCCTGTGTGTGTGTGTGGGTTTGTGTGTATGTGTGAGCCCATCCTGTTATCTCTTCACCCTGGCTGGCAGGACCACAGTCATGAGACCCGTCCACGACATGAATAAACGGTCTAACCTCTTGTCTCCAGAGACAAGATGGCTGACAGCCGTATGGTTCCAGCCTCCTTCCCTGCCAGCCTCCTGCAGCCTCCATCCCTGCCAGCCTCCTGCAGCCTCCGTCCCTGCCAGCCTCCTGCAGCCTCCGTCCCTGCCAGCCTCCTGCAGCCTCCATCCCTGCCAGCCTCCGTCCCTGCCAGCCTCCTGCAGCCTCCGTCCCTGCCAGCCTCCTGCAGCCTCCGTCCCTGCCAGCTTCATGCAGCCTCCATCCCACCCCTGAGTCTCAGCAGATCTCTTGATGGACTACACTGTCTCCAGCTCAACGATCCGGTAATTGGGAGATAATTAAGCGGAGCTGGTTCATGCGGGGGACTCAGAGACCTAGCGCGTCTCTAGCAACTCGTCATATCACGCGTCAGGGCACACCTCCCTAATAGGGCGGGTATATAGCAGGGATCCCAGCTCCTGCATTGCTGGTGAGACACAGACGCTCTCGTCCTCCTGCTGCCTCTACCCTCCCAGCCTCCACCCTTTGTCTGGTTCTTCTTTTTTCTTCTTTTGCAGGTGGAATCAGATGGAGTCAGATGGCTGAGCGGTGAGGGAGTTGGACTAGTAATCAGAAGGTTACCAGATCCTTGGGCAAGGCACTTCACCCTACTTGCCTCGGGGGGAATGTCCCTGTAACTTACTGTAAGTCGCTCTGATAAGAGCTTCTGCTAAATGACTAAATGTAAATGCTGTAGCTGCTCTCTGCCCGGGTGTCGAGACGTGTCTCAAGTGAAATTAGGACTTAGTACGGGTGTAACGATACACTCAGCTCACGATTTGATATGTATCACATTACTGGGTGTACAATACAATACGTATCACAATATTTTGAACATTTTAAATGAAACTGAAATTCAATTAACAGATTTATTTCCAAAACATTAAACATTTTCAATAATTGTCTTTGTTGTACATACAATTTAGTTATTTCGTTTTAATTTTTTGTGAATGTAATGAATGCACGCATGACACAGGTGCAGAGTAGGTTGCACGCTGGTAGCTCAACCAATAGGATCCAATGGATGTCATATTGTAAAAATATTGCCATAACTCTACGATACATATTGTAAACATTTAGTATTGCGATATAATGTTACACCCCTAGTACTTAGGTTTGAACGTTCGAAACAGACCTGAAGATCAATGGTGTACTTTTAGGTGACCAACTGAAAGGGCTCTGAAATTACTCTTCATCTTTGAAAACAACAAATAAAGACAGGAAAATTGTGAATAAAAGTATGTTTTGAGAGAGGTAGCTTGCTCACGTTCTAAGCTTTCAGTTGCCATGGAGATAGCAACTGCCGGACTTGTCAGGGTTTGATTTGCCCGGTGACCTATAATGATTGGTCCATGGAAGGGGTGTGTGAGAGCAGAGGCCCATTTGAAGTTGTGAAGGTGGGGAAAGAGGAGGAAGGAGAGGGGGGAGGAGAGGAGGAGGAGTGGGGGAGGAGGAGAGGGGGAGGAGAGGAGGAGTGGGGGAGGAGGAGAGGGGGAGGAGGAAAGGGGGGAGGGGGAGGAGATGGGGGGAGGGGGAGGAGAGGGGAGAGAGGAGAACAGGGGGGAGGAAGGAACAGCAGTCCACACAGCAGTAGTTGCCCAGACAGCAATCTAGCTCCTTGATGGCTCCTCTCAAGATATAACTTTAATTAGTGTTGAGCCCACAGTGGTATCCTAAGCACCGAGTCAACAGAACTGGTTTGGAATCCAGTCAGGGTCATCTCCTTTCCTCTGGAGAGGACCCTGCCCGCACACGTTTGTTTTTGATGAATGTTTAGACTGATGAGTAAACAGCATGTTGGACATGTGGGGCTCCTGGCAATCAGGAAGCAGATCTGGGTCTGGAACACAGAATCAACAAACTGGGTCTGGAATCCAGGCCGCCCACACATCACCCCAGTCTGCCACCACATCCAGACGTCATCTTTTTGCATCCTGGCAACAGATCTCGGTGGCGATCGTCTGACTTTCAAGTCTCATCAGGAAAGCCTGGTTTCAAAACAACCCCGGCTTTCCAAAGCCAGCTCCAAAACACACCATCTGACACACTTACACTTAAGCCATTGAGACATTCAGTCCAGTGGATGAGCTTTTGTGATTTTAATAGGAAGTGAGTGGCAGGATTGGAACTTAGGATGAAGCTGCTTCAAGGGCAATGTTGCATCTTCTTCACTGATTCCTACCATTAGTCATGTGCTCGTCGGAGCATGTGGACCCTGACATACAGAGTCACATGGAGACACTCCCCAGGGCCCCAGAGCCCTCCAGGTTCCACACCAGGTCCTCGGGCATTCAGACCAAAGTCCAGGCTCCTTCCAGAGTCAGGCTGGCTCTCTAATGAAAGGTGTTCATCACTCTGCTGTTGGGGGGGGGGGGGGGGGTGACCACCCCACGTCAGGGGTCCCTGTGCTGTCAGGGAACATCTGCAGCACTGCCCTTTGACAGAAAGCAAACGTCCCAAACCTGGAGAGGGCGGTGGAAGAGCAGGGGGTGCGTGGGTCTGGATGCTGTGTTTGGAAGGAACGAGCGGACGAAGTGTGTCTCCGTGGGTCGTTTGCGTTTTGTGGTTGAAGTCGTTGTCCGTGTTTACTGTGGATGAAGTAGTGTTGCTGTGAGCGTCACCCAGCAGGCTCACCCACACAGGGGCTGTTCCTCCAGACCACGGACACCCTGAAGGTCAGGGTGGAGAAGATGACTGGCTGCCAACCTTCTCCTCCCCAGGCAGCGCTGTTAAATCTCCTCTTTCTTATTCGCTCTCCATTTCTCTATCTTTCTCTCTCCATAAATATCTGTATCTCCATCTCTTTCTTTTCACCACTCTCTCCATCTATCTCTCTCCCTATATAAATGTTTTCATAATCCACCTCTTTCATAATATCTTTCTCCACCTCGCTCTCCTTAAATGTATATTTTTCTCCACATTTGGTCATTTAGCAGAGGCTCTTATCCACAGCGACTTACAGTAAGTGCAGGGACATTCCCCCTATATATATATATTTTTTTTAGTCATTTAGCAGACGCTCTTATCCAGAGCGACTAACAGTAAGTACAGGGACATTCCCCCCGAGGTAAGTAGGGTGAAGTGCCTTGCCCAAGGACACAACATCATTTGGCGGGGCGGGGAATCGATCCGGCAACCTTCGGATTACTAGCCCGACTCCCTCACCGCTCAGCCATCTGACTCCATGTATCTTTCCATCTCTTTTCACCTCTCTCTGTCTCTCAATATACAGTATATCTCTCTTCATCTCTGTCTCTCCCTATATACAGTATATCTATCTCCAACTCTCTCCACCTCTTTCTCTCTCTCCCACTCCCTCTCCGGGCTTTGCCCCAGTTCGTCTGCATGGCTGGCTCCTGATCTGGCCCCGGCGTCTGGGGGTAACGATGGTAATGCCTGCTGACATCCTGAGCAGTGCTGATTGCTCAGAGGGCTTTGTGGGCGGCCGGGTGGGAAGGTGGGCAGAAGGGGTGGGGGGGGGGGGGCAGGGTTTGGGACACTGTTTTACAAGGACCATAACAGGCTTTTAAAAGCCCAGAAAGAGTCTGTCTGATTGCAGGCACTTGCTGGAAAAATGGCTGACGGGGCAAATGGACAGGCAAACGGGGGGGGGGGGGGGGGGGGGCAGGGGGCAGAGCGCTAGTTCCTGGAAAGCCGCTGACTTAATCACATAGTCCAGAGTCCTGCGATCCCCGCCGATCGAGACACTGGGCGTCCCGATGGCACCAACATGTCCACTGTGTAATTACAACCGTTTGGACCAAATCAATAATTCACCAGAAGGCTGCCTCTAAAATAACACCCAGCTCCAATGGAACTGCTCTCCTGTGAGCTTTAGAACTGAGGCACGTTCTGATCCTCCATCTCCGCCTGCTCCGCCACCCCGCCCTCTGTCTGTAACATCTCTGAAGACAAGCTCAGCTCTGGTCCATCCAGCCGACAGCACACCAGCTGGCACTGGGTCACGTTCCCTCACAGCCTCCAGCAACACTGAATTCAATCGAAACGAAACAACATGAAAGTTGTTTTTTCATTCTCGTCGCGGGTCATTCCCCAACCTCTCTGTTCTATCTCCTCCATCTACTGGCGACTGTCAGAACTAGAGCCGATCTGGAGACCGAGGACAAGGCCGGGTTCTCGATCGGGGAGGCCAGGAGGGGGTGGTGGAGAAGGATATCACAGCGGTGGTGGGGAGCGCATCAGACAACACTGCTCTAGGCCAACACAAGTCAACACAGTCTAATGTGCGCCCCTGGTAACGCACTACGGTAAATAGATGGTGAAAATGCTCTTTTTATGACCAAGATGGAGCTTTTCATTAATCCTGGAGATGAACCTGCCTCTGCAGAACAACACGAGCATGCCTCGCGGGGAGGACACCCACGGAGAGGGAGAGAGATCTGACGAGAGCTTTCAAACAGCACTCTATCTCCATCACGTATCCACCCCCTAATATGCTTGTGTGTGTGTACGTGCGTGCGTGCGTTTTAACGTGGGAGCGTTCGTGTATGTTTGGGTGGAAGCATGTATTTGTGCATGCACGCCTGTGTGTTTGTGTGTGTATGCGTTTGTGTCTGTGTGTGTGTGTGTGTGCTTGTTGCAGTGTGGGAGGCTGTGGTTGAAACAGATATTATCACCCCTCTAATCATATCTGGCTTTCATCTGCATGAACGGGTGGTTCTTCCAATTAATATTATGTAACATGTTATATTATGACACCCACATTAATTTTAAGGGATAAAAAATACAGCATTGTTGTGTGTTGCCTTCGTTTTGGGTCATATCCACACTGAGACAATTTACGTTCTATTATTAGATGGGCCAATTAGAAAAAAGGAAGCTTGATACTAGTAATATCAGGGTTTCCCGCAGAAAATGTCTTAGTTAAGGTGGTAGGGTGGGGTTTGCTGTCAGACCGGGAGGGGGGAGAGAGTGTAGTTTGTGCGATAGACTAATGCGTTTTGCAGAGAAAGGAGACTGGAGTTGGTCATGGTTAGGAATGGAAGGGAGAAAACAGGACAACGGCAGATATCTCTATTTAAAAAAAAGTAGTTAAGGCGGCAGGCGTATGCTGCTTAGGCAGCTGCCTTAACTGAAAAGTGCTGCGGGAAACCCTGAATATTAGTGATCTCAATGAGATTTTGACTTCAGTCTCTCTGCTTAATGCTGTAATGTCTAAATGGACAAACTGTTGAGTGGATATTAGGCTCCGCAGCTGTTGGAAAAAAGGAAGTAAAAAATTTCAAACCAGTTCCATGTTCCCCTTAGATCTCATCCAAGACCGTGTTCATGCTACCAACCAGTGTAGAACAACACCGCTAGAGGCCAATTCACACACACGATAAACCTCTTCAGCTCTCTGTGTCAGCATATGTAGTATTTTGCATCTAGCATCATATTGCATTTCATTAATAAAGAACCCCCTTTGAAACAAGAAGATTCAAACGACGTTGTCACTCTCTGGCAGGAGGATCTTAGCTGGATCGTGATTTTAAAATGTTTTTAAAAATATGCCCCCCAAAACGTAAAAGACAAAGTGCCGGCCCACCTCTACAAATACACGACTGCTGCTTCAGAACTCGAATATCGCAAATAACAATTGTATTAATCTGTGGAGCTGAATGCTCCATGACTTCAAACAAGTGGTATCTCTCTGAGTGGTCTTTGCCGCTCTCTCTCCACTTGGAGGATGAGCAACTGAACAGTGACAGGACGTCAATCACTCAAAGTCATGACAACTTACCTCTAATAAACAACAGCGACAGTACAGTATACAGAGCATCTTCTCTGAGCAGTGTTGCCAACTTAGCGACTTTCTCGCTATATCTGGCGACTTTCTAAACTCTCCTGGCGACTTTTATTGTCAAAAGCGACAAATCTAGCGACTTTGTTGTTGACTTGCTGGTAGGGCTGGGCGATATATCGAATATTAGCGATATCGCAATAATTTTGACGATTATGTAAAATTTAAAATATCGTGAATATCGATTTAATTTTTTGCTGGTCCTTGTGTTGTTTGTGTTTTAAGATCACCATCTGGCTCCTCTGTGTTCACACACACACTAACAAACACCGTTTGTGCACATGCTGACAAAGAGCATGTGCACAAACTGAAAAATTGCATGCACACAGGCACTCTCTTCTGCTCTCTTATTGTCCTGTCACATAAGGACCTCTGCATGAATTGTTCATTGTGAGGCCCATTTTGACAAGTTGCAAGTACCATGTTTGGGCAACTGTAGTATCTAACGTAAGCAACACTTTTACTATAGCTAGCTAGGGAGTACGTGTATCATAGCCAGAAGATCAACGGATCACTACAAACAAAAGGAGTGGAAGAACCCTGGACATATTGTACAACAAAATGTGTTATTGAATGCAGTTGGTTGCCTTGTTTGTTCTGTTTTATTTACCAAACTCCTTTCTTGTCTTAAATTGAGCAGTTGCTGGTGATAATGGTTAGATTCAACTTGCATCAAGTGCTACAAATATAAGTGTTGTTAATGTGGTAAATTGTAAGTGGGCTGATGAATAAAAAAACTTTTAACAAGTCCCATTTACTTCAACAGTCGAAGGTTAAACGTTATGTGGAACAATATAGTCCTCATTAGGCTACTGTTTGGTATGTACAGTATGGTAGCTAGCATAGCCATTTCCAGCTCTGCTTCACAATATTGCGTTATAAATGATAAGTTCATGTAATACATACATGTTAATAAAGTATCAGACATACATGATACAACACACCAGTAACCAATTGACATTGTGTGAATACGGAACCAATACGGAAATTATCCGGGAATTGAGATGGTGCTGCTGTCTGTCCCACTGAAAACCATTCAAACAGGTTGACAGCAGTGGGGGGTTTTACTACAGCGAGTTACCGGAACCACGTGACAAAACATCTTTAGCTTCTATCCTGTTTCACTGGCAGTGAGTGTTCACAATGTTGTATTTCACTCCATTCTACACCAAAAACGTCATATAACGTATACAAAAGGACTGCCTTTTGTATACACGAGTCTGCTGAAGTCTGCTGGAGTCTGCTGAAGATAGGCAGAGTTTCGGTTTTCTTTAACCGAGCCTGTTTCATTCGTTATTTGCCTGAGAAAGCGACTTCCGTTGGCAAGCTTCATTGAAAACCATTCAAACCGGTTGACAGCAGTGGGGTTTTTTGGAACTACAGCGAGTTACATGAACCACGTGATCACGTGTTGGCGAGTTCAAAACGTGTCGCCACTCTTTTTCTATGGCTCTGGTTTCAGTTGTCCTTTTTCTTATGTCTGTCTGTGTTCTTGGCTAAGAAAGGCTAAGAGAGAGTATATATTCCACACACTGAAACGGAAAATAAAGTCCCTAAAAGGATTTCAGCGTCCTGTAATCAGTGCACCGGAACACAACGCAGTAGTGGGCAAAGTGCAGACCACGCCGGCGACACTAGCTATCTCCCGGAAGCTAACTATCTACCCCCATGTACTATGTAGGTAAAAGAAAAAAATGAAAGAAAAAAAAAAAAATAGGCTATACTGTAAGTAAATGTGTCTAGGTTTGTGACGTTGTTACGTTAGTGACTAGTGTATGGCTATCTAGTTAGCTACGGTTAACGGCACTTTTTGCCACAAAAACAAAAAACTTAAAAAACTGTGCAACGGACTTTCGCGGAAGTAATAACAACGCATTTTGGAATGAGGCGCATATATTGACACCGGTCATGTTGGCTATGTAATGCAAAAACTGAGGAAGGAGTAAAAAAATTATATGTGAGATAATAATAATAGTACTCACACACAATCGTGGAATCAACTCCCCACCTTCAAGAAAAGGCTCAAGACGCACTTAGGAATGATTGGCTGGACCTGATGTTAGTTTCCTCCAGGATCACAATGACTCTTATTGAGACATTTGTTGCTCTTATTAGTTAAACTGTTTTTAAATTATTGTACTCGCTGTGAAATATATTATGGTTGCTTGCTTTTCCACACATACACTCTTGCACTTTTGAGGTTATTGCTGTTTAATTGCAACTTGTCTAACTACATGCTGTTATTGCATAAATGCCTAAATGGAAATGTATTGTTTTTCTTTGGGACTTATTTGGTTTCACAATGTATGCTTCATGTTTGGCTACCTGTAATGTTTGGGGCTATCTCCCCCCCTCCCCCCCAGAGGTCTGCAACCCCCACACACACACACACACACCTTTCACTTGTGTTCGCGTCTATGTTGCTTACCTAGTAACGAACGTACGGTCACCAAAAAAATTCACTTGTGCGGCCAATGAATACAACGTTAGCAGGACAGCTTGGCTGCCATTGCCTTCTCAGCGTGAGAAATGCTCGGTGTGGCGTGTGAAGGGGCTGAAATGCGTGTGTCTCACGGTCAATGCGTGAGGCTTGAGAACCCTGGTCCTTGCCAATAGAGGAAGCACACCTACTAAAAATACTGTATTCACGTAAACATTTGATCCAAAACTACGTTAAAAGGGATTAGAACCTGCGAGGTCTAGAATCTGCCGTCAGTATGTTTGTCTGTTTTCTGGTTGTGTGCGTGCTCATGGTGCAGCATGGTGTGGGTCCTGGCTCATTCTGAAGCTGTCAGCCTGCCGTCCGTGGTGAGGATGAAAGGAAGACAATCTAATCAGCGCTAACATAGTTCAATAAGTCATGAAGGTGTAGATGGCGGCAGGCGCGCGGGGACGCAGGCTATTTCATATCAGGAACTGTGTCTCTCACCTCCTCCCTTCACCCCTCACCCTTTTCCTCCTTCTGCAGATGAGGTGAATGCAGATCTACTGTCAGATGATGTGAATGTTGGAAGACTGCTGACATGTCCAAGACCAACAGTAGGTCCCCGGTTAAAGCAGGTGCATTACGCACGTGCAGTTAAAGAGGCTCTGAGTGCATCCTTTACACTCACGTCGTTTTCAGCATGGCTCTGAGAGTAGGCCTTTTTCTTCCAATTACAGACTCATAAAAACAAAATGCCAATAGGTCAACGTGTTCTCGGCCACAAACAGATTATGGCACAGGCATCGTCTATGCACCAGGAAGATGCTCACATCTTGAAGAAAATCAATAGAGTCCACATGACACAGGCTACACACAGTCTGCACGCACACACACACAGACAAATGCACATACACACACAGTTCTCATTTCAGGTTCTGTTTACCACCAGTAGATTAATTCCTCCTCTGACAGTACGCTGGGCTACATTTGAAGGATCCAGTTTGTTTCCTGCAGACTGTGGTGACATGCTGTGTACTGTAAGTTGCCATGAAGAAAGGATCGATGGCTTGTTTCACATGTGAAAGCAGGTGCTTTCGATTTTCTCCCCCTCCCCTTACCAGGGTTAGCTCAGCGTAATGAGATAATGTAAGGCTTTATGGTTTCATGTCAGCGCAATAAAGTCTTCTCATCACATCCGTTGAAGAAAATGGATGCTGGTGTTGGTGTTATTTTACAGGGAGGGGTTGAACAGGAATGGGTGGGTGGGGGGGGGGGGGGTTCCCGTAACCTTGCGTAATATGAATAATCCACTGGCGGGATGTTAAGTGCACTCATTTCACAGTCCATTTCACAGCCGGCAGCTCTCTGAGGAATCTTTGTGTATTCTGACGGAGGAGATATTCAACAGCGCTCTGGAGTTTCTCTGCTCTGCTCCTTGTCTTGCTTGATGAGAAAAGCACAGCTCAAAAACTGAACTTCTTTTCTTCGTGACTGGCAACTTCTGAAGGACTCTGAGCGTGTTCTGTTATCAGACGCTGCACTGACTGTCAAAATATTATCTTTTCTGCTTCTATGGCGTGTCGCAGAAGGTACACGGGCAGTATGAACATAACTGGTAGGGCAGAGCCGTTGCTTTCCAGCTCGTTCATGCACTCATCTGAAGATCAGAAAGAATTGTTCAGTCGAAAACAATATCAATCAGTTATAAAGTAGATTAAATTGATTGATTATTCATGACTGCAGTATTTCTCAAATACTCCTACTGTCATGAAATAGATTGAGTATATTTTCATCCATCTATCCATTCATATATCCATCCATGTATTCATCTACTAATCCATTCATTTATTTATCTGTTTATCCATCCACCCCTCCATCCATACACCCACCCACCTATCCATCCAGCCACCTATCCATCCACCCACCCACCTCTCCATCCATACAGAGCCCTGAGGCCTTGAGTCTCATCCTACTGGTCCCGGCCAGGAGCTGTGGTCTGGATGGGCTCCTCGTAGGGCAGATGGCGTCCGCCCAGAGGGGCTGTGGTCTGGATGGGCTCCTCGTAGGGCAGATAGCGTCTGCCCAGAGGGGCTGGGGTCTGGATGGGCTCCTCGTAGGGCAGATGACGTCTGCCCAGAGGGGCTGGGGTCTGGATGGGCTCCTCGTAGGGCAGATGGCGTCCGCCCAGAGAGGCTGGGGACTGGATCTGTGCTGCTGGAAGACTGCTCCGTCTGGCTCCACACGGAGGTCTGTTCCCAGCACGTCTCTGACCCAGGAACAGCAGGACCCCAGAGACAGTCCCGGGTCTGACTTGGGGAAACCCACGCATTTGTTTTGGATCATCTTTTCGGTTTCTCCTGCGCACCCCTGTCAGCGCCGCCTTAGCAAACACGCATTTGATATCAAACTAGATGCAACCTCGAAGGAACACATCTGTCTTCTCGATGGCCTGGTTTGATTTCTCCCACTTCAAATGAACACCATCGGTCCATCCGATGACACTTCACGCCAGATTGAAATGTTAAACATCCATTTCGGAGCAAGTAATTCGTGTTAAGCTAGTCTTCATACATTATTAACTGCGTGCTTGCTGGTGCTATCTGCTCAGCACAGCTTACATTCTGCCCCATGACATATTAAAGGCGCTTGGAAGAAATGGGCCATCCTTGGTGTTTTTGCTGACATAGCAGGGCCCAAACCTATGGAGGGTGTAAGATAAGATAAGCAGAGCAGGGTTGAGTGAATCTAACAGAGGCTGATTGGAATGTGGCTGTACAGGACTCCTTGGGCAGCCACCTTGCTCAGCCAGGAGTCAGCACCTGCACGTCACAGGGGTTTAACCCACACGTACTCTGTGGCCACATCTACACTGCCCTCGCGAACACAGGCATCTGCGTCCGTGAAGGAAATCTCCGACATGGAATCCATGTGATGGGAAGATCAGACAAGGGACTGAAATTTAAATTAAATCTCCTTCCCTCTATCAGTTTTTTGGGTGCTCAGTCAGTTTCTTTAACACAATTAACCCGGCAATTTGAGAAGTTGTTCCGCTCCCGGCAGTGCGGTTCGTTTCAAGGGAAACTTGCAGAAAGGTGCAGATTTTGGCAGGAATCATTTGGGTTCTCATGCATGACGGGCTCAGACTGGAAGATGATACCATGCTTATCTCCGGACCCACACGAGAGCCGGGGGAGGAGACAGGGATGGAAGCACCATCAGCGACAGCGCTGGCTCTTCCTGGCCCGTTATCCAAACCCAACCGGATCCCGGTTCTGTACTGGAAAATGTGCACAGTCTCAAGCCTGATGTGGCTTCAAACGTATTCTCCTGACACAATTGTGTCAGAGCAACTTCAAAAGTTTGTGATTTAGGGCACAGAGTGAAAGTGTCACTTCATTTCTACTTAGTCGATGCTCCTTGGAGGCAGTGCGTCTAGAACGCGCGCTGACGGACGGAAGGTTCTGTCTCACTCCGTCTCCTCGTGCGTCATCGAAGTTGTAGGCAGTCTGAATGTGATGTCGATATCAGTGCAAAATCTGAATAATAATTGGGGGTGCGGGACTGCGGGGGCCGCGCGGGGTGGGGTTTCTAGATTCTCTCGCTTTCAACTGTCTCAACTGAATTGCCGGGATTGCCCATTCAATGCCATCGTGCGGAACAAATAGGTTACACATTTTGACCCCCTGCATTAGTACGGATATCGATCAATCATCAGGGCTAAATCAATGAGTCAATTAATCAATACTGCTTTCCAGATATCGCATATTTGTTTATCCTTGGGTGTCTCGGAGTATGCAGCATCATTTCTTCATAGCCTACACGTTCTGCTGGCACAGACGTGTATACACAACACTGCGCCTTCGCATAAAACAATCAATGCACCTATACAGCGTAGCCCGTAGTGTATTATTCTGGGTTGAGCCTATATAGTTTTTGTGAAAAAAGAAGAAAATAAAAAAACTACCGTTTTTAGGAGGATGTTTTGTCACGAGCGCTTTTGCCGACAGAATAATCAAAAATTAGGACATAACAAAAAACAATCTATGGTGATGATACAGAAAGACTCGCATTCTTAAAGGCTACGATGTAATATGTAAAAAGAAACGTAGCCTACATTTGGGGTAAAATTCACAGTTTTCTAAAGTGTATTTTTATGTCAAAGTTGACCCATTTAAAGGCTGGGGTAGGCTACTCACCGTGTTATCCTGCATGTGAAGAATACTCTTTTGATGAATTGAATCATATCCAGTGCAAAAACTATCTCGATGGGGAGGCAAATTATTGTTCCCGTCGATGCGTGGTGATGGATTGGACTTGTGGAATGTAGTCCACGTGTATAAAACTGAACGACGTTTAAAATATCCAAAAGAAATCCATTCCTTCCGTGCAAGCTACGTCGATACCCAAACCACTGGAGCGCTGTACAGTGACAAGAGGTTATGAAAGTCTAAACTCCTAACTTTCGCTGCATGTTACTGTCACATAGCCATAATCTAACTGATACACAAATCATGTATTAGCTATTAGTTAAGAGGTGTAGCCTTTCCTACAGATTTGGTGATGAAAAGAACACGTGAAAATATCTCATCCCACGCCCGAACAATGGAGACAGCGCTACCCAATCAATGGAGAAAAAAAGCGCCCACTGAATGTTTTTGATCGCAACGCAAAGGACTATACTACGACGCAATCAGATAACGGGATCAGATGTCAAACATGTTGGCTAGCTTGTCAGCCATCCTCTGGACGTTCTGTTGCACTTCTTTCGAGCTATTTGAGATTCGACCACCTGCTACATTCCACCTATAGCTTGGTTACGGCTAAGCCTGTTTGGCTCCAGACCAGAAGCACATGCAGAATAACTTGATAATGAAAGAAAAATGCGGTGTAGACATATTTGGAATGTTCAGAGCTGTGATGCGGTTCTTTAGATTTGTTGAATAGTCAGTTTTTTTCCAAAAGCCTTCCACAACTCTCCATTGCGTAAATCAGGTTTTCTTCCAAAAGTCCATCACTTGGGGCAGCCGTAGCGTTCAGATTTGGCAAATAAAATACCTTTGTTTTCTAAGGGGTGGGGAGTGTTTGTGTGTATGTGTGCGTGGGGTTTGATGTTTTCAAATGTTATGCCTTACAGTTTATTTAAACATGTACTGTGCTATACCGTTGTTCAATTTCAACATAACCAAAGTATTCGACTATAGGCTACCACAACAAATTCACATTCGTGAATTTCATATTAGCTCTCATTTTTTTTCCCCGGTTTGACTTGGAAAAGAGGATTTCTCTAGAAATCTGAGAAAATGAAAAAAAAAACACTTCCTTCTCATTATTCCCAATCTCCACCGTATAATGTAGTGTATCAGGGCCGTCACGGGTTTAAAAGACCATCACGTTGTTCTTACCTATATATGCCCAGCCTTTTACGGCAAGGAGGAAGTTCCATCTATCAATATAATTAATAACAAATGGCTTATAGTGCCTATCAGGCATGCCACTGAGAGATTTCACTCCCGAGGCAATTCGTTCTCTACACGTTCAGATGGATGGTGATGAAAGGGTGAACTACCCAGGCTGACCGTGAACACAGCTTGAGTAAAGCTCTCTCCTTCTCTCTACTGCTCTCTTCTCTCAATATTTTTCTCTTTCTCTATCACTTGCTCAACCTTTTGCTCTCTCCCTCCCTCCTCTCTCTCTCCGTCTGTCCCTCTCACTTGCTCTCCCTTTCTCTCCCTTTCTCTCCCTTTCTCTCTCTCTCTCTCTCTCTCTCTCTCTCTCTCTCTCTCTCTCTCTCTCTCTCTCTCTCTCTCTCTCTCTCTCTCTCTCTCTCTCTCCTCTACCCCACTGTATCATAGGTAGACGCTATACCTGGAGCATCCTCCGTCGACACTAGTTGAGCGCTGGACGCTCGCCATCTCCCTGCAGCGCTGCTCTGGACCGCAAAGGCCTCTAGGTCACTGAATATTCAGACAGGGTTCGGTGGGCGGAAAGTCAGGCCAAATCAGGTCAAGCCAAGGTGAGCTTGGAAGCTGGTTCATCATGGGTTACCATATGTTGCAGTAAACCAATACTAGCCAGCGCTAACCACACATGTGGAATCTATGAGTTGTACACATTTAGGTTACATTAATTTATGAAACTGAGTTTAACACAATCTTATGACTCACAGATACAGCTCACTCACCCCCCTAACAGCTGTCCTCTGTTTCTGTAGCGCAAGCTCTTTTGATTAATAAGTGAGGGGTAGACTAATTGAATTTTAAGGATGAATGAGAAGAGTTGTCCGGATCCCTGCCGGCAGAGCTTAAAGCGCTGCAGCTTTTAAGAGGTTTAGGTTCAGGCCAGGGAGCTTTCCTACCCCGGTTCCTGTGTCCTCTGTGAGGATATCATGTTTGGGGGACTGTAAACACCGTACCCTGCAACCCCTCAGAGGTGGGAAGACTCCACAGATTACACGTTTCAATTAGCCGTGGGGCGGAGAAAAATTTAAACCATGCTAATTCCGGTCCCCAGTGTAATCCCGGAGAAAGAGTCGAAGCGAGAGGCACAATCGTCAGCCCCAGCCGTCGACTATTTCATGGATGCATTATAGAAATAATTCACACACCTCAGTGGTTTAGGGTTGGAATTTTGGGGGGAACAATGTTTCAGAGGTAGTTTTTCTCGAGACGAATTTCTGAGCTTGTGAGCAATTTCAGCGGTTTGCTCTTTAGGCTACACTTTTACTGTGCTACTTCACACCTAGAGTACATATTGGAAACCTTAAAACACACTCTCACTCACAACATTGAAGTGATACGACAAACTTGAGTGCGGAAAGTCATTGGCTCATCATCTCCGAACATCATTCAACCTGACAGAGTAGCCTGTAGATAGACCTACCTGATATACCAATTTAAACAAGTATCAGGGATCAAGGGATCAGATGGCTGAGCGGTTAGGGAGTCAGACTATTAACCAGAAGGTTGTTGGTTCGATTCCCGGGCCAAATAGGTTGTGTCCTTGGGCAAGGCACTTCACCCTACTTGCCTCGGGGGGGGGGGGGGGGATGTCCCTGTATACTTTACATAGCTAAATGACTAAATGTAAATGTAATGTAAGTAGCCCGTTCGGTAGTCTATGATGGACCGCACGCTACAGGTAGGGCAGCTTTCAGAAGATGATACATCTGCAGCGATCTGATCGGTCTCAAAATAATATGATGATTGATCAATAGCCTAATCAACAACAAAGTATTGTTGAGACTAATCATTATATCATTATATCACAGCTTAGTTTGCGTGTTGGTGTGTAGTGCACTTGGTAGTCCTTCCCAAGTGCATATGAATCTAATTTGTGCTTACTTTGCCCTTACACCTAATTTGTTCTCTAATAGCTACACTGATCAAAGCGGATCACAACCCCTTTGGCGTTGGTTGGCTGTGCTGAATGACAATATATAGCCTACAAAATCAACAGAAAAACATACAGTGCCTTAGAGGAGATGCTCTGTGTGACGTTGTGGGAAGTGTGACGAAGAGGAATGACTGAACTCAATCTAGTGGGTTTACGAGGCCGTGCGGTGAGCGGCCTCTACTGGAAAGAAGCGGTACTGTCGCTCCGCTGACGAGCGTGTTGTGTTTCTTTCCGGAGACGTCCGAAGAAAGTAAATGTGTTGCCTTGGTAACTGCAGATGGTCAGAGTTCAGTGCCTCTTCGGTGTTGCATGAGACCGACACACGCGTGTGATGCTGGAGTCAAACATCTTAACGATCGTAAGAAGAAAAAAGAACGTGGCCTATAGGCTACAAAATGAATGAATTAAAGGAGTAACGGTTGTGTAGAGTGAGATGAAACAGGCCTTTCAGATATAGCACTCGCTGTGTGGATGTAGGCCTACTGTAACGGAGTTGCAGGCCTAGGCTACTTTGTTAAAAATTAATAAAATGCAAATATACATTTATTTTGGTTCATATCCCACGTTGGGCTGGGGTCAAAGGTGTGTAACTCAATCACTGTGTGCAAATGACTTCTTGTTGTGTGATCTCTCAAAACAGCAGAAGTCTGTAGGCCTATGTCTTTAATGACATCGTCAGGGAGAGGATTGAAGATGGGGTGAGACCGTGGGAGGAAGAGAGTAGTGGATGGAGGTGGACGTGTCCCCCACGAAGATGGAAGATGGAAACGGAGGAGACTGTCAGCTGACTACCCAAACGCACTAGACATCGGAACGTCCTGTTCGAAAATAGCCTACAGCTCCCATAGGGGGTGTTCA
This sequence comes from Hypomesus transpacificus, assembly GCF_021917145.1. Classification (NCBI taxonomy): domain Eukaryota; kingdom Metazoa; phylum Chordata; class Actinopteri; order Osmeriformes; family Osmeridae; genus Hypomesus; species Hypomesus transpacificus. Next base: position 3,188,098 of record NC_061068.1, on the reverse strand, counting down.
CATGTCTATTGGGGTGTTGATGATGAGGGATGTAAGTGTAAATGAAAAGATAGGTGCAATAGTGTAATCTAGTCTCAAGTAGTGGGCATACTGTTCATTTAATAACTTAGCTCCCCTCCTCCCTGCGCCATTCAATGTCCGTGCACAGACGACCTGGTAATGGAACCAGACTTATAGTAGGCAGCCTACCGTTCTCAGTGACTGTACAAGAAAAAATAGTCCTACTTTGTTTTCTTGTATCTGGTGTGTATAGCCTACCTTAGTTTTTGTTTGGTCGTTTTTTTTAGTTTAGTTTTTACCGTGTCTTGTAGCTGTCATTTGATTATGTGCACTGTGCTTGATAAACCGTTCCTTGACTATGACCACAAAACAGTGGCGATTTTAGACCCTTTTTAGGGGTGCTTGTGCACCCTTAAATTTCATCTCAGCACCCCTAAAAGTAATTTAAAAATATATATATATATATTATTGATTTTTATAATTTGATTCTGGTATGAAGAAAGGGACAACCTTAGTTTTTTCATTCATTCAAAATTTTGTATAATAATACATAAATGTAGTAATTGTTATCAAGTGAAATTAGGGATTTATATTAGCAAGGGGGTTTAGCACTTTTGCCAGGCACTGTATTCATGTCACATTCTCATTGGGGGCTGAGAACCTCTAAAGGTCTGATCCTAAAATCGCCCCTGCCACAGAATAAGACTATACTGAGAACAATGCACTTCCTACATGTTCTGCTGTACGATACTTTCAATGTGCAGTAGTCTAGGCGACTTGTATGTCGCTTTGGAGAAAAGCAGCTGCTCGATAAATCTCATGTAAATGTAAAAACATAAATATAGTGCTCAACTGAAAAAAATAGACCATGCAGGAGGCATTTTAATGGACGTTCAACATAACCTATATTTAATTTAAATAGCAACAATTCATATAACTTGATTTGCATGCATTTTCATCACCTTTGTTATCAGTTAATTATTGTTACTTTCCCCTCCATACCAACATATTGCGAGGGACAGTCAAAATAACATGTAGGCCAGAGTAAAATTATTTTTGTGATTTTGTATGAAATTATAACACATTAGGCTGAAGGCTACTTTTGTATTGGCCGGCGGCGGGGCCTACTGTGTTTTTTGGTGTGTTTTTTACATCCGATGGCTCAATTCTTCAAAGCGAGATAAGGTAAATTCTAAAGGTTCACTCCCTATGAAAGGCTACGTTACGGTTTTGGAGTAGCGGTAATTCGTAATGGCGACCGTGCCGGAGATGTGCCTAGGTTTGGGAAAATGAAGCGAAGAAGAAGTTATTTCTATTAAGAAAACACCGGGGTTCCCCAAAGGAGGAATTAACGTCGAAAACAACGGCTTTCTTAGGGTTTAAGTTATAGCTACTTTTGAACCTTTGTACCCCGAAATGATGAAGCTCAAGTCAAACCAAACCCGGACATACGACGGGGATGGCTACAAGAAACGGGCCGCCTGTCTCTGCTTCAGGAGCGAGAGTGAAGAGGAGGTAAGCCCGAGGATGAGAGGGTGTAGTGTGGGCCTCACTATCATTTTTATTACTGGACGCTAGCTAGAACATAACGTCTGCTTGATACATGTTTAGTTTGAAATACTTATTTTTGCTGGCATTACATAGTGTTATCACATGGACAAACAAGTTGCCAGTTTGACTTCAATGTAAGCAAGTGTTTGTTTTGTGTAGCCAGCTAGCCTGCCAGTTGCCTACGTACGCTAGTGATTATTAGAGAGCTAGCTTAATAGCTGTAAACTGGCTTTCGGAAAGAATAGTTAGCCAACCTGCTTAGTGGGACAGTTTACGACTACATTGATGGAGTTTTTGTGGCAACTGGTCACAACGAGGAGTGTATGCTAACGAGGCTATTAGTACTGTCCAGCTAGCAGAATAGCTAACTAGCTAATAACATAGGCATCATCTGATAATGACAGCCAATCTCTGACATGCCATTATGATAGTGCTGAGAAGGTTGCCAAGTCTCTTGTTGTCATTCCATTATCTGCCAATGTCCCCTTGTTGTTTTTACTAGCATTACCAAGCTACTTTTGTTTGTTAAAATGACCAAATTGGGAAAGAGGGCTGGTGCGATACATGATCAACTCTGACTCCTCCTGTTCAGGTGCTGCTGGTGAGTAGTAGCCGGCATCCAGATAAGTGGATTGTCCCCGGTGGGGGAATGGAGCCAGAGGAAGAGCCCAATGTTGCTGCAGCGCGGGAAGTTTGTGAAGAGGTCGGTTGTGTCTCTGTGTGTTTGTAGCTGGGAATGTGATAGTCTACATTACTGGGTTGCCTGAAAGCTCAATCACTATGAATATGCTGGAGTTGCTCTCTCTTGCTGTTGCGTAGAAAACAAGATTACAAGCGTCCAGGGATTACCTCACCCAGCGCTGCCTGAAAGGCCAACATGAGTAGCAGTATTCCACATGGGTGAAACACATCCACTTTAAACTCCCCATTCCTGCATCCCTTGCCCAGTTTGGCACAGCAGTCATCCTGTTTACACAGACTGAGAAAGCAGTGCGCCATCTAAGCAACCCGTGAATCCAAGTATCATGTTACACCAGAGTGTTAAAGTGCCAACCGGCGTCACTCTGCCCTTTACATGATGCTGTAGCTGCCCTCCACAAGTATCCTCCATTACTACCACTCTGCTCTGTACTCTCAGTATTACACCTCCCACTACTCTGATAATTGTTGTTTGCTGTTTAACACCACACACCCTGTTGGGAACTACTGTCTACTAGTTTGTAGGGTGTATTTAAGTTGGTGGACAAACATACTTTTAACGTTACTTAAACATGGTGCAGATCACTGGCTTAAATCTCTCATCCTTAAATCACAATGTGAGTCAGGGATAGGACAGATGTTGGACATAGTAAAAGAGAACCTTTAAAAATCTCTGTGACAACCCAAATAGTTGAAAGCTTTTTGTTGGCTTGCTTCTCCCCCTGGCACTTTCTAATTTAAAGTTCAGGTACAACAGAAGACGACAGAGGATGCTTCCCATGAAGCCTGCTTAGCGTGCTGGCAGAAGCCTCGAGGACAGCGTGCCGGGGGGTGTTGAAGGGTACGAGAGAGAACGTCCAGGACAGCCAGGGCGTTGAATTACATCCCCCCTGACAGATCGACTGCCTTTAGAGGGGGGTTGTTGTGTAAAGACTATACCCTTTCTGTGATCCATCACATTGTGTGCTGATATCATCTCTTATTCTGGTTGGTGTGATCAGTAGGAAGGGCATCTGCCCTTCCTGGCTTGCATGTATATTTTCCGCTGGGAGAGCGCTGGTGGAGGAGGAGTCGGCTTGAAGGCCTACGAAGCCTGTTTGGGTCCCGAGAAATCAACAAGTGTCTGACTGCCCAGTCAGTTGGTCTGTGACGGAGAGTTCCCTGCCCAACATGGCCCCAGTGCGGGCTGTAAGCCTCTTACTGCATGGGGTTGTAGCAGGTCCTAAACCCTGCTGGCTGATTCTGATGGTCATATGAGAGAGGGCTGGGGAGAGAGGTGCTTATGCTCGTTGGTGCAGACTCATGCCAGAGATGACAGAAACACAATGTCAAAGTTCACTACAGGCTCATGTCGTTGGGTGTCCACAGCCCTCCCCCAGCGAGGGCTGTGTTGTCTGGGGTCAGGAGGAGAACGCTGGGTCCACCAGGCTGAGAGAGAAGCAGGAGACGGCAACACTCAGCTATGACTTGGCGTATTGTATCAGCTGAGTTTGGATCTTTAGAAAGTGAACGTAAAGGCTGGGCCTGTGTCAGTGTAATGTGTTAGCATTAGCAGCACCTGGCCTGTGTCAGTGTAATGTGTTAGCATTAGCAGCACCTGGGCTGTGTCAGTGTAATGTGTTAGCATTAGCAGCACCTGGGCTGTGTCAGTGTAGTGTGTTAGCATTAGCAGCACCTGGCCTGTGTCAGTGTAATGTGTTAGCATTAGCAGCACCTGGCCTGTGTCAGTGTAATGTGTTAGCATTAGCAGCACCTGGCCTGTGTCAGTGTAATGTGTTAGCATTAGCAGCACCTGGCCTGTGTCAGTGTAGTGTGTTAGCATTAGCAGCACCTGGCCTGTGTCAGTGTAATGTGTTAGCATTAGCAGCACCTGGCCTGTGTCAGTGTAGTGTGTTAGCATTAGCAGCACCTGGGCTGTGTCAGTGTAATGTGTTAGCATTAGCAGCACCTGGCCTGTGTCAGTGTAATGTGTTAGCATTAGCAGCACCTGGGCTGTGTCAGTGTAATGTGTTAGCATTAGCAGCACCTGGCCTGTGTCAGTGTAATGTGTTAGCATTAGCAGCACCTGGCCTGTGTCAGTGTAATGTGTTAGCATTAGCAGCACCTGGGCTGTGTCAGTGTAATGTGTTAGCATTAGCAGCACCTGGCCTGTGTCAGTGTAATGTGTTAGCATTAGCAGCACCTGGCCTGTGTCAGTGTAATGTGTTAGCATTAGCAGCACCTGGCCTGTGTCAGTGTAATGTGTTAGCATTAGCAGCACCTGGGCTGTGTCAGTGTAGTGTGTTAGCATTAGCAGCACCTGGGCTGTGTCAGTGTAATGTGTTAGCATTAGCAGCACCTGGGCTGTGTCAGTGTAGTGTGTTAGCATTAACAGGAGAGCTAACACACTACACGTGTGGTTGGGGTCTAAGGCTGGTTCTGAGGCTGGGTCTGTGTCCATGGAGGAGGAGGTGGTATTAATAGATGAAACTTGAAGCAGGCTGTTTCAGTCTAAACCTGGCCTGCAAAACATCTCACATTCCCAGGAGGAGAGCTACGCCCTGATCCATACTAGACCCCTCAACCCTCCCATTGACTAGACTTGTAAACGCTAGCAGGATGAGTAATAAACTGATGTTATCAGAAGATTTCAGGGCGGTTCAGTGTGGAAGCAGAATGGTGCATGGGTCATAACAGGCTTATACTCATACTGAATCATCTGTACAGTTTGACCACATTTCAAGGATATTCTTACGGCTTGTGATTGTACAATAAGTTCTGAAAACTCAATACTGGTCTTCAGCCAGTGACTCTGTCAATGTAACCGGTCATATCTAGATTAACTGAGATGTCAAAGATGCAGGAGATGACTGTCATTTTTTCCATCTTATATTATGCCTTTTACTTAAAGTACTTGGCAACAAACCTGATTGTGTTTTATTTGTGAGGCGTGCCCTGAGCTGTGTGGTTTGTGAACGTTCCAGGCAGGTGTGAAGGGGACTCTGGGACGCCTGGTGGGGATGTTTGAGGTGAGTAATCTAGTCCTTTTGGCTCAACATTTCTGAGTATCACAATTGCATCTCAGAGGATATTTTTAAGTTTTCTACTACACATTAAAGCTATATGAGAAACAGCTCCCCCAATTCCTGTCTGAACTACCGTAACTTCCTGCAGCTAGAGCAGAGTTTCAGGAGGAAGGCCCGCCTTTTAAAAGTTGATTGGCTGGAACGGGATTGCTGGAACATAATTATCTGGAAAGTAGTGGGCCATTCAAAATTGGAAATGGACATGTATCTGGCACTGAGCTATCTGTGTTGCTGAACAACACTCAGAGGGCCTCATTAGCTTACACAACACATTTACAGGGGACCAAACTTTTCTTTTTAATTACCAAACTAATCTTACCGTAAGTGACGAGCAGTGTTTTGGAGTTTTTCCAAGTGAGTGAGTGAACCCCTTGTACCCAACAGAACCGGGAGAGGAAACACAGAACGTTTGTGTACGTGCTGGTGGTGACAGAGGTGCTGGAAGACTGGGAGGACTCGGTCAACATCGGTGAGTATCTAGAGGTCACCTCGACCCCTCCAGCCTCGTTCCCCATCACACTGTTCCTCAACCCTGTCTCCTTCCTCTCAACAGGGAGGAAAAGGGAATGGTTTAAAATAGACGATGCCATCCAGGTGCTGCGGTGTCACAAGCCTGTGCAGGCCACCTACTTTGATGCTCTTCAGCAGGGCTGTCTGACCAGCAACGGGACGCCCCTGGTCACCTCCATAGGAGGAGACCTGTCCCCCACCTATAACATCAATCAAAGCTCTGTGTCGGGTATCAGATAACTACAACATCACACCCTGGAGCCCCACGGCCTGGAGCCCCCCTCCCCCTTCTCTCTCTCTCGCTCCTACCTGTATGGTTTTCTGTTTCTTCTTCGTTGTCTCCATGGTTACATGGTTTGCCTTGCCAACTCCTTTGTGCCAGAATTGTGGCACAGACTTGATGACAAGTGTTGGGTGAAGATTCTGAAACACTTTGTAAATGTACATGTAACCTTTCAACCCCATCCCCTGTTCTTTTTCTTTCTTTTTATTGACAACTGCATGAATTGTTCCTCACTTCCTCTCCTCTTTCTCCCTCTCCTCCACTCCTTCCTCCTCTCTCCTCTTCCTCCTCTTCTCCCTCTTGTAACACGCCCTTAGCGTGGTGGTTATTGAATGCAAGAACTACTTTTTACTGTTGTAATGTAAAAGTGTATACTTAGTGCTTAAGCTGAAGGCTTTCAGTGGTCTTTTTAATGTCTCATCTTTTTGGTTCTTTTCTGTGAATGAATGTTGCCCATGAGTGTATTGTTTCCCTCTTGTACGGACAGGATATGTTCTCTGTGTCTGAATGGACAGACTTGTTGAAAGTGACTTCTTTTGCATGAGCACTGTTTATGGTTTTGGTCTCACACATTCTGGCGACCTGATTGTGAAACGGACAGTCTTTTGTGGTAAGGTCTTTGAAATCCTCTTCATTTTGCTCCTCATTGTGGTTTTTGATGTCAAGATCTCATTCTTTATCTGAAGGAAAGGGGCGGCACAAAGTTTCAAGTCGACACTTGCTAAGTCTTCTTTGATTTAGCCAATCACTGAATCAAAAAAAGAGAAGAATGTTCCCTATATAACTATAAAATGTAAGAATAGACCGGATAATCTCTCCTCAGAGAACCAGTTTTTCTTACTCCAAATTATTCCCTTCTTATTTGGTCCTTTAGTGGGTTGTAACTTTGGGGTTCAGGGGTGTGGATGACGAAGTTGTCCTTCATGTCTTAAGATCTGAGCGTTCCTGAGGAGAACAGCGAAGACTGTCAGGACACCCAGCACATATCAGCTTGCAGCAAATCAGACTTTCTCTGCTCCTCCATCTGGTTTCAGTTGAATAGTGGTTGTTTACATTACGTTCATAACAGGTAGGCCCTAGACAGGTATTTTTAAGGTGAGTTTTTAGAGGGCACTTTTCAGTAAGGTGAAGTTGTTTTATTTTCTAAACCTTCATTCTTTAGTATTTAATCTGCATCCCCAAAAACACTAAAAAAAACACCTGATTGACATTGAGAAAAGTATTGGAATATAAAAGGATGTCTTTGGCAAGATGCAGAACAAACAAGCCTTGTACAGTTTGAGACCTCGTTTTTAACCGTGTAAAATGCTTTTGGATACTAGTTTTATTTTATTTTTCTCTTTGACGTCAGGCAGAAGTGTCTTTAGTCCCGCTGTGTTCTGCCTTGATATCTGGCATGGAGCGCTCGGCTCAATACTGTGAAGCTGAAGGCGCTGGAGGTGGCATGTACGTTTGTCTTGTAAAGTGTTTATTTCTGTAAAGATCAAAGGTGAGAGAATGCAAATGACAAAACTCTTTTCCTGCCACGTGTAGAGGAGTAGTCCACAGCTGCGCGCTGGGGCGGGAGGCCTAGTCACACGGGGTGAACACAGGGCTTTGACGTGGGTAAATAACTTCACTGGGGTAACAGACTGTACATCTGAGGCTTGTGATGCAGACTCTGTATGGTGTTAGGGGCCTATTCAACACTCACCACCGAAACCCTCTTCCAAATTCCTTGTCCAAACATTAGCCTGCCAAGGTAGAAATGCTTATTGCAGACACAAAATGTAGATTTTATCTTCTAGGTTTGCTGCTACAGAATGATAACTACCAAAGTGCAGTCATGTCAGACCACGGAGCTGTTATTTCAGCCTCCTGTCAGCAGGCCGCCCCATCAGAGGTGTTAACCAGGCCCTCCCGTCACCCCTGCTGCCCATAGCTCTACTCGCTATGGCTTTCCAGAAAAACACCCCCTACTAGCCTCGTTTCTAATAATTTATTTTGACCTGTGTTTCACCTAATTTCATCGCCCATCTGTTCCTGAGTTGATGGAGTCACGGTAGAATCAAGCCCTGCCGTGACCATGGCTGCAGACTACAAGCCCTGCCGTAACCATGGCTCCAGACTACAAGCCCTGCCGTAACCACGGCTGCAGACTACAAACCCTGCCGTAACCACGGCTGCAGACTACAAGCCCTGCCGTAACCACGGCTGCAGACTTTGAACGTGCTTTTACTGCTTTTTATTGGTCTCGTTAGGTGTGGAGGGCGAAGTCTTAGTTTGCGTTTCCTGGCGCTGATGTCTAGCGGAGGTTTCATATTAGCCCCTTTCTGGGCCAGCATGTGTAAGATGTGTGAAGGTCAGCCAGCAGCCCTGAACAGCCGTGTTGGATTGTCCAGAGGAGTCTCAGTCTGTTCCAGGCTGGGGAGACGGAGGCAGACACACTGTCAAAACGAATGTGACACAACTCACGAGAAACAGCCGATGTCTGAACAACTATCACCACTTCCTCCCAGACCTGTCGTTTCCTTGTTTGTACTTTGTGTATCTCTACTTGTTATTGACAAGATGATGTATTGTACTCTGGAAGGTCAAAGGCCGTCTCTTAAAAAGCTTTTGGCTTCAGTCTGAGACGGTTAGATCTGTCTCACCCGTGTGACCTAACATGCCATGCAGCCAAGGCCTCTCCACAAACGGGCTCTGGAAAATGAAGTAAACATTGAGGTTTCAATGACTGAGTGTTTGAAAGGTCTACTGGGGGAACAATTTAGAAACACACCTTTTGCTATGTTTTCTGACAGGATAGAACCAGTCGAGATATAGTTTCAGACCCAAGACATCCTCCAATAAGAAAGGGACTATATTAAGGATTGACACAAGCTGAGGTAGTCCTAAACAGCAGCTGTTAAGTGATGATGGCAATAACTTTGGTGGCAGTATTGAACACATGACCATAAAAGAATGTTTGGCACCATCTAGTGGTCATTAAATGTATGGGGCATCAAACCACATCACTAAACCCAAATGAAATGTTGCGAATTGTAGCATTTCAAGCTGTTAAAGGCCTCTATCAAATATTGACAGAATTTTCTTAAAAAACTTTCAGATTGTGCTACAAATTTCATAATTGTGCCTGATGTGGGAGAAACAACTTTTGGGCAAATTATGTTTCGAAGAGAATGATCTGGCGTGGAGCCTGGCTTAACCTGGGAGTTCATGTGGTCATAGTTTTCTCCAGGGTGTTCGTGTGGCTGACAATTTATTTTCCTTTTTGTCATTTGGGACTGTGGAATACTCTAGCGTGAGAAGACAGAAGATTGTAATATAAATGTGCCAACAAGTAAACACCAGTATTTCACATTATGGGTCTGTTGTCTTTTTATGTTCACCTCCACCTAGTGAGTTTCTCCATCAGTGAGCGTTCAGTAGTTACATATTTGCTTATTTCCCCCTACGTACGCTCTGTAGCAGAGAACAGGGCAACCAGCCCGATCATCTGACACCATATGCTGAATACACAGTATTTGTATTATGATTATCAAATTATAATATGCACTTGATGGTGCACTGTGCGCCATGTGGCTTGTTACAAAGCAACTTAACACCCCACAGTCAGACATTTAATTGATTACAGCTTTGCAGCCACGCAATAAAGCCATATATGTAGTTCCACTGCTACCGATTCCTCTATGTTCCGGGTCATTACAGGAGCATGCTCCAGCATCAGAGAGGCATGTGCAGATGGCAGAAGGGTACGATCAAAGATGACAAGAAGTTGTGTTTTGTCTTTATTGTACAGAAATTGATCCAGAGTTTTACTGTGGAGGCTGCTGTCCCCGGCCACGCCCGAACCCGCCCCTCTGTGGAGAGAAACAGGATGTCAACGCTCACGATACTGGAAATAGGATGATTTTGAACAATTAAGACCTGTGAAATGAGTCTTGGAAGATTTGAAAACAAGCCTGTCCACTACCATGTAGATTAAACCCTGGCAATGTATGTAACATCTCCAGTGGTCCTAAGAGACACCCTGCCTGTCCTGAGACACACCCTGCCTGTCCTGAGACACCTGGAGATACTGAGACACCCTGCCTGTCCTGAGACACCTGGAGATACTGAGACACCCTGCCTGTCCTGAGACACCTGGAGATACTGAGACACCCTGCCTGTCCTGAGACACCTGGAGATACTGAGACACCCTGCCTGTCCTGAGACACCTGGAGATACTGAGACACCTGGAGATACTGAGACACCTGGGGATACTTACGAACTGGAACTCTGTCGCAGCTCCTGCACCTGCCTCGGCCTTCTTATCGGCACCAGCTGAAAAGAGAAACCATCTTAATTACACTTCAAATAAGAGACTTCACACTGTACACTTCAATCTAGGTCTGTTACATCCAGATGTACAGGTACAACTGAAGTTAAAAACAAAATTAAAAACCACAATGTCATAGTCACAGCACAGTTGAAACCAGGACTAATCAGATGGCTACATAAACCCCAGTGGCGTGAGAAGCAGTCTGCTTGTGTCAGAGGTACGTACGGGGGGCAGCGGTCCTCCTGTAGGTGTCTCTGTCTGCCTCACCACGGTTCAGACGAGCTGGTCTCTCTCCCTCCATACCTGGACACACAGGAAGAGGAGCAGGAACAACCCATCAGCTCATCCAGACAGGAAGTTACACACAGGAAGAGGAGCAGGAACAACCCATCTGCTCACAGCATCCAGACACACGACACACACAGGAAGTCACACACCTAGGTTCCATCCAACGCCTAACCAATCCAAACAGCGAATACCAATTCTTGAGACAACAAATGACCCGTCTCCAGTAACTCAGTGGTTTACATGCACGACAGACTAAATAAGAGTGCTACTCGTCCTCTCCCCTCGGGCTGAGCCCAGGGCCCCAGGTGGGAGACCTACCCTTGGGTCTGGGTCTGGCAGTCTCTGGCCTAGTCTGGCGACGGAGGGTGGCAGGGACGATCTCAGGAGGAAGATGGAGGAAGTCTCTCAGGTACTGGATCCCTTCATTGGTGAGGTACCAGTAAAAATGGCGCCAGGCAAATTGCTCTTTGACATACCCACACGACTTCAAAGACTGTAGAGGCAAACATGCACAGAACACATGCATTTTTTCACCCACATAAAACAAATAACAGAAACACAGCATGAGCAGATCTGAATTCAATCGCAAAACATGAACACATGGTGACATCAACTGACAAGGCCCTAAACCACCATTACTACAGTAATCATCATGTAGTCAATGCAACGCAAACAGACGAATCCCCATCAAGGGCAACTCAATAGACGCTGTTCAAACTCAACATCCTTTACAAACGCTAACTGTGGTCATCCACTGACAGAGCTTAGTCGTCCCAACATCTGCCTAAACAGCATCCTGGATATGAAATATACTTAGTTCCGACAGATGCTTAGTCGCTACCGTTTCCCTCCTCTCACCTGCATCGCTTTCATCACATGCAGGTTGGGCACGTTCTTGTCGGCAAGCTCGGGGTGTTTGGGCAGATGAACATCTTTCTTTGCCACCATGACACCCTCTTTGAAGAGGAGCTCATAGATGGCAATACGGTTTTTCTTGGGCATCAGCATCTGAAGAGAAAGTATATTTAAGCGGGAGTGAACACCGACCGTTAACAACTCATGTTGCTATAAGCAGGTCTGAAGCAGTCAAGTCTTATACGAGCGACGTTTGATAACTACAGCTAGCTTTGCTGTATTGAACATAAGCTATATGCTTAGTTAGCATATTGCTTACTGTAGATATTAGTAACCCACTGACCAAATGTAATCCACTTTGTAACAATTTAATTGAAATGTTTATATCCATTGATAATATAATTCGTTAAGATTTTGCATTAGCGAGCTCGGCACTCATTTTGTATTAGACGCTTTGTCGTGAGTTGCCGCTAATAGCTAAGACCAACCGAGCTAGCTCGGCAGTCATTCGAGGACATCAGTGCTTGAGCCTGGGTCCATCATTGCGGATCTGGATAAATTGGCGTCTCTTTCTACATTAATATGTCAACGAATTGATGACTAACAGTACCATTATACAAAAAAGTAACGTAAACGTTTAAAAACTAATACGATGTCGAAGATTTATATAGATTGATACGCCGGGTTTTTTCCTTACCTTTCCACTTGGTAAGTGACCGGAGCCGGAAGGACAGACCTTCGGTTGCTGAAGAAGATTTAAGGCAGAACGTTGGACTCAGTCGCTTTACCGCCATCTCCTGGTCTGGGGGATAGGGGGAAACGTGTAACAAACGAAATTCACAATCGGATTAAAATAAAATTGCTAACATTTTCTCTTATAACTTTCAAAATACACATGCACATTTTGCGTGAGTAGTTCTCTTGGGATCATTTTGTTTTGTGCAGAATAACTATTGTTCTCGGATTCAACCGGCTTGTTTTACAAGAGCGACAGTAGTCTTTTGGACCATCCCCCCTTCTGGCGCCCAATCGCCCCCTTTTATGTGATCATCACCAGTCACCACAAGCGTCAGGTCTGTTGACTAGGCAAAGGGCTCTAGCTGGGTTGTGTTATCCGGGAAGACTACAGAAAAAAATAACCCCGAAACTCTTCATCATAGTCGGAAGGCATTTGTTCGAGGGTGAGTTACTTGCATGCGTGGCTTATAACTGCAACACATTGTAAAGGGTTATTGGTTAAGAGTCTTACATGAAGGGGATTCCATACGGATTACATTCACACATTCTATTGTTCCCATAGCAGTTTTATTTAGTCATACAACTTCAAGTTCGTCTCAGGGGGTGCGTTTATAATAGTGTTAAGGTCATATTGGACTTGAATCGAGCACGTTCAGTAACCGTTGGTTGCTCTCATACAAGCAACTATTTTATTCTAGTCATCCAGTTATCTGCGATCAGGTGTCTGTGACTAAATTAGAGATGTGCAACGTTATCTTAGGCACACCTGAAACATTGCCCCAAAACTCCTTCAGTTACATCAAAATCTTTTAGCAGACTCGGGCTTTTACTAACTTTGTAACAGTCTATGGGCCTAAAATATATATTTTAGTTTTCCTGCACAACCGCATTCTTGTAAACCTACGGCATTTGCCAACAGCGGTCGTCAACGCATCTACCTGTATTGTGCAATAGGCTAGTCGTGGTAGTTGAGTTGGTCTTAGTGTCAAATACGTTTCACGTTTCATAAAAACGATTCGGAGTCACATGTAAGTCAATGGGAACTCCTTACATCTAGTGCATATCTGGTTCTGGACAGCACATCAGCTTCCATAAACCGTATTGATTTATTGCTCGAGTGTAGCTGTTACTCACCCCCAACTAAATTCGGACTCGTGGACACCTGCTGATGTGAGTTTATCAGAGAACTGTCCAGGGTGCTGAACCATGAACCCCAAACTCCTAAATAAACATCTCTCTCGCAGCAGGCCCCCTGTCCTAGACGTGACCCCACGTACCGCTACCACTCCACGTACCGTGACCCCACGTACCGCCACCACTCAGCATTAGCTTAACACCATCTGAAACTTTCCAACGGCCATGAGATCACAGCTCGGCTGAGTAAAAGAGAAGCACATTCATTATGTCATGGTGTTTATTTGTTCCTGTTTGTATCAAAATGTATGCTTGTTTTATTTTTTGTGCTGTTTGGGTTAGAGTTAGACCAGAGTACATCTGGTCTTTGAGACAATCCCTCTGTGATGTAGGAGTTTGCCTTGACGCTGCTGGTGTGATAGAGAGATGAGGGAACAACAGAGCTACTGACAGTGTCCAGGCTGTTCACTAGAAGCTCTGCATTGCAGTAAACACAGACATGCTTTAATAAGGGCCCTGGGCCTAACCGCCACCCCACGACTCAGCTGGCCGTGCAGCCCATGGAGTTATGGCAGCATCAGGACTCAGACAATCCTGTTCTCTCTCATCTCTACTGTGTTCAGGTCTGCATCTACGGCGGGTGACAACCATCTGTTGTTTTGGAGATCAATTCAAAAATCTCCTCATTGATATTTTCTGTTATCAAAGCCTGGGATAGTTCCCAAATGGATGCAACACATTTTTTTTCCTTCTGTTGAATGTTAGCCCACGTTATCTCTCGTGAGTAATGACTTCCGGGAGGTTTTGTAGTGGCTGCTAGCTGGTGTTTATTTTCTGCTGAATGAGAGGGATGTTTTACTGGCATGGCAGACCAGATAACTGACACAGGTCCTTTAGTGTATCTAGAGAGTGTGTGTGATGCACGTGTGTGTGTGTCTGCAGTTCTGTGTGTGTGTGTGTGACTAAGTGTACACATCTGAGTTTCCTTGTCTGGGTTAGGGTCTAATTTGATGACTTCATGTGATGAATAGGAAGACCTCATCTGATTTGTGGACCTCCTCTACTCAAACACAACAGACGAGATGTAATGTAATTAAGTAGCCCTGATCAGAAGTTGTTTTCTGCCCCCCCAAAAATATCAATCTGTCAGCGTATTCCCAGGAGAGCAGGGCATTGTCTGCTTGCTGTTCTCATGTGTTCGTAAAAGTCTGCTTCAGTGCACACAAGGATTCTCACCATTCCCTTTCAGACGCTAGATGACAAAAGGAAATGTTATTGAGTAAATTGGAACCCTTTACTCAGTAATCCTTTGTATGATTGTGTGTAATACTCTCTAGAATTCTGATCAATGTAAGTATATTCAGCATAATGAATTAATGAAAACACATGACAGTATAATTATCTATTATAATTCTCAAGGGAAAAGGGTGATATTGATTCATTTGAAACATAAATAACCCCTCCTGGTTCCAGAATCCTTTTGAGCTTCGTTCAAATGATTCTTCAAAACCCTAAACTGTTCTTTCTGACATGAAAACAGTTCTATCTGTCAGACCTGAAAAGTGTTACGCCTCAAACACGTATTTACATTTACATTTAGTCATTTAGCAGACGCTCTTATCCAGAGCGACTTACAGTAAGTACAGGGACATTCCCTCCGAGGCAAGTAGGGTGAATTGCCTTGCCCAAGGACATCATATTAGCCTGATTCCCTAACCGCTCAGCCATCACACTTCCTTTCATATTTATTTTCATTCCCAGGGTATCAGTCTTTTGTCATTGGGGCTGTGATGTGGTAATCTTTTGATGCCTGTGCCTGTATTTACAGTACTGGATGGAAGTGGGATTGATCCTCTTAATGCTTCCTGGATCGAGCCCTGTGCTGATTGTTTCTTCGGGGGGGGGCGGGGTGAGCTGTTAAGTAATTGGATATTGTGATAGGATCTCCTGTGAGGACCACAGGGTTGTGACTGGCTGGCTGCTGTCCTTAAAGGACCAGGCTATCCTTTTCCTACTAATACATCTACTTTATTGCTCATGTCATCTACCTCAGAAGATGATCAGGGACACTGTCTAGAAGTAGCCAATCCCCTCATAGATAGTTGCCTGGAAGTAACCAATCCTCTGGCAGATAGCTGACTACCAACAGCCAATCCTCTTGTAGATAGATGTCTGGAAGTAGCCAATCGCCTGGTGGATATTTGTAATCCATATTGAGTATCAACTCATCATAACCCTTTACTAGATACTCAGTCAGTCAGATGTCAGTCTCATATTAGATCCTTACATTGCACACTTTCCTAGTTATCTCTGCTGCTGCTATCTTCTCCCAAGACAAGGAGACACGCACGCAGACAGACAGACATCAGCATATCAGAGATCAGTCTGGTCCCTGTAGAGGTTAAAAACTAATTAGAGAAGGAACCTCTAAAACTGGATTTCGCTCTTGTCTGGCAAAGAGGACAAGACCTTCTCTAACTTGTTTGATTTGTCTTTGATGTGCTGGAGTCCTAAACCAGCTGAAACCCTGTTCTTTCACGTACAACTATGGAAGCACCAGCTGGCCATATCTCTCCTGCTGTTCCTCTCTCATTGTCAGGCCAGTTTCTCTCTCAGAAAGAAGACCGTAAAGAGAGGTGTTTAGCGTTCCCATCAAGCTCAGGAGTTCTAAAATATGAAATAATTCAAATCTATCCTGTTCCAACACTGCAGGTTTTCATTTTAAAAGCAATCCTGGAAAGGTCTTGGTCGGGGAACAGCTGACTGCAGATTGCCTTGTCAGCACTGTTGTTTACCTGTGTGTGCCTCACAGACTGTCCTCTGAGTGTAAACAGACAGATACTTCATTCATAGAACCTCCATTGGCATCTGTGAGTGGTTGCTCGTAGCTGTGAGCCGATGCAGTGTCTGTTGCCTGTGTGTGTGTGCGTGGATTTATGCGTGTGTGTGTGAGAGAGTGAGTCATACAGCGCCTAGTTGGCATCACAGTCTGACTCCGTCTGCCTGGCGGTCTCCCAGAATCCTCTGCTGTGAGGCGGCGTCGTTCCTCCTCCCTCTTTGATCAGAACGTGGTGAGGAACGCCCCCCCCTGGGCGGGCCATGACGGGTTCTTAAACACATCCTGGGGGGAGACGCGGGGGGAGAAGCGGAGGGAGACGCGGAGGGAGACGCGGGGGGAGACGCGGGGGGAGACGCGGAGGGAGACGCGGGGGGAGACGCGGGGGGAGACGCGGAGGGAGACGCGGGGGGAGACGCGGGGGGAGACGCGGGGGGAGACGCGGAGGAAGACGCGGGGGGAGACGCGGGGGGAGACGCGGGGGGAGACGCGGGGGGAGACGCGGAGGGAGACGCGGAGGGAAGCAGCCACCCTCACACCAGCTCAAGATTACTGATCTGTTACCCTGGAGGCTGAGGAATCAGCCCCGCCCAGGGTGGCCTTAGACCAGACCTCAGACCAGGCCTCAGACCAGACCTCAGACCAGGCCTCAGACCAGACCAGACCTCAGACCAGACCAGACCTCAGACCAGGCCTCAGACCAGGCCTCAGACCAGACCTCAGACCAGGCCTCAGACCAGACCTCAGACCAGGCCTCAGACCCGACCAGGCCTCAGACCAGACCTCAGACCAGACCAGACCTCAGACCAGACCTCAGACCAGGCCTCAGACCAGGCCTCAGACCAGACCTCAGACCAAGCCTCAGACCAGACCTCAGACCAGACCTCAGACCAGACCAGGCCTCAGACCAGACCTCAGACCAGGCCTCAGACCAGGCCTCAGACCAGACCAGGCCTCAGACCAGACCAGACCAGACCTCAGACCAGGCCTCAGACCAGGCCTCAGACCAGACCAGGCCTCAGACCATACCAGGCCTCAGACCAGACCTCAGACCAGGCCTCAGACCAGGCCTTAGACCAGACCAGGCCTCAGACCAGACCAGGCCTCAGACCAGGCCTCAGACCAGACCAGGCCTCAGACCAGACCTCAGACCAGACTTCAGACCAGACCCTGACCTCAGACCAGACCCAGGCCTCAGACATGCTAACATTGTCATGTAATGACATTGCAAGAAACTGCTGTGACGCCTTCAGTGTGACACACACCGCTCTTCATCCCTCTCCTCTCTCTCCTCCGTCACTTCCTCCCTCGTTCACGTCTCCGTGGTAACGCTCGTTGTTTTGTCAGCTGTCCCAAGACAGGCTGAGCCCTCCACTCTCCTGCTGGCTAATTATTGATGGTCTGGTGAGTCTTCTAGAGGACGTGTCAAAGTCCAGTCTTACAGCTAAAGGCATGTGTGTGTGTGTGTGCGGGTTCCTGTGTGTTGTGTGTGTGTGTGTGTGTGCGTGTGTTTGACGACATGGGTGGTGCAGTAAGCAAGGTGTGCCCGTTCCTAGTGTCCGGGCATGTTGTAGTGCTGTCTCTCACCATACAACGGGACACCCACACGGACCACACACACCTGCCACCAGCCTCAGCCTGTACCCACACACACCTTCCACTGAACAGGTAAATATGCACCTGAAGCCTACTGCTAGCCTGTCTTCAGACTAGGACATCCCTGAGGATGGGATTCTGTCATTCCGTGTTGCAGGACTTTAGTTAGGAGACATTGCTTGTTTGTTGGATTCTAAACGAATTGTTTACATTCAAGATCTTAGTTTAAACGGTAAGGACACAAAAGAAAATGCTCACATTCAAATGTGTTTTTCTGTTTAGGAACAGTGTTATTTAGGGTTAGGGTTAATGTGTTATTTAGGAACAGTGTTATTTACAAGATGTACGGGTACATTCAAATTCATGGCCTGATTCTCTTGACTGATATGGATATTCATAAAAGGACCTGAAAAGCTCTTTGCTGAAGTGCTCTTTACTGAGTAGTGTATAATGACTACCCTGTCTGTGTATACATGTGTCTGACTGAATAGTGTTAATGTATATGTTTTAAACAGATAGCTAAAGTAACTGCTGCATTATAGAAATATGTTCATCTACAGTTGTCTTTCAGCTATCCAACTATGGCTACTTTTCTTAATGTCCATGTCCTCTCTCTGTCTCTCTCTCTTTCTGTTCACCTCATGCTCACCTATAGACTGACTGACTGACATGTGACATGACACCCTAACCCTATTCCCAGCCTCACCCCTAGCCCCAGCCCTCTCTCCAGCCTCACCCCTAGCCCCAGCCCTCTCTCCGGCCTCACCCCTAGCCCCAGCCCTAGCCCCAGCCCTCTCTCCAGCCTCACCCCTAGTCCCAGCCCTCTCTCCGGCCTCACCCCTAGACCCAGCCCTCTCTCCAGCCTCACCCCTAGCCTCTGCCCTCTCTCCAGCCTCACTCCTAGCCCCAGCCTCACCCCTAGCCCCAGCCCTCTCTCCAGCCTCACTCCTAGCCCCAGCCCTCTCTCCGGCCTCACTCCTAGCCCCAGCCTCACCCCTGGCCCCAGCCTCACTCCCAGCCCCAGCCTCACCCCTGGCCCCAGCCTCACCCCTGGCCCCAGCCTCACCCCTGGCCCCAGCCTCACTCCTAGCCCCAGCCTCACCCCTGGCCCCAGCCTCGCCCCTGGCCCCAGCAGCATCCTGACAGTGAGGTCATCAGCTACATTGCTCCTCAGGGATGGACAGGCCTATCCTGTCATTGTTTCAACGCAGCGTCATATCGCTGTTGATGTTTTACCAGGGTGTGGTGTAATGGGTTCTCTGTGCACATTCAAAGGCTAACTGTGCTTGATGTCAAGGTTCTGTGTATTAAAGTATAGAGAACAGTCACTGTGAGGAGTTAAGATAAGATAGCCGGTTGGTGGACGTTGTTCCAGGTTTATTGAGTGCTGAGGTATGCAGGGGAGGATTCAGTGTCTGTGTGTTGCACATGGTGTGTTGTCATTCATTAGGTTCCCCATTACCTTAGTGTGTTGTTGTTCACTAGCTACCCTGTTGCCTAGTTACTTCAGTATGCTGTAGTTCACAATATACCTGGTTACCTTTAGTGTAGTAAATAATCCAATAATCCAGAATAGCCACATACAGAAGATGTACCTCCTCCCCTGCTCCTCCTCCCCTGCTCCCTCCCCCTCCTCACAGCCTTCCTCCTCCTCCCCCTCCTCCTCCCCCTCCTGCTCCCCCTCCTCCTGCTCCCCCTCCTCCTGCTCCCCCTCCTCCTCCCCCTCCTCCTCCCCCTCCTCCTGCTCCCCCTCCTCCTCCTCCCCCTCCTGCTCCTCCTCCCCCTCCTCCTGCTCCCCCTCCTCCTCCCCCTCCCCCTCCTCCTCCTCTCCCTCCTCCTCCTCCTGCTCCCCCTCCTCCTCCTCCCCCTCCTCCCCCTCCTGCTCCTCCTCCCCCTCCTCCTGCTCCCCCTCCTCCTCCCCCTCCCCCTCCTCCTCCTCCCCCTCCTCCTCCTCCTGCTCCCCCTCCTCCTGCTCCCCCTCCTCCTCCCCCTCCTCCTGCTCCCCCTCCTCCTCCCCCCCCTCCTCCTCCCCCTCCTCCCCCTCCTCCCCCTCCTCCTCCTCCCCCTCCTCCTCGCCCCCCAGTGATGTAGGAGCCTCCAGGTGACTGGGGTTTGTCTCCTATCTGTTTACACTCAGCCTGTGAATAATTGATGACTCTGGGCTCTATATATAGAGTGGATGTGATGAGGGCAGCAGCATTGGTCCTGTCCTCTGGGAGATCCTGGTGCTGCATCTGAGCCACGGTGCCAACATCCCCTCCCCTGTCCAGCACAGGTACCATAGCAGGGGGCTGGGCCTGGGGGGTGTGTGTGTGTTCAGGTACATTTAGTTGCGATCACATTGTCTCACCTCGTCAGTGACAAGTAAGCCCGAGTTCAAATACCTTCCTGATCTCCTCTCATAGTTCACCTTAGCTGAGGAGGTAACCTCAACAACCAGATGCATAACAATCAACCTTACCTTACCTGACCACCATCAACCTTACCTTACCAGGGGGGGTACTCTTTGTCGTGTTTGTCTCTAGCTTTATTTCTCATTCTATTAGACGGTTATAATGAAAATTCTGCCATTAGTTTTTTTCCAGTTGGATTGGTTAGTTGACAGTCTCCTTCACATTTCTTAGATAAGGTTTGAAAATGCAAAGTTAGCTCGGTTTGCAGCCTGTATCTGTCCATCTGTCTGTCCATCAATCGTTCGCACAGTATCAAGTACCTACTCTCACTGGTGCTGACTCTGGTCTCCCAGAGGGCCACAGTACAGATCAGGGCCAGAGCAGACCATCATTCAGTTACCCCCCCCCCCATCGCCATGGAGATCCCACAACCCATAAGTACTTGGTAGAAGAGGATGGATGGAAGTGGATGGAGAAATCAAATGTTCTCTGGTGACCAAGTGAAGGATCGGAGCGTTCACAGCCTGATGGACAGTCTGCCAGGAAGGCTCGCTGTGTTTGAGTTTTGAAAACACTTCTCAGTACGTTGAAACTGCCAGGCAAAGTAGTCTTTTCTCACCCCCCTCCCCGAGTCATGGCTGTATTTTTGGTTCTTACATATAACGTCATTGTACTTCAAGGTCTGGAGTGTTCTGCAAGCTATAATCACTCATTTATGGTTGTCTTATCACAGCAGTGGAACTCTTGAATATTCAAAGCAGACCAGGTTGGTCCTAGCAGCCTGTGTATTACTACCTAACCAGTGGCTAACACTCCGTAACCAGGCAGGGATGGCTGACTGGACTCTGACCCTGAAGGCCAATAAACCAAGTGTAGCTGAAGCATGCTCTTTTACAAACTCTACACACTGGAGCATGAAGCAATACCCTCTTTCTTCCAACCATGTCTCTTTCTCTCTCCTCTCCTTTTCCCTCCTTATCTCCTCTCCTCCCCCCTTCTCTTCTGTCTGCAGTTCATCCTCCTCTCTGCCTTCCTGAAGTGCTGATGTACAGCCTCAGTATATATGTATATCATTATATAGCCCGAGTGGCTGTTAACAACCCCTCTCATCTTTATCCATCCCTCCTTTCCTCTCAGTCGCTCTCTGCCCCCCCTCTTCCCCTCCCCCTCTCTCTTAACCCCCCCCCCCTCTCTGTTTCTTGCTGTCGGCCCTCTCTCTCCCTCAGTCTTTAACCCTTTCCTGGACAGGTCAGAGAGCAGCCATCTCATTTCATTGGCCCTCACACAATTCCCTGTGTCTCCCAGTCATCTTTCAATCACTCTGGATCCACCAATCACCACACAGTACCTCGCCCCAGTGATGGTCGGTAAAGACCCCCCAGCCCCCCTCTCTGTCTTCTACATTCTGAGCCATTCAAGCAAAGCACTCCAGGATTATCTTCCAGCTATTCAGAAACACACACGTTCACACACACACATTCACACTGATTTATACATGGGGGCACACACGCACACACACACAACAATAAATGAGATGAAGAAGGGAGGAGGGGGAGCGAGGGAGGGAGGGAAGGGGGAGCGAGGGAGGGGAGGGGGAGGAGAATCCCACATGTCCGTAGCTGTAGCCAGTGCTGTGCTATGCGGTAGCATCGTGGTAACAAGACAGGGGGTAAGATCTTCTTTTGTTATTATGGCGGAAGAGGTCTCGCTCTCTCTCTCTCTCTCTCTATCTGTTTCTCTCTTCCTCTCCCTCTCTTGCTCTTTCTTTCATGGGGAACACCCCACCCTTTGTCTGGGAGCTCATTCATTCGCTGTGTGAGTGAGGACAGGCTCTGTGTAGGCTAGGGGTACCCAGGGGTGTTTGGGGGTGTGTGGAGAGGCTGGGGGTGTGTGGGTGGTGGGGGTGTGTGGAGAGGCTGGGAGGCTGGCTGGCTGCTGCTGAAGGACCCTGGCTGTGATGTTGCGCTGGTCTTGTTGACTGCGTAGTAGCTCAGAGAGTTGTGTTGATGATCCTGGTGTGTGTATGGTTCCTGCTGTGAGTCTTTATGGGGACTACTAACTATTGTTTACGGTTTTTTTCTTTCCTTTTTCTATGTTGTTGCTGAGTTGTTTGCGTTAACACAACTTGGTATATTTTTGGGATTATCACGGAAGCATTGTTTCGTGAATGTGCCTCCCTCTCCATGTAGTAGGAGGAAAGACACAGCACTCACAACAACAGCTCCCTCACTTCCTCTCACCCTGTCCACTAAGCAGGCATCTTGGACTCTTGCCTAGCACTGCGAGCCCTACACACTTGTCATCCAAGCCGCCCAGACCCAGCCCCACTCCTAGCCCAGACCCAGCCCCACCCCTAGCCCAGACCCAGCCCCACTCCTAGCCCAGACCCAGCCCCACCCCTAGCCCAGACCCAGCCCCACCCCTAGCCCAGACCCAGCCCCACTCCTAGCCCAGACCCAGCCCCACCCCTAGCCCAGCCCCACCCCTAGCCCAGACCCAGCCCCACTCCTAGCCCAGACCCAGCCCCACCCCTAGCCCAGACCCAGCCCCACTCCTAGCCCAGCCCCACCCCTAGCCCAGACCCAGCCCCACCCCTAGCCCAGACCCAGCCCCACTCCTAGCCCAGACCCAGCCCCACTCCTAGCCCAGACCCAGCCCCACTCCTAGCCCCAGCCCCACTCCTAGCCCAGACCCAGCCCCACTCCTAGCCCAGACCCAGCCCCACTCCTAGCCCAGACCCAGCCCCACCCCTAGCCCAGACCCAGCCCCACCCCTAGCCCAGACCCAGCCCCACTCCTAGCCCAGACCCAGCCCCACTCCTAGCCCAGACCCAGCCCCACTCCTAGCCCAGACCCAGCCCCACCCCTAGCCCAGACCCAGCCCCACTCCTAGCCCAGACCCAGCCCCACTCCTAGCCCAGACCCAGCCCCACCCCTAGCCCAGACCCAGCCCCACTCCTAGCCCAGACCCAGCCCCACTCCTAGCCCAGACCCAGCCCCACTCCTAGCCCAGACCCAGCCCCACCCCTAGCCCAGACCCAGCCCCACTCCTAGCCCAGACCCAGCCCCACCCCTAGCCCAGACCCAGCCCCACTCCTAGCCCCAGCCCCACCCCCTGCATCGCTGCCAGGCTGTGGGGAGATTGGATGTGGTCTCTTTCCCCTCCCTCTAACCTCTATTGTCAGATGTAGAGCTTCTGTCATTGGGTTAGGCTTGACCCAAATACTCATGTAGCAGTTTGCGCCCCTCCCCCCTACCACCACTCCCAGCACCTCTCTCGAATTCTCTCTCTCCCTCTTTCATCCCCCTTTCTCTCCCTCTTTCATCCCCCCTCTCTTACTTCCTCTTTCTCCCCCCTCCCTCTCTCTTGCTTTCTCTCAAGTCTCATGTCGATCTCTGATATTGGGTCCATTCCGTGAGAACATCTTTCCCACCAGACTAAGATGTTTCTAGGGCAGTTTGTTAATAAAGCAGGGAAATAATGAGGCTTTAATGGTGTGTTAGCCTACACACATGCTAACTAGCTTAGCACACCTATACACATGCTAACTGCCTTATCACACCTACACACATGCTAACTAGCTTAGCACACCTTCACACATGCTAACTAGCTTATCACACCTACACACATGCTAACTAGCTTATCACACCTACACACATGCTAACTAGCCTAGCATGTGAGAGAAAGAAAGACAAAGAGAGAGAGAGAGGGAAAGACAGAGCGATAGAGAGAGCTGTACTGTGGACTCGTCTGCAGAAGCAGCATCAGAATGCTTGTTCACACTCGCTCTGTCTGGCTCTCTCCATCACGCCCCCACTGCTCCCTGTCACAGAGAGAGCAAGACCAAAGCAACCCACTGCTGAGAAATAGAAATGGGAAATGGTAACTGCTCGGGCTCTCTTGATCTGGGCGCACTGGCACCCTGAGCTGTGTGTCATGATGATGTGGAGACAGGAGCAGGCAGTGATGAACAGGACTGATTACTCTGCTATTAGCATCCAGCTGCGCGGTCGAGGCCAGGAAATCGATGAGCAGTTATCCAAGCTGCACACCAGCACGTCTCCGCGGTCAGCCAAGAAACCTTGCTCTGCAGACAGATCAAGAAAACTGACTGGAGTCTCTCTTTTGGTGTGCGTGTGTGTGTGCGTGCGTGCGTGTGTGCATGTGTGTGTGCGTGCATGAGTGTCTGTGTGTGTGCATGTGTGTAAGAGGAAGGCCTACTGAACAAGATTGAAGGCCTAATTACTTTGTCAACTTTGTCTTCCCATCAGAGTGAGGTCCAATCAGAGAGTGTCTCTGAGTTGCTGCTCTCTACAGAGCCTTGCGTAACAGCTCTGAACCAGATCAGGACAGTTAGCAGGATGTTGGTCTCTCTAGAGGAGGTTGTGTCTCTCTGGGACAGTAGTAGGATGTTGGTCTCTCTAGAGGAGGTTGTGTCTCTCTGGGACAGTAGCAGGATGTTGGTCTCTCTAGAGGAGGTTGTGTCTCTCTGGGACAGTAGCAGGATGTTGGTCTCTCTAGAGGAGGTTGTGTCTCTCTGGGACAGTAGCAGGATGTTGGTCTCTCTAGAGGAGGTTGTGTCTCTCTGGGACAGTAGCAGGATGTTGGTCTCTCTAGAGGAGGTTGTGTCTCTCTGGGACAGTAGCAGGATGTTGGTCTCTCTAGAGGAGGTTGTGTCTCTCTGGGACAGTAGCAGGATGTTGGGTCTCTGCTTCCTCTTCAGAAGTGTTTGTCTCGTAACATTCTCCCCCTCTTGCTTCTCTCCCTCTACCTAACCCTCAATCTTAATCTGACATCAACACCAACCTTTACGTTTCTAATGCTGCCCCATCTGGGTGTGTCCCCCTCCTTGTTTTTGTCTCCTCAGTGCATGAGGATCGTCTCCCTGGCACAGACAGACAGGTCACCTTACAGACAGACAGGTAGAGGGACAGACAGACAGACAGACATACAGCATGTCTGGAACCTACGACGAGAGCTCCAGTCTGGAGGAAACCACCGACAGCTTCTGGGAGGTGAGAATGGCGGCCTGGCCCTCTCTCTCTTTCAAATGTTGTACCTCTGTATTAACGTTCTCTTCCTCTCTCCCTCTCCTCTCCCTCTGGTATCCCTTCCTCCCTCCATCTCCCTGCCAGGTGGGCCAGTACAAGCGTACGGTGAAACGCATCGATGACGGCCACCGCCTCTGTAATGACCTGATGAACTGCATTCAGGAGCGGGCCAAGATCGAGAAGGCCTACGCCCAGCAGCTGACCGACTGGTCCAAGAGATGGAGGCAGCTGGTGGATAAAGGTGAGGACAGGACACTGTGGACACAGCAACAAAAACTGGATGTCAAAGTTTCTCTCTCTCTTTGGCAGATTTTTCTTTGATCTCATTTTATATTTTGCTTCAATTCCCTACCTCTGTCATTTTCTGTTACTCTTCCTCTCTCTCACTCTCTACCTCCACCTCTCTCTCTCCTTATCTCCCTCTGGTTTTTCCTCTTTCTCACTCTCTAACGCCCCCCCTCTCTCCTTATCTCCTTCCCTCCATCCCCATCCTCCCCTCCCTCCCTCCCTCCCTCCCTCCCTCCCTCCCTCCCTCCCTCCCTCCCTCCCTCCCTCCCTCCTTCCCCGCCCTCCCTCTCCCTCTCCCTCCCTCTCCCTCCGTCCTTCCCCGCCCTCCCTCCCTCTCCCTCTCCCTCCCTCCCTCTCCCTCTGTCCTTCCCCGCCTTCCCAGGCCCCCAGTACGGGACGGTGGAGCGTGCCTGGGCGGCTGTGATGACGGAAGCGGAGAAGGTGAGCGAGCTGCACCAGGAGATGAAGAACAACCTGGTCAATGAGGACTTTGAGAAGGTCAGGAACTGGCAGAAGGACTCGTACCACAAGCAGATGATGGGGAGCTTCAAGGAGACCAAGGAGGCTGAGGAGGGCTTCAAGAAGGCCCAGAAACCCTGGGCCAAGAAGCTGAAGGAGGTGAGAAGGAGAAGGAGAAGGAGGATGGAGAGAGAGATGGGCAGAGAGAGATACAGTATATAGAGAAATAAATGGATGGAGAGGCAGAGAGAGAGAATGAGAGAGAGATGGAGAGATAAAGCAAGAGAGATAGATTTAACGAGAGTCAGAGACTAATATACAGCATGTTGAACCAGTCTGGAGTTAACATTGCAGTCAGCTCCAGGCACACACAGCATGCCTCCTAAACATCAGCTTCCAGGAGGAGCCTCATTTATCAGTATTTGATTGTGTCTCTTCTCTCCCCTCATGTCTCTTCCCCCCCCCCCCCTTCCCCCCCCAGCTGGATGCTGCCAGGAAGTTGTACCACCTGACGTGTAAGGAAGAGAAGCTGGCTTTGACCCGCGAGGCCAACAGCAAGGCAGAGCCCGCTGTCGCTGCAGAGCAGCAGAAGAAGCTGCATGAGAAGGTGGACAAGTGCAAACAGGACTCCCAGAAGGTGAGGGTACCCAGGACAACTCCTCCTCACCCTCCTCCTGCTCCTCATCAAGCCTTAATCCTCCTACTCCTCCTGTATAAGAAATAAGAAAGTTCTGTGTCAAAAAAATGAAAAGTTTGTTGAATGGACATTAAATGGATGAATGACCTTTGACCTCTCGACCCTGTGGTTGTGCTTCCGTGGCCAGGCCAAGGAGAAGTATGAGAAGGTGGTGGAGGAGCTGGGGAAATGCACCCCTCAGTACATGGAGAACATGGAGCAGGTGTTCGACACGTGTCAGCAGTTTGAAGAGAAGAGACTGAGCTTCCTGAGGGAGGTGTTACTGGACGTCAAACGCCACCTCAACCTCACTGAGAACCAGAGGTACACACACACACTCACACAGCACACACACACACACACAGCACACACACACACCTCAACCTCACAAGAACCAGAGGTGTGACACACACACTCACACAGCACACACACACACACCTCAACCTCACCGAGAACCAGAGGTGTGACACACACACACATCCACTTCTGCTTTAACTGCCTGTCTGTTTCTCTGCCTGTCTGTCTCCCTGCCTGTCTCTCTGTCTGTCTGTCTGTGTGTGTGTGTGCAGCTATGCCTCTGTGTACCGGGATCTGGAGCACACCATTGTGTCTGCCAGCGCTCAGGAGGACCTGAAGTGGTTCAGCAACACTCATGGACCTGGCATGCACATGAACTGGCCCCAGTTTGAGGTACCACAGTGTTTATAACAGTATATATAAGTGTGTATAACAGTGTGTATAACTCTGTGTATAACACTGTGTATAGCAGTGTGTATAACAGTGTAACAGTGTGTATAGCAGTGTGTATAACAGTGTGTATAGCAGTGTGTATAACAGTCCCTCTATATCCTGCAGGAGTATAACCCAGAGCTGTCCCACATGATCAGTAAGAGGGAGAAGGTGAAGAAGCCCAGCGATGGCGTCATGCTGACCCACGTGACAGCCGCCGTAGACCACGCCCCCGCCAGCGACCGGGGCAGGTACGCAGCTCTCTGACCACTTCCTGACTGAGGGAGGTGGGGTGACTGTGGATCGGAAGTACCTCAGTATGAGCTTGACTTTGACAATATGTGCCCCTCTCCCCCCCCTCTACCCCCTCCCCCCCTCAACCCCCTCGCCCCCTCAACCCCCTCGCCCCCTCAACTCCCTCGCCCCCTCAACTCCCTCGCCCCCTCCCCCCCTCAACCCCCTCTACCCCCTCCCCCAGTGTGAGCAGCTATGAGAAGACCCAGGCCTACACCCAGGAGTGGTCTGATGAGGACCACACCGCCCCCCAGCCCGCCCCCTCCTCCTCGGGCAGTGACACCAATGGTGGCTCCAACCCCTTTGAGGACGTCTCGGGGACG
This sequence comes from Hypomesus transpacificus, assembly GCF_021917145.1. Lineage (NCBI taxonomy): Eukaryota > Metazoa > Chordata > Actinopteri > Osmeriformes > Osmeridae > Hypomesus > Hypomesus transpacificus. Next base: position 3,160,027 of record NC_061068.1, on the reverse strand, counting down.
GGGGTCCGGGTCCGAGCCCTGTACGACTACGATGGGCAGGAGCAGGACGAACTCACCTTTAAAGCAGGTGAGGAGCCCTGACCCCTGACCCCTGACCCCTGACCCAGAAACATAAAGAGCTTTGTATCTTCTGCATTAGGGTTTCAGTAGAAACAAATGCTTATAGTGGGCTGTTTTAATTTAATTCTTTCTTACTTTCTTGATTAAGGTTTTTGCCTAAGACTATATCCCAAAAGTGATTACCAGAGATATTTTGATAGATCGATAAAATATTAGTTAACCATGTACCTATTGGTCATCCTGATGTGTCTGTGGTTCACCATATACCTGCTAGTCACCCTGATGTGTCTGTGGTTCACCATATACCTGCTAGTCACCCTGATGTGTCTGTGGTTTACTATATACGTGCTTCTTGGCCGAAGATAACAATTTTGATGTCTTCCAGTCCGGTTTTCGTCAGCACCACAGTACTGAAACTGCTCTTGTTAGGGTCTTCAACGACATCCACTTAAACACAGACAGTGGCAGAACTTCAGTTTGAGTACTACTGGATCTTAGTGCTATTCGACACGGTCGATCATGACATACTACTAGACAGACTAAATGTCTGGGTAGGACTCTGGTGCAGCACTCAACTGGTTTGAATTTTACTTGAAGGACCGACAATACTTAGTGTCTGTAGCTAATTCCAGATCAGAGCTGACAGGATGACATGTGGTGTTCCCCAAGGTTCAATACTGGGGCCTCTTCTGTTCAACATCTACATGCTTCCACTGGCTTAGATTATGAAAAACCAACAAAGTGTGTTATCATATTTATTCAGACGACACACAAAACGACATAACTTTATCACCTGGGGACTATAATCCCATACAAGGGCTAGGTAAATGCAGAAACCAACAACTGGATGTGCCTGAATCTTCTTCAATTAAATAAAGATGAAACAGAAGTAATTGTTTTTGGTCCCAAGGACGAATGATTGAAAGTCAGCGCTCAGCTTCAATAACTGATGTTAAAAACCACAAACCAAGCCAGAAATCTTGGTGTAGTTATGGATTCAGACCTCAACCTGAACAGCCATATGAAGACAATTACAAAACCAGCCTACTATCACCTGAAGAATGCATCAAGGGTTAAAGGACTTATTTCTCAACAGGATTTGGAGAAACTTGTCCATGCGTTTATCTTCAGTAGACTCGACTACTGTAACGGTGTGTTCACAGGTCTCTGTAAAAAGTCAATCAGAAAACTGCAGCTGATTCAGAACGCTGCAGCTCGAGTCCTCACTAAGACCCAGAAAGTGGATCACTCCAGTACTGAGGTCTGCATTGGTTTCCTGTCAAACTAATAATTGACTTAATGACCTAAATACATTTGTGATCTGCTGCTACCTTATGAACCTTCCTGATCCCTCAAGTCATCTGGGACTGGTGTACTTTGTGTTCCAAGTCAGAACTAAACATGGAGAAGCAGCGTTCAGTTTTTCTGCTCCACATATCTGGAACAAGTTTCCTGAAAGCTGCAGGTCTGCTGAGACCCTCAGCTCCTTTAAATCCAGATTGAAGACTTTACTGTTTGCTGTTGCCAGATTCAAGAATATCAATTTCTGCATCTCACTCCTGCATTTTATTTCTTAAACTGCACTGCAACTTTAATTTTATTTCTTGATTTTTTACTGTTTTTAATGTCTTATTGAATGGTAATAATTGTTTTTAAATGTTGTTTTCTTTTGCATTATGTTTTGATGCTTTTAATGGTTTTATGTGAAGCACTTTGAATCGCCTTGTTGTTAAAATGTGCTATACAAATAAACTTGCCTTGCCTTGTCATCCTGTTGTGTCTGTGGTTCACCATATACCTGCTAGTCACCCTGATGTGTCTGTGGTTCACCATATACCTGCTAGTCACCCTGATGTGTCTGTGGTTCACCATATACCTGCTAGTCACCCTGATGTGTCTGTGGTGTTCCTCTCTCCCAGGCGAGGAACTGATCATGCTGGAGGGGGAGGATGAGCAGGGCTGGTGTAAAGGTCGTCTGGACAGCGGGCAGCTGGGTCTGTACCCGGCCAATTACGTGGAGGCGATCTAGCCCATTGCCACGGAGGACACTGCCCCGTTGGTGGGCTGACAGACTGAACCGACCAATCCGACTGCACATTGCTAGACTTGAAAGCAATGCTACCCCGCTGCAAGGCCAAGCAGCCTCCATCTTCACTCATCACCTCATCACAACACAGGATGGGATGGATCAGTTCCCGTGGTGACTAGGGACCACAGCCTTGTGTGTCTGTGACCCCATGTGACCCCAGCTGAAGAGGGAAGACCCATTCCCTCTTCTCCATTTTATTTGTGTAGTTGTGTTCTATATTTCGATTCTTTGTGTAGCTGAAATGCCATTCGCGTTCTCACTATGATATTGATGTGGTATAATCTGTAGTGCCTGCATAGCAAGAATGAGCTATGCAATGTGCGTTGTATATATTGATTATATTATTTTTGTTTTGTTTCGTTTTTTATATTCTGAATGCTTGTACGGTTCTTCTGTGGGATGATATGGAGGTTTCTTTAGTTATCAGCTTTTCTACCTTCTTTTATTTCAGCGAGGCAGTGGTCATGTTCTCCTGAGTTTCACCTGCACAGCAGCATGTGCTAGCACTCTGTCTCCTCCTGAACACACACAGAGACAGCAGACACAGCCTGTGTCCTCCTGAACACACACAGAGACACCAGACACAGCCCCCCTCCCCCTGAACACACACAGAGACACCAGACACAGCCGTCTCCTCCTGAACACACACAGAGACAACAGACACAGCCACCCAAACACCTTCAAAAACTCTTGAGTAATGAAACAAACTATTCTGGGAAACACAACCAGGATTGTTAGCCGTGCGTGACTATGAACCACGGCGGTTTAACCAACAAGAAAAAAAGGTTTTGGTGTTTTTTTACTCTTTGAGAGCACACAGATGACTGTTCTGGAGTGTCGCTCCATTTATTTGTTTTCCTGCTGAATCTGTGTTCCTAGCTTGACTTGTTCCTCCTTCTCAAAATACTTTGGAGGACTTGGTGGGAGGAAGCAGATTGTTTAGTGAGGAAAATAAGTGAGGAAGAAAGAAGCAACAGGTGGAGTTTAGATCCTAACCATCCTCAGGCTGTTTGATAGGCGTCCTCTGAGCAGCTCCAACCACTTCCTGTACACCTACACACCTATAGGCTTAGTTTGACACCTTATGTCACCTTATGTATTTTATTTACTTGTTTGGCTGTTGTTCCCTGTGAATGAGGTGCTTCGATGCACCTGAATGTGCAGTTTGTGAACGCCCATATCACCTTGAGATGTCTGCTGTAATCAGAAGTTATTTTTGAAGAGCCCAAGGATGACAGAATGGCTATGTTTTTAATATTTTTCCGGAATTTTTGATACAGTTCGATACAGTTTTAACTTATCTTGGTAAATCTAAGTGAACTGGCAAAACCTTAACAGTATTTGAAATATTTGATGGTATGAACCAAACATCTGTACCTTTAGAACAATGTATTAAAACAACATTATCAGAGCAAACGGATAACTAGGATTTAGCAGAATGTGATCACCTGTTATCCTCCCACCTGTGTGCTGCCCTTCACACCTGCCTGCTCATCACCCCCTCCTGTCTTTCTGCCTGTCTCTCACCCTGTCTTCCTATCGCCCCTCCCTCCTCCCTGCCTGGCTGCGGGCCAGGAGAGCAGGTGAACGCTACACCCTAACTGGCCTGGTGTTCCCTTACTGACGCAGAAACGGACACAACCAGAGAGGCAGAAAGATGATCCTTCTGTAAAATATTGATGAGAAAACTGCCGGCAGAAGAGCGTTCGAAGAACACACAGGCCTTTGGACCAGTATTCAGACTTGATTTGAGATTGTCTTGAACTCCTCAAGTCCTGTGTCTAATTTGAAAATGTCTGCTGGGCCTGAATTTCGTTCTCTCACACCTACCCCGCCACACACCGACAGAGAAGGAAGGAAAACTTCAGAAACTGACTCTTGGCTTTAGGCTCGCATTACAGTATAGGAAGACACAACCGTTGACATATAACGTGTGCATTTTCTCATTGGTCGCCGCCCAGATAAGATTATGCGATGTAATTTAACAACATAAAAACTTTATTTAAAACGTTAGTATGTTTACATGTGTGCGGTAAAACGTGTTACCGAACTTGTGTACAATGACGTAAGCCTAACGTCCACTGTGAACCGATGCTGCAACAATGGTGTCTGTTATGAAAAACCAATGTGAAGACGTAATGGATGGCGAATATTTAAATACCCTATCTTTCCTTCTGTAACTAATGTAAGGGAACATCGGTTGGCAATGTTCTGGAAAATAATATTAGTCTGTTTAGAGTCGCGTGTCTCCGACTGTAATCCCTCTACTGCAGTGCCTGTTCATCTGCAACATACAGAAATAAAAGACTTAATCAAAAAATGATCACTCAATGTTGGCGTTGTTGGGCTGTGGGTTTAGCAGGGTGCGGCTTGTTACAGATGCGATCTAATTGTCATAGGTAGGGCTTGAGTTAATCACCATCGCACATTATTGTGCACTGTTCAGGATTGTGCAATCCTGTAATCCTGTGAATCGACCAGTAGAGGTCCCTGGTGAACAGACAACTGTCGGTTCCGTGCGTAGACTGTGAAAAGAATGGACGGTACAACCATAGAGTTGGGTACAACAGCTCTGAAAAGCGAAGCCAAAACACCTCGATCGCCACCTTGTGGCTGGCTGCAGTATAGGTCATAAGTCCAGTCCTCTATGTTAGCGGATGGGACATGAGCCAAACAAAAAAATGCACGTCAAAAGAGTTTTCTCCAAAGATGGCCTCTGTCATTTTAGGTAGTTCTCATCACGCTGATGTTTGCTCATGTACTAGTTTTTATGATCAGTTCGTTTTTAATTGGTTATTTGACAATATAACAGATCTAACAGGCCGGTCTCAGGTCAGATCTAACAAGCTGGTCTCAGGTCAGATCTAACAAGCTGGTCTCAGGTCAGATCTAAAAGGCTGGTGTCAGGTCAGATCTAACAAGCTGGTCTCAGGTCAGATCTAACAAGCTGGTCTCAGGTCAGATCTAACAGGCTGGTCTAACAGGCTGGTTTCAGGTCAGATTTAACAGGCTGGTCTCAGGTCAGCTCTAACAGGCTTTCAACCTTTCAAAACATTTTTCTTAAAACTTTTTTTCAAAAAATAATTTGTTCACACACAGTGAAAGGAAAGGAGAACAGAAAAGCCTAAAACAGATTAAAGCAGAGCAGAGTACAATAGAGTACAGGAGAGTTTGGGAGAGTCCTCATGAAGTACCTTTTTGTTTTTAAAGTTTTTTTTGTTGCCTTCTTCCTTGCCCCATGGTAGGTTTGTAGACTAGCTTACGTTTGTTGCGTGATAGCCAGGAAATGAAAAAAGGCAGCAATGACAAGGAATAATATTGTTACATCATGCCACCAAATATAGATTAAAACCAAGGTAACGAGGCTGGCTTAATGTAAAAAGTATACAGTACAGATATTTGTGTAAAAGATTTAAGGAGTGAAAGTGAAAAGTTGTCAGAAAAATAAATAGTAAAGTACTGAAACCAGAAAAATCTACTAACTACGGTCATCTCTGTTAATCAGTTTAGCAAATATTTGATGTTCCTCGGAACCCAATGGATTGATTTACTGCTGTCTCCAACTGAAGATTTCCATGTTGTCATAATTTTACTTTGTTGTGTTTCGATGCATTTATTGATGCGCTGAGGTAAAATTAGATTGTTGCTCCCTGGGTAACTGCCAGCTTTGTGGACTTTGGTAGGCTATTTCGGTAAACTGTAATGCCCTAAAAGGTTGTATTTTTATTTTTTTAATAGTAAGTGATAATGCTAAACAAAATCCCATTCAAGTTCATGGCATTTTAAAGTTTTACTTAACTTTTATTTAACCTTTATTTAGGGCATCTGGTAACGTTATCTGTAAGCTTACATTCTCTCATGCTGCCTGGAATACAGCTAGCCTGACGTTGTCATACTCATAATTCTAGTCAGAATATGAGTCTGAGAACTCTCCGTTGGGCTTTGACTACAGGGCGTGTTTCAAACGAGCCTGGAAAACAAATGCCTCTTCGCTCAATTGGATAGATCTACAACCAATCAGAGCAACAGAGTATGTGACGTATGTTAAGCACCGCATAGTTGTTGTCAACAGAACTAAACTACAAGCAGACTTGAAGTATGCTTGAAGAATGAATACAAACGATTTTTGCCGGTGTTGTAAAATTAATTTAAGGGTAGGGAGAGTACTTGTTCACACGGTCAACCTTTTTGAGCGAAACAATAAAGGGCAATGCATATACGAAGTTCTCCGTTTAGGATTACAACTCCATCGGGGCCAGCTGATAAATTAAACTTTTACCGAATCCCGTAGGAAGGACGGCAAAAACATATTTTCCATCGACAAATGCCTTGATTGCGTCTCTCTGTTCCTCTTTCAAAATTAATGCGCTGTCGATGTCTTCTAAAACAGACTCGATGGCAGAATCACAACATCCCAGATCTCCAGCGGTAGCCATGTTTGTTCAAAACGAATTCAACTTAAGCGCTCTTTTGTTACGTAGGTGATTACGTTACTGTTGATCATCTGTCCATCATCGTATAAAGCCCGCACTGGCAATTTCATTGGTTCGCCCAGATTCTGGTTTTCTGTAGTTGGTCCCCAATACGAGACCCTCCAGACCCAATTTCCCGAACAAATTTCTTTTGGGCGGGGAGAAGTTGGGCTGGCAGCCAGGCTAGAATACAGCAGGTGTAAGCTGAATTATGACAACGTTAGACAGGCTCCGCACCAACATCAGAGCATGCAGAATGTTGACACTTGATGTGATCAGAACGTAACACAACACTAGGCCAGTAGTTTCTCCCCACGCTCTTAAAAGTGGGTCACATGACAGAGCAGTTCTTCACACCTCCACATCAGCGTCTCACCGCTCACTCCATTGTGTTGAGTAGTAAAACATTAATGATTTAACTAGGTGTTGTTCCTTCATTCATTGTCTGCTGGTCATTGTAGGTTTGCAGTCTCTCAATGCACCGTGTGGCACAAAAAACATCATGTGTCATTACATTTTTTAGATAAGGTTTTTTGATAATTGACAAGTATGTTATGTGGGTTACTGTGGAAACATACCCAGGGGATAATGGTTAGACCTCTGAGGGGATAATGGTTAGACCTCTGAGGGGATAATGGTTAGACCTCTGAGGGGATAATGGTTAGACCTCTCCTCTGTCTGTTTAAACACTTTCTCTTCGTTCACGTAGCGCCCAGGGTGTAGCTTTAGTCTTTATTTCAGTGCTAAACTTCTCGGTCTGCATTGTTGCCGCGCGGAGATCAGAAGTGTGTGATGAATGACTGTTTGCCTCGCTGGTAGAAAGCCAAAGCCAAACCCAGGGTGAAGCCTGAAGATCCAAACACTCAGACACACACACACGCAAACACACACACACGCAAACACACACTTTTGACATTGTTTTGGCAAACAATGTATACTGTAAAATGAAGATAAATGGTTTAGGCTAAGAAAAACATCCACACACATAAAAATGCACACAAAAACATATGTTCATTAAGATACACTAACCTTTTGGCTTTATGACAAACGAAAATAAGATAAGATCATTACATATGACATGACAGACAAGGACAGGCAGAGCGTGCTAACAGTAAAAGGCAGTTCAGTTTCTCTTGAATTTGTATGTTGTTGAAAAGTCAACGCCTGTTGTTGAAAAGTCAACGCCTGTTGTTGAAAAGTCAACGCCTGTTGTTGAAAAGTCAACGCCTCAACGCAATTCTGTTTTGAACGTCCTCCACCTTCTTCGCTGAGCGTGAGCGGGGCGACCTGTTGGTGATCCTGAGACAGCTGTCTGACAGAGGGATACCTCCTATCCCTGCTCTCTGCAGGCTGTAAGGGGAGATACCTCCTAGCCCTGCTAGCTGCAGGCGGTAAGGGGAGGTTGTTTGCACGGGGGATGGTCAGTGCACTTGGTTCAGTCTGGTCTCTTTTCCCTTCCAACCTCGTCCTTCTCACTGCAGCATGGGCGTTCAGCTACCTCTCATCTCCAACACAGGCATCTCTATCTTTCCCTTTCTTCCTCCACACCAGGTATGAAGGGATCTCTCTCTCCTCCTCCTCCTCCTCCTACTCCTCCAGGTATGAAGGGATCTCTCTCTCCTCCTCCTTCTCCTCCTCCAGGTATGAAGGGATCTCCTCCTCTACACCGGGTGGACGAACTGGTAAACGAGCCTCTGGGAGACATCTGGCTTGCGGATGATGCCCTTCTTGTAGTACTGTCGTATGGAGCGGCTCAGCTTGTCATAGTTCATGGCCGGACGATTCTTCCTCAGGCCCCACAGCCGGGCCACGTGGGCAGAGTCCTCGATCTTGAAGATGCCTGGATGAGGAAGGAGAAGGGCAGAGAAAACACAGGGACTTACGGAACTTCTTCAAGAGAGGAAATAACAGCGCTTCCTCTACCTCTACCCTGTTGCTAACAGTGCTACCTCTACCCTGTTGCTAACAGCGCTACCTCTACCCTGTTGCTAACAGCGCTACATCTACCCTGTTGCTAACAGCGCTACCTCTACCCTGTTGCTAACAGCGCTACCTCTACCCTGTTGCTAACAGCGCTACCTCTACCCTGTTGCTAACAGCGCTACCTCTACCCTGTTGCTAACAGCGCTACCTCTACCCTGTTGCTAGCAGCGCTACCTCTACCCTGTTGCTAACAGCGCTACCTCTACCCTGTTGCTAGCAGCGCTACCTCTACCCTGTTGCTAGCAGTGCTACCTTTCTCCTTGTTGACCCAGCGGATGCAGCGTCCATAGTTGTGGGGCTTGAGCAGCAGCTCTCGGAGGAACTGCCACAGGTGGATGGGCTGTCCCGTACAGGAGGAATCAGCCTCGGACCACAGGTCTTCGCCGCCTACACACACACGCATGCACACACACACACACACACAGGGACACAAACAAAGGGCGACAGCTGTGGTTGAGGGATTCAGCTCGGTGGACATGAGAATGGAGAGTAAAAAAAAAGTGAAAGTCCTACTGGTCAGTTTGGCTTCTCCTACTGAACACCGCTCCTTCATCCAAGCAGCTGGAGATCGTCAGAGAAATAAAAGGTGGAGAGACAGAGAGAGACAAAGGGTGGAGAGACAGAGAGAGACAGAGAGAGAGAGACAGAGAGAGAGAGACAGAGAGAGACAGAGAGAGACAGAGAGAGACAGAGAGAGACAGAGAGAGACAGGGAAAAAAGAAAAAGAGAAAAAAGAATTCAGCAATCATAGAGAGTTCAGCAATCATATTTCTAACAGACGACAGACACATCTGAAACTCCACCCAGCCCAAACAGAAGGAGCCTCACCTGATTTCCAGATGTCCAGGTGGGCGTGGAGGGTGTCCCCACACAGGGGCGAGCGCTGACGGAAGTCCTCCTCACTCATGGCACACAGGTCCCTTCCCGTGAGCTCCTGGAAGGCCCTGCCAGCCTGAGGGAGTCTGTACAGGTGCTCTGTCCACAGGAGCCACTTCTGCACGTTCCCACTGTTCCACTCTGCGGGGTCTGGAGGGCCGAAAGGAAGGACCACATCAACCACACGTACACACACATACACACACGTGCACACACATACACACACACGGGTGTGCACAAACATCATGTGCACAAACATACACCTGCGCATACCCATGTAGAGACACATACACATGCATACACACTTGCATGTACACACACACAAACGCACACACAAGTGCAGAGCTACACACACCCACACTGGGATACACACACCTTCACCCAATATGTGCTCTGTAGCTGTTCAAGCAAAGACAAAATTCAGTTTCTTCGGAAGCCAAAAGATTCCATCTTAGTGGATTTTTGTAACGTTGGTGTTTGGTTAAGCTAACAGATGTGACCTTTTTGGAAAAATGATGAGTTTGCTTAAGGTGTGTGTGACAGTGTGTGTGTACAGTCAGTTCTCCCAGTATAACCCCCCCCCCCCCCCCCCCCCCCCCCCCCCCCCCCCCCAGCCTGCTCTGACTCGGTGAGTTCAGACGAGCATGGAGGAGAGATTGAGTGACAGTGGCATCGTGACAGCACACACACATGTTCTGTTTGCCAGTTCTGCCAACCTCGCCCTAACACTGTGTGCATTAGGCAGGCTCCATCCCCCTCTCTCCCAGTCCAGAGGAAATGGATTAAACAGATCCTGGAGAGGGTAAACATAACCTGCGTCAGCGACCATCAGTCACACAGCTGTCACTCACACTATCTGGACAGGTATCTGTTGTTTTTACAGATCCCAGGAGTAACGCACACCGTCGCTGATAAGTAAGTATAAGTATGCAAGATAAACACGCAGGTATAACCGATGTGCCAAATGTTTCAGTGTTTCCTGGTGTCGAGAGGTGTAGGGTGTCGGAGATTCTGAGATGTCTGTCATTTCTGATGTCGTACATGAATTGAGCTGGTTATTGTTGTACGGCAGTTGAATTGTTTTTGCGCAATAGTTGAGATAGTTATTGTTTCACAGTAGTGATATTTCACGCCTGCTAAATTAGACAGCTGTGCATTTCTGATCCTTGATATTCTGCTGTACTTTGCAGGCACCAATTATACAGAGTCTGCTAAATGAATAAAATGTCAAAATGTGATGAAAATGTGAATGAATTAATTTTTTGTCTTTGGTTTTCCTGGAGTGATGATGAACAATTTGCGGTAGATTTACCTGGAATGATGTTGAGCAGTTTGAGGTATTTACCTGGGGTAATATTGAGCAGTTTGAGGTATTTACCTGGGGTAATATTGAGCAGTTTGCATGCCGTCTCCACATCCTTCAGCACCTCCCCGACCACCAGACTCTGCACCTGCTCCAGGGAGCGCTCCTCCTCTGGCCCCTGCAGGGCCTCCATCCCGGGGGACAACCCCAGGCCCTGGCTGTCAATGACTGGGCACTGCTCCGGCTCCCCCCTGGCCTCCCCCCTGGCCTCCCCCCTGCTCAGGGGGACAGCCAGTGTGGGGGCAGCCTCGCTGACCTTCACCAGCCAGGCGGAGTCTTCGGTGAGGAGCATGTCGATGCAGGAGAGGTAGAGGCCGGGGAGGGCGGGGAGGCCACGGTCCAGGGCCTCCATGCAGGGCTTGGTGTCCTCAGCCTCCCAGGCCTCTCCTCCAGCTGGAAGGGGGCTCTCGGACACGGGCACGCCCAGGCGGGGTGGGGGGTAGGCTGGGCTCCCTGGGTGTTCTCTCCCTGGCTGAGACATGGCTGGGTCCTGGAAGGACCAGACACATCGGTTACAACCTGCTGGAACTCTACAATCTTTTATGAAAGGGTGAAGGATTACACTGTTGAATGTGATGAGCGTAGAAGTGATGTTACATTTACGTTACGGGTTCACGTTAGTACTTTAGTTTTCTCGTCTTTTTTTTCCAAACTGATCTCAGTGTTAATCCTGGTGAGGGTCTCTAAACACTTACACAACTTAAACACACGGGACTATAACAGATCCTCTAGGTCTGGTGGACTAGCTCTGTCACAATAAAACCACTGAGCCTGGGATTAAGATAATTATTTGTAAAAATTAAAAACCTTTGTAAACTTTTAAAAACTTTAAAAAAAACAGGATAATTTCTCAAAATGTACAGCTTATGTCTTCTTGTTCATTAACATCTGTGTAACCACAACAACAGTTTCACAACACTTACAAAAAAACAACAAGATGTTCCTCTGCAGCGATCTAAACAGCGATACCTTCGAAAACCTCGTCCTGCCAGCTAAACCTGCGTCCTCGACATCGCAGTTACAACCTCCACGAGCGAGAGATGTCTCGTCTGAGTCCTGACAGAGAGTCGCTCTGAGAACACTGTGTGGGTCTGAGGTGAGAAGCTGTTTACTGAGGCTCTTTAAATGAGCCCTGAGCCCTGAGCCTGGAGAAGCTTCCAGAAGGACGAGGAGAGCCTCACCACACTGGGGCAGCAAACTGGATTTGACTGAGTCTCTTACTTGTGGGTCAGTGGGCCAGAATGGCCGTGCGTCTGGGGGTGCGAGGGCTGAGCGGAGGCCTGGAGAAGACAGGCGCCTGCCTGGCCTTTCAGCCGGCCGCCTCCACCCCCCTCCGTCTCCACACCCAGCAGGAGATTTTAATCAAATGGAAGTCAGGAGAACGGGAGATACCCTGACAGAGTGGCGACAACACGTCGTCGTTCTTTAACCATAAGAAACTTTTTGATCTCAGTTTCTGCGGCCGGTCGAATGTTTGTCACTTGGTGTTCAGCTCTGGTGGGTTTAATGCTTGGGTGCACGTCTGCGTGCTGGAGCAATCATTATGTGTCAATATTATATAGATGTCAGCTGATTCTCAGGTGCTGTAATCTCACTGATGTTGCACACGCACCCATAGCTATTTCCATTTTCTATCCATCTACCAGCTGTGGCAACGTGTGTGTGTGTGTACGCGTGTGTGTGTGTGTATGTGAGTGTGTGTGTGTGGGCATGACCATCCCACATAAGGGTTATCAGTGTCTGGGCTGGTGCCATGCTGCTGTAAAACATTCTCTCATACTGCACATGTTCCCAGGGGTGACAGGGAGGGCCAGAGAGCGGATCTCCGTTCATAAAGCCACCAGAACAGCACCACACCCAAACAACCTCCGATGTTTCAGGAAACACCTCGTTGTCAGGTAGCACACTGACGTGGGAGGTTTGAGGGTCTAAACAGGGCTGTGTAGGTAGAAACACCCCACAGGTAGACTGTGGCAGATCAGACTCAGTCACACAATGATCCCCAATGGAAAATAAGTTGTATAAGTCCTCTAACTCTATCACTCCACCCACCCACCCTCCCTCCCCTCGCCCTCCCCCTCTCCCTCCCTCCCTCCCCCTCTCTCCCTCACCTAGAACATTCCCCATCCCTCACTCCTTCTTTCATCTCCCAACTTCCCGCAAAGGCTCCTGGGATGTGTCAGTGTCCCTCCTGTCTTCAACGGGAGTCCGATTAAAACCCTCCTACCCCCTGCAGTGGGTGCACTCTGCCCTGTAACAGCTTGCACTAAGCCCATTACACCAGCAAATGTAGCCATATTAGCTCTCTCCAAAAGGGGAAAGGGACAGAGGAAAGCGGGGCAAACACAGGCCCCAGGGGTAGAGGAGAGCGGGGCAAACACAGGCCCCAGGGACAGGATTAAGGCTTTGACTGATCTCTAAATGAGTTTGGTGAAGAGACTGATATTCATTTCAGAAGAATTAGAGTTTGCTCCATTTACTGGCAAGGCAGCTTTTGACACCACAGTCAAAAGAGACCCCCAAACTGCCTCATCCTGCTCTATCCTGCCTCAAACTGCCTCACCCAGCCTCAAACTGCCTCACCCAGCCCCAAACCGCCCGTCCTGTTGCTGTACCTGGTCCCCCCCTCCAGCCTGCAGGCTCGGTGTCTCTGCACAGCGTCAAGGCTGCCTCTGAAGGCGGTCCCCCTGGAGGCATGTTTGGAGCTGGTGGTGTATAGGGTTTCACATCTGAGTTGAGGTTGTGGAGGTTCTAGCCATTTTGTAAAGGGACAGTTCACCCAAATACCAGAAACGTCCAAGTAAATTTTTTGTGTGTGTTTGTTTCTTGGATGCACTCCACTCCTTTCTTCCTCAACCTCTCCTTCGCTTCCTCCCTCCTTTCCACTCCAAGCTTGGCCTCCCTCCCTCCTCTCCCTCCTCCCCTCCCTCCTCTCCCTCTGTCTAGGTCTCTTGTTTGATTGTGGAGTTTAAGGAGTGTATATAACCAGGCGTGACTGTTTGCTCTATGTGCAACTGCGTGCGGTTTAAAGGAGAGATTTGGAGCCAAAGGGATTCTTTGTTATTGTTTCTCATGGGAAACACAGCTTAAAGAGTGAAAGAACTGATCTCCAGGACTCAAGGAGGGGAGTCTGGAGGAGGGTGTGGGGTATCAGTGGTGGTTCCCCTGGCCTGGCCTGGCCCGGCCGTGCTGAGGAGATAGACCCAACAAGTGAGCGGACACCGGGAAATGTAGAAACGATTACAGCCCCTTTACAGATTATAACTTTCACTAAACCCTCTTTGAAACAAGCCCAGGATGGCCAGGTGTCAAATATGAGCTCTATTCACACAGTCAAGACCGCTGTTAGGAATAGTTTACTCATTTTACAATGTGTGCTCGAAGGAGAGCAACTCCAGTGAAGAGTGAGAGTGGTCTCTGTTAGTTTGACTTATTGACCCCTAGTCTTTAAAGAAAAACAAACGGGTTTTCATTAGTATGAACAGAATACTCAATTGCATAATTTTCTAGATGCAAAACATTGTATGTTTTATCTTATAGTTTTGAATAAATTAATATTAATACATTTTTGTTGTTCCAATTGGCCCATTTCATGGCATCCACGACTTATGCCTTGAAATTGTATTTAGTCAGAATTCTACTGTACCAGAATATTTCTGGGTGAGAACCTTTGACCAAAAAAACTAAATGAAGAGAAAAGGTTTTCCTGGAATCTACCCCCTGATCAGGACCCTGAGCCCAAGGTTGGAAAAGGTCTCCACACATTCATCTTGTGTGCTGTAGACAATTCTTTGATGAGAATTGTCAAATCACTGATAAATCTGCCTGTTAGAACGTTGTTGGTTTACATCAGTGTATACAGTTTAAACGTATTAAAACTGTTTTTTTAAACCGTTTTACAGACAGTAACTCTTAGAAGATGCTGCTCACAGTTATTGTGTTTCTAGACGGGACATAGTTCCAGTTCTCCCAAGCAGCAGAACCTCAAATCATCCCCCCTCTCCTTATCTCTGCTGCCCAGAGGCACAGAGGGCTGTGTTTCTGCAGCCGAGCATTGTGTTAAGCTTGGCCCGGAGCCACACCACACAGCCTTCCAGAGAAGCACAGCCTTCCTCCTGCACACCTGCACCCGCCTGGAACGCACCCTGGGGCGGCTGGAATAGGTGTGTTGCAGGATCGCTTAGCTCAGGACTGAGGTGTCTCAGAGAATTTGTGATTGTGTTCCCACACCAAGGGTTGATGGTTAAATCTGATAGGTGCTTTAATTGACTTTTAAGGACAGCTGCATGAACAGAACAAGTTGGACGAGGTTATAAAAAGATCTGCTGTTTGTGATGGAAGAGGAAGTGATATTTAGATCTAATGTCAATAAAACGAATCTTGAATTCCACCAGAAATATATATTTTTGGATAAGGTTATTTATACACTAAACAACTTTTTGATTTGGAGTAGACCTGCATATTATATAGTCAAACACAGATTAAAATATCCCAGAAAAAAAAAACCTTTGGGCCGTTTCTCACACTGTAACAACCCCTGTGATACCATCAGCTCCCAGTCCCTCTCCCAGTCTCCCAGTCCCTCTCCCAGTCCCTCTCTCAGTCCCTCTCCCAGTCCCTCTCCCAGTCCCCCAGTCCCTCTCCCAGTCCCTCTCCCAGTCCCCCAGTCCCTCTCCCAGTCTCCCAGTCCCTCTCCCAGTCCCTCTCCCAGTTGCCCAGTCCCTCTCCCAGTCCCTCTACCAGTCTCCCAGTCCCTCTACCAGTCCCTCTCCCAGTCCTTCTCCCAGTCTCCCAGTCCCTCTCCCAGTCCCTCTCCCAGTCCCTCTCCCAGTCTCCCAGTCCCTCTCCCAGTCCCTCTCCCAGTTGCCCAGTCCCTCTCCCAGTCCTCCAGTCCCTCTCCCAGTCTCCCAGTCCCTCTCCCAGTCCCTCTCCCAGTCTCCCAGTCCCTCTCCCAGTCTCCCAGTCCCTCTCCCAGTCCCTCTCCCAGTCTCCCAGTCCCTCTCCCAGTCCCCCAGTCCCTCTCCCAGTCTCCCAGTCCCTCTCCCAGTCTCTCTCCCAGTCTCCCAGTCCCTCTCCCAGTCTCCCAGTCCCTCTCCCAGTCCCTCTCCCAGTCTCCCAGTCCCTCTCCCAGTCTCCCAGTCCCTCTCCCAGTCCCCCAGTCCCTCTCCCAGTCTCCCAGTCCCTCTCCCAGTCCCTCTCCCAGTCCCCCAGTCCCTCTCCCAGTCTCCCAGTCCCTTTACCAGTCCCTCTCCCAGTCTACCAGTCCCAGCCCACTTGTTCTTACCTGGGCACTGGTGTCACTCCCTGGCAGGGGTGAGGAGATGACCTGGATGATGTTCCTCTGGTTCCAGGACAGGCAGGGTCCCTGGTGAACCCAGGTCCGGCTGCTGTCAGGTGGGGTTGATCTGCAGCCTGGTCCTGGTGTCTGCTGGAGATCCTGGTCCTTGTCCTGGAGATGGTTCAAGCAGCAGGCAGGGCAGGTGTCTGTCTCCCTGACAACAGAGAAATCCTTAGCCTGGGTCCTGAGGCAGATGGTCTCTCTCTCTGTTTCTCTCTCTCTCTGTCCCTGTCTCTCTCTCTGCCTGTGTCTCTCTCTGCCTGTCTCTCTCTTGCTGCCTCTATCTCTCTGTCTCTGTCCTGGCTCTGCCTCTCTCTCAGACGGTGGTACAGGTGTTGCTACCAGGGCTGGCAGGCACAGCTCAAACTCTCCAGCTCTCTCTGTGACAGGGCACCTGCCTAGGGTGTGGACTGAGGGAGTGAGTGAGCGTGAAGGAATTCCTGCTCCATTGACAACAGCTCATATTTATAGGGCAGCCCTCTTCCACTTGTGCACACAGTCTGTGTGTGTGAGGCATGACCTCGTTATAGGAGTTTGGCTTTCAGTGTCTTCCCTGCCCCCCTACTCCCCTGCCCCCCACCTCTTCTAAGGAAATGAGGAACCTTTTCAGCTCTGATGGTACAATACAAGAGGGGAAAACTTGGAACTGCTTCCTAGCATTGTTTAATAAAGTTCTAGTCATGGCTGTCAGACCTTTAAAATGAATCTGAATGTTTTTTCCAACACAATTAATTAATTAGTTTAATTGTTTGATACATTTTGAAAATAGTATAAGTTACTTACTACATGAAAAAAATTGAAATAGAAAAATAAAAAAGCCTAATTGGTATTTTGTCAAATGTGGTACAACCTTAATTTTTTTCGTTTTCAAAAGCGTAATTGACAACAGCACGAATGACAAATTATTCAGGCTGCGACATCTGTAACGTTATCAAATAATTTCACTGATGAGAAACATCGCCCTCAATTTTAGGTTACTTTATTTGTACCCGCAGGTAGATCTGGTTATTCCAACATGATTCATAATATATATGTTTATATATATTATATATATATATTATATATATATAATATATATATATTATATATTATATATATATATATGTTTATATATATTATATATAATAATTATATGTTTGATCTGTTTTGTCTGAACTTCCGTCTTATCCTCCGGTTTGAGGAGGACTGACAGCGGTTTCACAAAATAAGCCAAAGACGAAAAATAACTGTCGGGAAAGTAGCGGTCCAAAATTGGAAATGTACATTCCACTGGCACTGAGCTGTCTGTGTTGCTAAATAACTCTCAGGGGGCCTTAGCTGACACAACATGTTTATAGGGACAAAACATTTATTTTATTACTGAACATATCTTACCTGTTGTACCTTCAGCCCTCTTCAGTTCCTGTCTTCTAATCCTGTTTGGTTTGGTTTCTGATTGGTGGTTCACGTGAAGTGGCCAAAATATAACCTTTTGAAACATTATTTTGTAAACGTTTTATCATCCACACTGTGCGTGTGTGTTTGTGTGTCTGTGCGTGTGTTTGTGTGTCTGTGTTTTTGTCTGTGTACAGGTAGATAGCTGTCGAATAGGGGTGGTCCCTGTTATGCACGTCACCAACAGGTACATTCACAGCAGTCTCCAGATTTTTCTTCACATGTGGAAAGCCTTTCCTCATGACAACTGATAACCACAACAAAAAAACAGAAAAATATTTTTGTTTCCTTCTTCCTTGAACACAAGTAGCCTTATTCAACACCCTGTCTCTGCATTTTTGTCATCCTGTTTCTAATCTGTCATTTGAAGACACAAGGACAGTATATTATCCACAACTGTTTAAGCCACAACCCTTCAAAACACACACACAAGTGGTTTATCAATTACCCACAAGCACACCATGCATTTGGACTATGTACTTAAGAACCAGTATCAGTTTCAATACAACCAAACATTAATTACATCACACTTCTGTAGAGAATCAAAAGATATTGTTGCTTTCAGACCTGTACATAGTTTCAAAGCTCTATACATGCTAAGCCAGCGCTTTGAGGGAGATCTCAATGTTCGGGGCTTGAATGGAGTGATTGCGAGATGTGGACGAGGTGTGTTAAGCCTGCGTCAGAGCCACACAGGGACCTGTAATGGTAGAGCAGCATGGCGTTTGTTTGTTATAGACACACCAATACAAACGCACTCCATCACTGCCCTTTCACGCCTGCTACGTTTAAACAGTGTTTTAACTGTTTGTTTATCTGTGCGTGTGTGGTGTGTGTTATTTGTGTGTGTCTGCTGTCTGTGTGTGTCTGGTGTGTGTGTGTGTGTGCTGTGTGTTTGTTGTAGTGCTTATAGTAAAGGTGATGAGCTGTTGAAACAGTTATATATTATGTATTACACAGTTTAGATCCATTCACTAACTAATCCCAACCATCTATCAGTGCTATCAAAATACAGATCTCAGAGCTGAGCTTGAGTCATTTTCTTCATCTCCTATTTGCTTTCGGTTTTACACACATCCCATTCCCATTCATGTGGGAAATTTGCATGGCAGTTTATTCAGCTATGAACCCCTGATAGAGAGGTGGTGCTAATCTGACCTCTTAAGGGGTCTAGGGACGAGGCCCTATGAATGGCAGGTAGAAATCTGGTGTGACAGCATGCTGAGGGCCAGTATGACCCCTGCATGACGCCACCTGAGACTGATGTCCCTTATCACCTAAACATCTCTAACTGCTGAGCCTCCACAGTAAGCAGGTGGATGTGGGCTGGTCTCTGACTCACTCACAAACGCTTTTTCTTTTTTTCTGTTGTAGATGCTATCTCAGTCTTGGTTTGTAGTCAGATAAAGATCAATTGTTCTGTTATTCCTGCATCTAGAGGGTATTGTTTTGTCAAATATATGTAAGCAGGTGTCTTTCATATGAGTGACATCCTCAGTTGTAGATTATTGCACAATTTTTGACTCTGTTATTTTATATCTATTGTTTATTTTGTTAAACTGCCACAGTCTGACAGACACAACAGCATTCATAAGGATGACAGGACTGTGAGTCTTGACTTCTAATTAACGTGTTAGACGATGTCTATATTTAACCATAAAAAAAGTATTTTACAGAATTTATATGTGGAATTTGGAGTTTAGGGAACTCAATGTGCACAGTGTTATATACTCACGGCAAACTTGAACAAGTTTTGTCAATGAGGCTGAGCAGTTGACCACGAAGCCTTCCACGAATGGATTTTTTGTTGTTTCGATTTTTCCTTCAGAACCATTTTAATGACAGGGACTCACATTTGCAATGTGAACCACAGCATCGATGTGTCATGTGACAAGGCTTTTGTCCTAAAGCCACAAGAAGGAGTTTCAAGTTGGAAAATCACACTAACATCTCCGAGTGCCAAGTGCTTAGCATGTCACCACTAGACACAGGCTTCATGACACACAATACATATATCTTAGTATTTTTTTTATCAAGAATGTTGCATTTCCTGACGACAAAAAGCCCTCCACCTGAGCCTGTCTGCTATCTCGCTCTATTTACCTGATGTGGATCAGGGTTAGGCTCAGCCCAGCAGCTGCTGACTGTGTCAGGGTTAGGCTCAGCCCAGCAGCTGCTGACTGTGTCAGGGTTAGGCTCAGCCCAGCAGCTGCTGACTGTGTCAGGGTTAGGCTCAGCCCAGCAGCTGCTGACTGTGTCAGGGTTAGGCTCAGCCCAGCAGCTGCTGACTGTGTCAGGGTGACCAGGTCGGAAGTGAGCAGTATTACTCCTGCACACACACGCTGCAGTATTACTGCACATCCTGCACACACACACATGCTGCCCCGCAGCCTGCTGGCTCACCGCTCATTCAGGTGTTTAATGAAGGTGGCATCATGCAGATCACTATCAGAGAGTGGCATCATGCAGATCACTATCAGAGAGTGACATCATGCAGATCACTATCAGAGAGTGGCATCATGCAGATCACTATCAGAGAGTGACATCATGCAGATCACTATCAGAGAGTGACATCATGCAGATCACTATCAGAGAGTGACATCATGCAGATCACTATCAGAGTGACATCATGGCCATTCAGAGGACACATCCTGTAAATTATGATATACATTTTATTTACACTGAAATCTAATTGCGGTGGTCATACTGACCATTCTGAGGATCCCTGATAAAAGTGAATATCTGAAAGCATTTGTTATTGAAATTTGTACTTTCCTGTAAATAACATGTAAGTGTTGAGCAATATTTAAACACCACCACTTGGTTCAATCTTTCTGTAAATAATAGTAAACATTTTACATTCTTATTTTTTACTTTACACTGAAATGGCGAGCCTATATTTTCTTTCGTGATTTGCAGTGCTTTCATAGCTTTCAAACTTTATTGAGATTATTGTCTAGTGAACATCGTACAAAATGGTCCACAACTAAATGTTTTGATCATACCTTGGGTATTTTCCCAACTGTAGATGTGACAAATCACAAGTGTAGTTTGCACTGGCAGTAGAAACACTACATATTATTCAAGCTTTTATTCTGCTTTAACTGTTTGAATTAAATATGTGAGTCCATCACTTGTTTTAAGATCAAATCATTGGACTGAACTCAGTATTTAATATGTGTTGTTTATGATGATAATATTTGAGGAATTTGAATAATTTGGGTATTCATCAAGTATTTTATACATTTTACCCAGATTATTTTTTGAGTGATGCAATTTAAAGACTGGTGAGATTGGCTGTTTGATTTGGCGTTTGTCTACTTTTTTTAATTACAGGTTCCACAAAGTTTCACAATATACGGAAGAAAAGTCAATATTTGCCCGTATTTCTCAATTTACTGAAAGTCTGCACCAACCAATGAAATGAACACCTGCAAATACACATGATACACACACACACACACACACTGGCTCACGGATTCATGGCTGACATCATGCATCAAATATCAGACATTTCAACGGTGATCTGGTTAAGGAAGTCAGTCCTTTAAACTTCTGAAGAATCACTTAACTCAAAAGATGTCAACAAAGTCAACAAATGGAAGAAATAACGAGCAAAGTAAAACATAAAATCTCTCAACGTAACCCTGTTGCTACTTCCTGGTTTGCTGGAACCCAATAACCTAATGAGGCCAGACACCTGCGCAGGCCTTGGCCCGCGTGCAGTAGCCGCGAGGGCGGAGCGAGCAGAGCAAACTGCAGTAACCCCCGGGGCAGCTCGTACCTCGCGGCTGGTTTCACAGTAAATAACGGCCGCGCAGTAAACGTGAGAAGAAGCCCCGGTGTCACACAGCTGCTGAACGGCCTTTTCAATAACATCAACTATCAATTCAGGACGGTCCAGTGTCGAGTGAGGAGTTGTTTGGATGAGCGGTAGGCGACTAATGAATGTACATGTTAAAACCGTTCCCCACCATGTTGAGCTGCACAAAGCAATGGAGCACTGCATCGCGCTTAAAATAAATAGGCTAGACACATCCCAAAATTTTTGCCGCCAACGGGCACTGCATTAGTTCAAAATCAAATTAATTATGAATGCATTTGTATGTTGCTTTGAATCAAATCAATTCACTTTATTAATCCTGAACTTAATTCAATTGTATATTTGGTCTAACTGTGTGTGCACAATTAGGCCTACAGAATAATTAGGCCTCATCACACATACACACACGAAGATCAGGCAGGGTACTATCTTCTCAATACTAACACATTTGATTTAACTAATACTTTAACAATACTATATAAACACACAAACAATCCTTTGATTCTCCTATATAGCCTCTCTTCTATAGCCTGTACCAGAGTACCTATCCAGCACACAGGAGACAACTAAGATGAACCCTACCATTTTTATTTTACATTTAGTCTCTTTAGCAGACGCACTTATCCAGAGTGACTTACAGTGCATACAGGGACATTTTCCATGAGGCAAATAGGGTGAAGTGCCTTGCCCAAGGACACGTTCTTTGGCACGGCCGGGAAGCAAACTGGCAACCTTCAGATAACTAGCCCGATTCCCTAACCGCTCAGCCACCTGACTCCCCCACCCCCCTACCAGACACACCCCACCCTTATCTCCCCACAAAACACACACTTCTGGATTCCTTGTTTCAGTGTTAATTTATTCATACAAATGTTTTTTTTATACATACAGGAAAAAGGCTTAATTTTGTTGTTGTGTTCTCTTTTGATAAATGTGCTATCTTAGGACTGTTAACGCAAACTCTCACCCCATCCATTACCAGGCCATCCAGACCAAATCTATCCATCGACACTAATTGAAAGAAAACAAAAAAAGAAATAAAACAAAAAAAAAAGTACAGCAAAATTATATAATATCTGGTCTTTTACACACCGCCTAACACACACACACACACACACACACACACACACACACACACACACACACACACACACACACACACACACACACACACACAGCTGACAGTGATCCGTTGATGTGAAGTGAAAGTGATCAGAGAAGACAGGCCAGTGTGACCTATGTGGGCCGGCAGTCGTAGAAACAGACACTGGGAGGACCCTATGCTGCTTACACAGACCATAGTGACTGGGAGGAAACAGACACTGAGGGGACCCTATGCTGCTTACACAGACCATAGTGACTGGGAGGAAACAGACACTGAGGGGACCCTATGCTGCTTACACAGACCACTGGGAGGAAACAGACACTGGGGGGACCCTATGCTGCTTACACAGACCATAGTGACTGGGAGGAAACAGACACTGAGGGGACCCTATGCTGCTTACACAGACCACTGGGAGGAAACAGACACTGGGGGGACCCTATGCTGCTTACACAGACCATAGTGACTGGGAGGAAACAGACACTGAGGGGACCCTATGCTGCTTACACAGACCATAGTGACTGGGAGGAAACAGACACTGAGGGGACCCTATGCTGCTTACACAGACCATAGTGACTGGGAGGAAACAGACACTGAGGGGACCCTATGCTGCTTACACAGACCACTGGGAGGAAACAGACACTGGGGGGACCCTATGCTGCTTACACAGACCATAGTGACTGGGAGGAAACAGACACTGAGGGGACCCTATGCTGCTTACACAGACCACTGGGAGGAAACAGACACTGGGGGGACCCTATGCTGCTTACACAGACCATAGTGACTGGGAGGAAACAGACACTGAGGGGACCCTATGCTGCTTACACAGACCATAGTGACTGGGAGGAAACAGACACTGAGGGGACCCTATGCTGCTTACACAGACCATAGTGACTGGGAGGAAACAGACACTGAGGGGACCCTATGCTGCTTACACAGACCATAGTGACTGGGAGGAAACAGACACTGAGGGGACCCTATGCTGCTTACACAGACCATAGTGACTGGGAGGAAACAGACACTGAGGGGACCCTATGCTGCTTACACAGACCATAGTGACTGGGAGGAAACAGACACTGGGGGGACCCTATGCTGCTTACACAGACCATAGTGACTGGGAGGAAACAGACACTGAGGGGACCCTATGCTGCTTACACAGACCATAGTGACTGGGAGGAAACAGACACTGAGGGGACCCTATGCTGCTTACACAGACCACTGGGAGGTAACAGACACTGGGAGGACCCTATGCTGCTTACACAGACCATAGTGACTGGGAGGAAACAGACACTGAGGGGACCCTATGCTGCTTACACAGACCATAGTGACTGGGAGGAAACAGACACTGGGGGGACCCTATGCTGCTTACACAGACCATAGTGACTGGGAGGAAACAGACACTGAGGGGACCCTATGCTGCTTACAGACCACTCAGACTTCTGGGAAAAGCATTCCCTGAGGAAACCAATAGGTGAGTTCGACTTCATGCAGCGCCGGCAGCGCCGACAGCAGACTGCAGGCGGCTGACTTAAAGCTGAGAATGCCATTGGCTGCTTCGAGTCAGTCGGGCTGCAGGCGGCTGCAGACGACGCCGGCACTTTATGATGTCAAACTCACCTTTTGAAACCCACACATTTACTTCCTGGTTTCCTCTGGCCTGTAGTGACAATGAATCAGCTGTTGAAGTTGGACCATTGTGATTGGTTGGAAGAGAAGGTCTAAATGTGGCCTCAGCAACCAGACACGCTGTTACCTGTCAGTGTTGCTGATCCCTTGTACTTTGTGAACAATAATGAACTAAACACGCCCGCCGCATGGCTGCATCCTCCATCCTACATGTGGACATTCCACAGCAGGCAGAAATATCAGCACTTCATCACTTGTCATGTGCCCAGTCAAACCTCACTCGAAGCTGCACTGATCCCAAGGCATCACAGCAAGCATCCAGAAACCACGCCAGCATCATTCAGCCCCAGGTCACATGTCACATGATCAACTGAGAAGTCAGACAAGCTGGCAGAGCAGCTGTTTCAGGGGTGTGTGTGTTGAAGACGGACAGAATATTTAGACTACCTTCTCCGCACACATCAATGCAGCAGCAGTAGTGATGCAGCAGTAGTGATTCAGCAGCAGCAGCGATGCAGCAGGTGTAGCTGCAGGGTCGACACAGACACACAGCCGCCTGTCTGTCCCCCCCCCGGGACAAACACTTCATACATTATTATTTCATGAGCCAAAATATTACATCTAGAATATTGATTCAAAAATATTTCAAATAAGCATGATATAGTGTTAGCCCCCGGGGCTGTTTGGTGGAAGTGTGATTGAGTTGGACCTATAGCGCCATCTGGTGTCTTCAAAGGACAATGTTACTTGATTTGGGGACGACCTTGCATTGGTGGCATAGCCAAGACTGGACAGCACAAGCCTACAGACCTCAGAGACAAAACAAGACAGAATGTTATCTTGCCTACGAGGCGTGAATCCTTGTTGTGACTCATCAAGCACTACTGAAATAGTCATAAACAAATGTTGAAGTTGAGAGAAAAAATAAAGAATATTCGGTTTGATCAATTCAGTCGCCGCAACATCCATACCCAGACAGTATACACTGTTTAATGTTCAGTAAAATCCAAAAGAAAATCCAGCACACATGCCCACATACAGACTCGCACTGGCGTGCACACACAGATCCTGAATCTACACCCACTCACCAGGCAAACTAGATAATGATGGCTTCTTGTCTTTGTGTCATTCCCATGTTCCCGTGTGTCCCCTCCCACGAGCCCTGGGCCTCGTTCGCGTACCTGCTTCACGAGGTGCAGACGGCTCACAGAGAACTGATCAAGTTGTGTTTATAGCCTGTCTTTAGGGTGTAGAGCGATCTGTCCGCAGCATTCAGACATGTGGATCCACACGCTCTGGGGTCCTGGTCCCACAGCCAACGCTGACATCCCAGGCCCTCGCTGGGGTTCCTGTTTGTGGGACAAGCTGAGGGCTGGGGGTGGGGCAGAGATGGGGATAGGGCTGGGGATAGGGGTGGGGATAGGGGTAGGGCTGGGGATAGGGGTGGGGCTGGGGCAGAGATGGGGGCTGGGGCTGGGAATAGGGGTGTGGGCAGAGATGGGGGCTGGGCCGAGGATGGGGATAGGGGTGGGGCTGGGTTTGGGGCTACAGTTGGTGCTAGGGGCTGGAACCGGAGGCTGGGAAAGGGGCAGTGAATTGGGGGTTGGGGAGGGAGTAAGGGCTGGAGGCAGGGGTTGGAGGCAGGGTTGGAGGCAGGGCTGGAGGCAGGGCCAGGGAGAGGCTTATCAAGAGTCCATATGAAAGAAGTTTTCCTCTGGTCTCCAACCCCCTGCTTTCCAGGAGCTCCAGGACAGACCAGCAGCGTGTCTCCCCAGGACAGACCAGCAGCGTGTCTCCCCAGGACAGACCAGCAGCGTGTCTCCCCAGGACAGACCAGCAGCGTGTCTCCCCAGGACAGACCAGCAGCGTGTCTCCCCAGGACAGACCAGCAGCGTGTCTCCCCAGGACAGACCAGCAGCGTGTCTCCCCAGGACAGACCAGCAGCGTGTCTCCCCAGGACAGACCAGCAGCGTGTCTCCCCAGGACAGACCAGCAGCGTGTCTCCCCAGGACAGACCAGCAGCGTGTCTCTAGCTCTGTCCAAAAGGGTATGGCCCGTGGATCCCCTGGAGGAGGAGAAGGTAAGGGTTAACACACACTCTGTAAGGGTTAACACACTGGATCTGATTCAGCCTAGATCACCCTAACCCTAGATCACCATCCCCAGTAGTTACAGCAACACTGAATCTGAACCCACAAGTGACAGTAATAATATTAATAATAACAATAATGTAATGTTAATTGAGCTTTGATCCAAAGCAACAAACATCGGAGGTTCGAACCTGTGACCTCTTGATCTGCACTCACTGTACACTCCACTCTAAAACGTAGTAGTGGGACATGAGCACAGCTATGACAGTCCTTACTGACAGGTGCGTTTGCATATTACGGGAGTCAGATGGCTGAGCAGTGAGGGAGTCGGGCTAGTAATCAGAAGGTTGCCGGATCGATTCCCCGCTGTGCCAAATGACGTTGTGTCCTTGGGCAAGGCACTTCACCCTACTTGCCTCGGGGGGGAATGTCCCTGTACTTACTGTAAGTCGCTCTGGATAAGAGCGTCTGCTAAATGACTAAAAATATTACTATGTTTGTGTTCTGTCCTGACAAACTAGTACTCAAAGGTCCTTTCAATGTAAGGGCCAATATATAGACTAGAGGGGGAAGGATACATTGAGGTATAGTTAGTTATCTGTCCGCTGTGTATTCATCCAGAACAGCAGCCTATTTGTGTCCTGGACCAGAGGGATTCTAGATGTTCTGAACACCCAGAAGGACTCAACAACAACAGCTAACAATCACAATGTTACAACAGTACAGTTGTGTCAGACTACGAATACACCAGCTGACTTTTGAACCATGATGACGCGTCACCTTTGGTATACTAAAAGAAAGGTGTGGGCTGACCTGACCTATCAAATCATCCCAACCACCTCCCTGGGTTCACTGTTCCATATCGCTGGCTGGCTGCAGAGGGATCTGGCAGGTGAGGGTTCAGGGCATGACTATTGTAACTCTCCACAGGTTCACAGCCAGGCAGCAGTGGAAAGGCCTGGACACTGGTGGGCAATCTCTTTCACAACGACACAGAGACTGTACAATATGGGGAAAATCTGTGGATGCAAATTGGCTTGAAATTCTTTTTGGATTTGAATCCTCCCTGGTCTGACCGCATGAGCAGCTGACATCATCAAAAAAAAACCTGGACACGTCCACAGGCCAAACTCCGAAACAGGAAACAGGAAGCTCAAGGCGGTCAGGAGAGGCGTGAGCATGCTACCTGACTGTAAGCCACAACTGATAGGCTGGCCGCTCTGTTGACGGCATTGTGTGACAGGCCGTTCACGTCCTGGCCATCTGGCGAGCCTTCCCATGATCCTCCTGGGTCTTTGAGGAGGTCGCGGTCGGTGTCATGCTTGTTCCTCTGCGGGGAGGCGAAGGGGTTGAAGTCTCCCCCCTCGGGGTTGCGGTGAGGCTGCGTGTTGAATTCCGTCTGGAAGGACGACAGCTGCTGGGTTACACCCAGGAGACCCCCCACCTCCACACTCAGAATCACCCAGATGACATCTGAGGACAGAGGGAGGAGAGGAGAGAGAGAGAGAGAGAGAGAGAGAGAGAGAGAGAGAGAGAGAGAGAGAGAGAGAGAGAGAGAGAGAGAGAGAGAGAGAGAGAGAGGGGGAGGGAAAATATATAAAAATTAAGATAAAATGAGAGAAAGAATAAGAAAGAGAGAAATAAAGACAGAAAAAGGTGCTAAGCATTATATTCTGGTAATTGTATCAACACACTCCAGACCCATACCAGGCCATCCACTAAGCCAAACTGAGTTGGTCTAGAGTGTGGTATTGAGTGTTGGGTTAGTGGTGTAGTGTTAGGTTAGCGGTAAGGTGGTGAGGTGTAGTGTTAGGTTAGTGGTGAGGTGTAGTGTTGGGCTAGTGGTGAGGTGTAGTGTTAGGTTAGTGGTGAGGTGTAGTGTTGGGTTAGTGGTGAGGTGTAGTGTTGGGTTAGTGGTGAGGTGTAGTGTAGTGTTAGTGGTGAGGTGTAGTGTAGTGTTAGTGGTGAGGTGTAGTGTTGGGTTAGTGGTGAGGTGTAGTGTTGGGTTAGTGGTGAGGTGTAGTGTAGTGTTAGTGGTGAGGTGTAGTGTAGTGTTAGTGGTGAGGTGTAGTGTTAGGTTAGTGGTGAGGTGTAGTGTTGGGCTAGTGGTGAGGTGTAGTGTTGGGTTAGTGGTGAGGTGTAGTGTTGGGCTAGTGGTGAGGTGTAGTGTTAGGTTAGTGGTGAGGTGTAGTGTTGGGTTAGTGGTGAGGTGTAGTGTTGGGTTAGTGGTGAGGTGTAGTGTAGTGTTAGTGGTGAGGTGTAGTGTTGGGTTAGTGGTGAGGTGTAGTGTTAGGTTAGTGGTGAGGTGTGGTGTTGGGTTAGTGGTGAGGTGTAGTGTTGGGTTAGTGGTGAGGTGTAGTGTAGTGTTAGTGGTGAGGTGTAGTGTTGGGTTAGTGGTGAGGTGTAGTGTTAGGTTAGTGGTGAGGTGTAGTGTTGGGCTAGTGGTGAGGTGTAGTGTTAGGTTAGTGGTGAGGTGTAGTGTTGGGTTAGTGGTGAGGTGTAGTCTTGGGTTAGTGGTGAGGTGTAGTGTTGGGTTAGTGGTGAGGTGTAGTGTTGGGTTAGTGGTGAGGTGTAGTCTTGGGTTAGTGGTGAGGTGTAGTGTTGGGTTAGTGGTGAGGTGTAGTGTGGGGTTAGTGGTGAGGTGTAGTGTTGGGTTAGTGGTGAGGTGTAGTGTTGGGTTAGTGGTGAGGTGTAGTGTTAGGTTAGTGGTGAGGTGTGGTGTCTTACCTCCATAGAAGAGTCCGGTGGCGGTGCACATCCTCCACTGGCCCTGGTACATTCCCGGTGCGGCGGGGCTACACATCAGCACGCTCACATCAGAGATCTCCTGGGGGTCCAGGGAGCGCACCATCACCATGTTCACATGACCAAACTGGTCCCCACCGATGTACTTCAGACACACACCAGGAGGCCACGACTCTGCTCCTGCAACACACACACACACATCATTTAGTAATGTGGCAATTCCACACACACAATTTAGTAATGTGGCAATTCCACACAGAGATACACTGTCAATTCGAAACACACACACACATTACTGAACAACTCTCTTTCCAAATCTCTCAAATAAAACACACATTTACAGTCATTCACAGTCAGGCACACAACCTAATACACAAAATAACCATCTCTACTTCCACTATTACTGGCATGTTGGAACCTTCCAGAACACTCTGTGATATTGTGTATTCATCCTGTCCCCTCTGAATCCTCCGACCCACCTGTATTCTGGACCCTCCAGGTCTTGGTGAACTGTGTCTCTGGTGGGACCGACTCCCCCTCCCCGATCGTCACGTCCTCCACGAAGGACATGGACGGAGTATTGATGCTCGGGCTCTCAAAGTCATAATACGCACCTATAGCAGCTTGCAAGTTCCTGTTCCAAGAAACAAGGGGAGGACATTTTAACTTACATTTGGATAAGTGTGTCGTTGTCACTACAACGTATGTACAATAAAACAAGATCAAGCCCAAATATTCTTTATTTTCACTTTTAATGACATTGTCAATCCATTATAGATTAGGTGAAGGTCGTTCAGCAATAGTTTCTGTTAGATCTCATCCTGTCAGCGTTTTATTCAAACGCTAACCAACACTCACGACCCATTACGTCATTATCTACTCTGGCTGGCAAAGTTGTCTTGAGAAATACGAGCTAGCCTCTCAGGCTGTAGGACTCTGCAGTAGCTAACGAGTAGCTACTAGCCCACATTATCTACGTAAAGGAATGGATTTAAAGCAGATGTTTTAACAAATTTAACAGCAGTAAACCTTAACGTTAGACCGTAGCCTTGTGGTTTATTATTTAGTTAGCTACCTGGCTAGCTAACTAGCCTAGCTCATATAACTGTGGTACTAGGTAGCTAGCTGGCTAGTTGTAGTTTCTAATGCCATTGTTGGTAGCTCGTGCTAATCGTTTCAATCAATGCTGATAATGCCAGACACCCTTTCAAAACGACTCAAAAGCCTGAAGCGTTGGCCTTCTTTCAACCAACTATTTTCACATTCCTTTAGCATTGTGCAGGCTAATACGCTATCTAGCTAGGCCCCAAATCCCCGAGCTCACCAGTTGGTCATGTCGAGGAAGAAAGCGCAGCCTGCGGGGTTGAGTTGGAAGCCCAGCAGTCTTTGGAACTCAGAGATTAGGACGTCCTTGTCAGTGGTGCCCATGCAGCTGAACTTCTGCATGAGCTCTTGATCGAGATCTATGTCCATGCCCTCCATTGGCAGGTATCCCGTGGCGGAGACGGGGGTTCCTCTCCTAATTTACACCAAGGCCTTGTCCAGTCATAACAACCAGTTTATCAACAACAACCATGGTAGGGACCAGCGTTTGACGTTGCTACTATCGAACGTCATGCATCGTCACTAACATGGCTACGTCATCTGTTGCTATTCAAATGCATCATTTCATTGGCTAATCAATTAATGAACCAGATCGTAGGAAACTCCCAAGAATGAAGTACCAAAAACATTTTTTTACGTTAAATAAATCAAACTATCGAAAAAAGAAAGAAAGTATGCAATAATGCTGGCCATTTGTGTCGAGGTTACTGACAAACTAAATTGAACGGTAAAATACATTAAAAACATTTTAAAAACGTACACTTTATCACGTTTATTATTTTATTCTTATAAAGTTATGTATGTATTTATTGCCTGACCTTTTCTAGGTGGTCTGGCAGATTCTGAAAGCGTAATGACATTGCTGGAAGTGTACTTTTGCCCAAAATTAATTCAAATGATTTGAATCAAATCCATACAATTTCTGTCTTCTCACACAAAACATGCACTCAATCCCTTATTCGTGATCATTTAGTCAACCACTGACTAAAGACAAGGTATATAATAGCATTTGTTTCAGGTGGAACCGTGAGACCAAACCTTGCGTCTACGAATATTTATATCGAACACCAGGCAGGAAGTGACGAAATCACGGCGGCAGAGGGGCAGCGTTGCTTGAACAACATGCCGAAGTAAGTCTATTTTTCGATTACACAGTTAACTTGAAAGCATACTTCTCGTGGGTCCAATTATTTTAAACATGTTTATGAACAATCGTTTGAGCACGCTTGCTATGAAACATAAACATAAAAACGTGTTAGTAGCTAGCTCTTTTGGACGTTAGCTAGCTACAACATAGCTAGTGCTAGCTAGTAACGTTTGCTATGCTATCATCGCCGGCACTGTTGCCAGTGGATAATCTTTGCAACAGTTGACGTTACTATTATATTAATTGATCACTTAATATGTAAATTCACGTTGACTCTGAGAAAGTAAACGTAACTTTGTTAATCATATCAACGTATACTTTCTCGCTTTCTTAGAGGATGTAGTGATATTGGCTAAAATGCTTTGTTTGATGTTTAGACGAATTAGCTAGCTAGCTACAATGACCAAATCTCTTTAAATCCCGCAGATTTTACTGTGACTATTGCGATACGTACCTCACACATGACTCGGTAAGTGACTGAAGAATAATCATAAGATTTTGTGATGTAAAATACATTTCGTGAGGATGCAGTCAATAGTACTTTGTACTAAATACATACATTTCATGATGATGCAGTTATTAGTACTTTGATCTCATACAGCCGTCTGTGAGAAAGACCCACTGCAGTGGAAGAAAACACAAGGAGAATGTGAAGGACTACTACCAGAAGTGGATGGAGGAACAGGCGCAGAGCCTCATTGATAAAACAAGTAAGCAGACAGCGAACGTGGTGTCGGCACGTCGAAAGCCTTGTTCTCCGTGACTATCTGATTACCAAATTGACCCCGCGATTGGTGATGTGGTCGTGGGCAGTCACCGTGCTGCTGTTGGTGTGTCTGATGAGTGTTCTTCCTCCACAGCGGCTGCGTTCCAGCAGGGCAAGATTCCCAGCACCCCATTCCCTGGCGCCCCTCCCCCAGGTAAGACAGCATGGCCAAGCTGTGGATCAGAGATGATCTGATGCTTGCTGCTTCACATGTAGAAATTCTGTCAAACATACTTAGACCGGAGTGGACGGCACTTTGTTCCCCACTGCCATGAGTCCCCAGACAGGCTCTCTGTTCAGCTCCGCTGTACATCCACTGTTTCATCTACTAACAAAACTCAGGACCAACAAGTTGTTTCTTCAATATCTTTGTTCAGTGATTAATAACCTCTAATCTGTCAAATCTGAATAATCCTGTCTGTGTTGTGACCCCCAGGGGGCCCTCCGCGCCCCGGCATGCTTCCCACGCCCCCCATGGGAGGCCCCCCCATGATGCCTATGATGGGGCCCCCTCCTCATGGGATGATGCCAGGAGGACCAGGTAAGACTGGGACCCACAGCTCACTTTCAATTCAAATATAATACAACTTTATTGGTATAGCCCTTTTTACAAGCAATGTCAGAGGGCTTCACATACGCCCACAGAACTGCCCCTCAACCAACCTAAACCCTCAATTCACATTGTTCCTTGAATCTGACCACTGGACAAACAGTTAGAGCCATGTACCCCTAATGCATGATCCTCTGCCATACATTCTACATGCAGTATTCATACGTTGCATTAGATGAGTCTGCTAAATGAACAAAATGTCAATTTAAAATAAACATTGATCCTGAAATAAGTTAAAGGATATGACCAGATATTGAGAAAGTTTTGTTCGGTAACAGCTAATAAACAGTTGAACATATCACATAACATTAGTTTAAACGGCACTACATGTGTCAGACTTAATATGCAGTCATCAAATATGATCTGGTCTGTTTGTGAAGTCTGCCAAGATGTCTCCTTTAGGACAGGATTATTTATTCACCATACATGTCTGGCTGCTCCCCTCCATCTTACAACCCTCCAAGGACATGCGTCTGGGACTGAGTCCCCAACTATGTCATTTCAGGCCTGACCCGTCATGATGTGCTGACTGTGTTGTCATGGTGACCGGTGTCCAATCCTTCCTTTCCTGTCCTTCAGGTCCAGGAATGCGTCCACCAATGGGAGGCCATATGCAAATGATGCCAGGACCTCACATGATGCGTCCGCCTCGACCAATGATGATGCCGGTCCGTCCGGGCATGATGAGGCCAGACAGATAGGGCCCCCGGAGCTCCACAGGCCAGGAGGGAGCCCTCTGATTGGCTCCTTCATGAACATTCACTCTCTGACTCTGAAGGACTCTCGCTCTGCCACAGCAGTAGGTCGTTTTGAGTTTTTGGAGAAATTTGTGTTCCTGAACCGATCCTGGGAACCTATCCTGGGACTATCATCATTTTTAGAGTTAGACCCCCCCACACCCCCACCCCAACACACACACACCTGGTCATGGTGTTTGTTAGTGATGTCACACACAAGCAGATGTGTGATATTCCAACCTACAGGTCTTTTTGAAGCATGGTGTGTTTTTTTTAAGTTTCTGAATTAGATGCTCACTGTAAGACTTTACTTTCCAAGTCGACAGCTCCCTGATTTCTTTTTATTGTGCCATTGTTTTATAAAAATGTAGTCCAGTCTTCTCTTCGTGAAATAAAGTGTGTTGACTTGGAGTTGTGTTTGGGTTTGTGTGAGCTGTTAGCTGCCGTTGAAACAGCAGGTTGTGGAGGTCTGCAGAGGTTCTGCATGGTGACTTCCAGGTGGCGCTAGAGACTCACTGCAGCTCATCACAGAGACGGGGGGGCAGGTATGTGTGCAGGAGAGGAAGGAGAGGACAAGAGGAGGTGTGGGTCTGAGCTCTAGATCAGCAGTGGTATGTACTGTAATAGTAATGTCTTCGCTTTCAGGAAATTACTAAGTTATCCACAGATTTTCCAACATTCAATATGCCATAACCACAAGAAGAGATGCTTCAAACTACCTCTGATGTAGCAACTGATAACATGGATGCGTAGCTGTGCATAGTTAGCATCGATAGACAGTTCACAGCATCCATCAGGAATTCTTCAAAGCCGCGAGGTGCTAAAAATAAAATTCAGTGTCATCGCTTTTCTTAATATATTTAATTAAAGCATGATTGTAGGCAATCGCATGACTACTCTCAGGGATGGGATCCATTAAGGGCTCAATGAACATGCACTTTCCCCACGTCCTGCTGCCTGTGATGGCTGGCACTGCACTGAGATGGAAGACATGTTAATGTATATACTTCATATAGCTGCAGCATACGCCGATGTCCATGTGTCAGCTGGAATGGAAAGAGTTCTTTATGAATATTCAATTATCCCATAAAGAGGCGTTCAGGTCCCCTGGACCTGGGGGAGGGAGAGTGCAGTGGATGCGGTAGTTAAACATTGGAGCCTTTTAGACCATGGTTGCACTTTTTTGTGTTTTTTGGAAGAAAACAAGCTTTTTTTATTTACTTTTTCTTGGGTGAGTAGAATTCTGATTAGGTTTCCATGTGAGGGGCGGTTTAGATCAGTGGTTAGAGCAGCCTACTTCACTGCAGATGACGAGGTTGCCGGTTCAAAATCCTTACCGTAGGTTAATTTGCATAAAGGCGTCAGCTAATTTAGTGCATTGCAAAATTGCTCTGGAATGTTAACTTGTGAACAGGACAACCCAAAGTGTGTAGGACTTCGAAAATGACACCTAAATCTTTGAACATTTTCCGATTGTTCACGGACATTATCAAACCAGATGAGAGGAAGTGGCCTGGGGGATTAAAGCCAGCCCTGCTCTGATGCTCTGGTTGCTACTAGCTGGCGCGCATTTGATATTCCTATCGCGCAATCGCATGCATTAAATCGGTAGGATATTAACACTCAGAGCATGCAGGAGAAACTGCCATGTTGAGTTCTCCATTCAGTCCAGCAACCCCTCCTGTTCTGCAGACCACAAACAAAGACATTTATACACAAGATAAAGAGGCGTGAAAACAATGACAATTAGATTTATGCTTGGTTTAATTTAGTCTCGTTTCAATATAGCTAGCGTTTGGCAGTTCAAAGATTGTCATGCCAATAAAGCTCCTTTGATATCGTCCCTGTCTCAGCCAGGCGCTGGAGGATCTGTCCAGGCTTTCCATGCATGACCAGTCACAGAATTAAGTTAAATTCCAGTTGCAAGATTGACAGGGCAGACAGGGCTGGCTGCAGACAGGGCTGGCTGCAGACAGGGAGCCCATGGAACTGTACCTAAACCCTCAACCTAAAACCAAACTCAGTTATGGGTGAGAGTGGGTGAGGGAGTGGGCTGCCAATCAGAAATGAACGAATGGAATGACGGAAGCTTGGCAGAGTCCCTTCTCCTCACCCCCCGCTCACCCTCCCCTCACCCCTCCACTGCCCTGCCACCAACACCACTACTCTGTAATTTAATCCATTTAGTCATGGCTCTGAATCAATATCCATTTTCTGGAGCCTCAGGGAAAACTGCTCTCTCTCCTCTCTTTTCTCTTCTCTCTCCTCTTTCTCTCCCCTCTCTCCTCTTTCTCTCCCCTCTCTTCTCTCTTCTCTTCTCTCTTTCTGTCTGGATTATGCAGCAGGTCTTCTCTGGGGCTACATCTACACGTTAACATCAGAGGAAGAGTTTACACCTCACACGCTCCGTATCCCTCGGTAACAGTTAGCCCAGGTCCCTCACACCTGGTCACTATCACCTGGTCACTATCACCTGGTCCCTCACACCTGGTCCCTCACACCTGGTCACTATCACCTGGTCCCTCACACCTGGTCACTATCACCTGATCCCTCACACCTGGTCACTATCACCTGGTCACTATCACCTGGTCCCTCACACCTGGTCACTATCACCTGGTCCCTCACACCTGGTCACTATCACCTGGTCCCTCACACCTGGTCACTATCACCTGGTCACTATCACCTGGTCCCTCACACCTGGTCACTATCACCTGGTCACTATCACCTGGTCCCTCACACCTGGTCACTATCACCTGGTCCCTCACACCTGGTCACTATCACCTGGTCCCTCACACCTAGTCACTATCACCTGGTCCCTCACACCTGGTCACTATCACCTGGTTATTATCGCCTGGTCAATCACACCTGGTCACTATCACCTGGTCCTTCACACCTGGTCACTATCACCTGGTCACTATCACCTGGTCCCTCACACCTGGTCACTATCACCTGATCACTATCACCTGGTCACTATCACTTGATCACTATCACCTGGTCACTATCACCTGGTCCCTTACACCTGGTCACTATCACTTGATCACTATCACCTGGTCACTATCACCTGGTCCCTTACACCTGGTCACTATCACCTGGTCACTATCACCTGGTCACTACACTACACACACTGGTCTGTGTATGTAAGCCAGCTCATGCAGTATAATTGTTATTTTTCCTAGTTAACAACTTAAGTAGCTAATTAAAACAGCATTACTGTTGTGTTGTTTCTCCACATCATGGGAGGCCTACTGAAACATACTGCGGATTATAGTCTAACCTAGATTACTCTACTTCTGATTCATAACTTGCGCTAAACTTGAATTAAGTTAAATTCCAGTTGCAAGATTTAATTACTGGGCAATTACAAGTGAACCATGGAGGAAGGTGTCATGAAATGATGATTATAATTCCAACTCATCTCTTTCTCTCCTCAGCACTGTGATGGATTTAGTGTCAGGCAGTGTCTGACCAGCCAAGTGGAACTGATTTGGCCTGGTTGCCAGTGTAAAGGGTGGAACCTGAGAGATGTGGCACATTAGCAGAGTAAGGATTTATGTCTAATAAAACTGATTAATTATAAGTGATGATCCGACGTAAGTGTTTGTGTAGACTGAGGAAGGGTGCTGCACAGGGAGAAAGTATTTCTGTATATATGCCAGGAAATATTACATGGAAACAGAGTTTTCAGATGTAATGTCTTTATTTAACAGAGGTTGTGTCCAGCTTGAGACTTGAAACTGAAACAGAACAATTCTTCCTTCGGGGGTCACTGGCTGTGAGTGTTACACACACACACACATGTACACCCACATACACACACCCCCACCTAGCATCCATAGTAACCCTCCAAGACCTCTGCCACAATTCAACCTTGCCAATGACACAACATGCCTCTCTAGTCTCTGAAGGCGTCAACCTAATGGAGAGCCTGGAACGTTCCATTCTGCCACTCTGTTGTGCAGGATAGATCCAGCACACAGAGCTGTCCTGATCCAGCACACAGAGCTGTCCTGATCAAGCACACAGAGCTGTCCTGATCAAGCACACAGAGCTGTCCTGCACACAGAGCTGTCCTGATCAAGCACACAGAGCTGTCCTGATCAAGCACACAGAGCTGTCCTGATCAAGCACACAGAGCGCTGTCCTGATCCAGCACACAGAGCTGTCCTGATCCAGCACACACAGCTGTCCTGCACACAGAGCTGTCCTGATCCAGCACACAGAGCTGTCCTGACCCAGCACACAGTGTATTATAGACGTGTATTATTGTGTTTTGATTACTTTCTCGACAGTAAGTGCTTTCTGAGCTGATGTGTTGGAGGAGTTGAGGTCTGGAGCCGGACGGTTCAGGCTTCTGATCACAGCTAGGCTACCTGCTTCCCTGCCTCCTGCTTCCCTGCATCCTGCTTCCCTGCCTCCTGCTTCCCCGCCTCCTGCCTCCTGCTTCCCTGCCTCCTGCCTCCACATCTATTATAAATGCCTGCATGAAATATTCATTGTCAACATTTTAATTTGTAGAGGCAGTTTATAAAAGTCAGAAGGACAGAAACATTTGACCATAAAGCTCCAGAATGTCCTCCTCCTTGAAGTAATTCAGCAAGTTTGAAATGTGTTGCACACGATTATCTCTCCTCAAAGATTTTCTCAACTGCTTCTGTTGCGTTTGGGGCTAATGTTTTGCAGTGAAATATCATTTTGACATAAAAATGATACAGGGAGAATGATAAAGATGTTTGTGTATTTGAGTAAACTCCTTAAGAGTTGATTGTATTTCAGTTTTGGAAAGAGGCAGGTTTGAAGGTGACTAACTTAAACATGGAAGAGAAGAGCAGTCTTCTTCATGAAGGGTAAGTACCTTCCTATGGAACATACTACATAAGTGTTACAGCTGTTCACTTAAAAGTGTCTGTGTCATTTTGGAACAACTTAACCGGATGAATATTTAATTCAACCTCGCCTCATACAGAGGGATCTGAATTTTTCATCAAGGTCCTCATCTCATCGTAATATACAGTGCGGTGGTGCACCTCCACATTGCGGCCATCTTGAATTTTTAACTTCCTTTGAGGAAGAACGGGTCCCAGTGCATTCCACCCTGGCAAACTGTCAAGATACTTTGTCATACTTCTCTTTTGAGAGGCTCTCTGTCTGTCTGTCTGTCTGTCTGTCTGTCAGATACAGGGCTGGAACCTGAGATGCCGTGCTGGAACCTGAGATGCCGTGCTGGAACCTGAGATGCAGAGCTGGAACCTGAGATACAGAGCTGGAACCTGAGATACAGAGCTGGAACCTGAGATACAGAGCTGGAACCTGAGATGCAGAGCTGGAACCTGAGATGCCTACTGGAACCTGAGATGCCGTGCTGGAACCTGAGATGCCGTGCTGGAACCTGAGATGCCGTACTGGAACCTGAGATGCAGAACTGGAACCTGAGATGCCGTGCTGGAACCTGAGATGCCGTGCTGGAACCTGAGATGCAGAGCTGGAACCTGAGATGCAGGGCTGGAACCTGAGATGCCGTGCTGGAACCTGAGATACCGTGCTGGAACCTGAGATGCAGGGCTGGAACCTGAGATGCCGTGCTGGAACCTGAGATGCAGGGCTGGAACCTGAGATGCAGGGCTGGAACCTGAGATGCAGAGCTGGAACCTGAGATGCAGAGCTGGAACCTGAGATGCAGAGCTGGAACCTGAGATGCAGAGCTGGAACCTGAGATGCAGAGCTGGAACCTGAGAGGCAGGGCTGGAACCTGAGATGCGGCACATACACAGATGGAAAACCACTTCCACTTCACATTTTGTAATTCTTCTTCACAATTATTGTAAATATCGGCAACAATTTCTGCTCTATCACCGGGACAGAAGAATGCACACAGCAGATGAAAGAGCTTCACCGTGCAGACTGACTGAACCATCATCTTCTATTATCCTATTCAAACAACACTCATCATCCTCGCTTCCCAGAGGAGCCTGCAATCCTCTCCTCGCCAGTCAATAACACATTTTGTGTGAAATTGAAAACTCATCATGTGTAAGTACCTCTCCCAGAGTGTGTGGCTGTAACAGTGTCAGATGGAAACGAGGCAAGGTACTTCCACCCTGCACCTTCATCTTCACATCCCCAGTGACCTCCTTCCCTCCTCTTCCTCTCCTCTGACAGAAGCCCCAGTGACCTCCTTCCCTCCTCTTCCTCTCCTCTGACAGAAGCCCCAGTGACCTCCTTCCCTCCTCTTCCTCTCCTCTGACAGAAGCCCCAGTGACCTCCTTCCCTCCTCTTCCTCTCCTCTGACAGAAGCCCCAGTGACCTCCTTCCCTCCTCTTCCTCTCCTCTGACAGAAGCCCCAGTGACCTCCTTCCCTCCTCTTCCTCTCCTCTGACAGAAGCCCCAGGCCTGGCAGAGATTCTCCCCATCAGTGGCAGTCTGAGCATATTTGGTGCCCCGGGCGAGTTTTTCCACTTACCTAAACATATACATATATATGTGTAACTACACCCCACAGGTGTACAACTTGTATCCATATTCATATTATTCAAGTTGGTATATTATTAATGTTGCCAAACAATCGGTAGGAAAAAAATATATAAATAAATAATGACATGACCACCAGCTCGTCAGTGTGCTCTATGTACAGGATCCATCCACCCTGTCAAGGGCACCTGGCATGAAGACATGAGGCTTGAAGTGACCTCGCCGTCAGCCGTCAGAGATGTCAGGAGATGAACTACCCTCATCCTCTCACCCTGCCTCATCCTCTCACCATGCCTCATCCTTTCCCTTTCTCTGCCTCATCCTCTCACCCTGCCTCATCCTCTCACCCTGCCTCATCCTCTCCCTTTCTCTGCCTCATCCTCTCACCCTGCCTCATCCTCTCACCCTGCCTCATCCTCTCCCTTTCTCTGCCTCATCCTCTCCCTTTCTCTGCCTCATCCTCTCACCCTGCCTCATCCTCTCACCCTGCCTCATCCTCTCCCTTTCTCTGCCTCATCCTCTCACCCTGCCTCATCCTCTCACCCTGCCTCATCCTCTCACCCTGCCTCATCCTCTCCCTTTGTCTGTCTCATCCTCTCCCTTTCTCTGTCTCATCCTCTCACCCTGCCTCATCCTCTCACCCTGCCTCATCCTCTCTCCCTTCCTCTGCCTCATCCTCTCCCTTTCTCTGCCTCATCCTCTCACCCTGCCTCATCCTCTCTCCCTTCCTCTGCCTCATCCTCTCCCTTCCTCTGCCTCATCCTCTCCCCCTTCGTCTGCCTCATCCTCTCACCCTGCCTCATCCTTTCAACCCGCCTCATCCTCTCACCCTGCCTCAACCTCGCTCCCTTTCTCTGCCTCCAGATCACCACCACCCTCCGGTTTCCCTCGTAAACTATCAGTCACGTTCACAAGACAGGGTGTCCTTTCTGTTTGATTGGTTGAACATTTGGACTGTTGCGTGTGGTTGGTTCTGGTGTGGTCTGTGAGCGATCAGAGCATGCAGCGATCTGATAGGTGATTAAAAACTATGCACGTGTTCTATTTCTATGTATTTCTCTGTGTGGATTCAGGCCGTCTTATTCTGCCAACAGCAATAACAAGGAAATGTGTTTAATATGTCACCAGCCCTTCGTCATGGCAACCCCATGATGAGAAAACCAAACACATGTACCTCATCTCACTATTGTTTTCACAGGAAACCCTGCACACTTCTACACACACACACACACACACACACACACAGGGCTGCTCAGTACAGGAAAACCTGCACACCTCTACACGCACACGAGCACACGTATTTGCACACTAGTGGAATCACATATACACTCACTCTGCCCCAGGCCCTGAGACACACCAGAGATGAACACTACCACACTGAGGCAGTGAGACCAGAGATGAACACTACCACACTGAGGCAGTGAGACCAGAGATGAACACTACCACACTGAGGCAGAGACACCAGAGATGAACACTACCACACTGAGGCAGTGAGACCAGAGATGAACACTACCACACTGAGGCAGTGAGACCAGAGATGAACACTACCACACTGAGGCAGAGACACCAGAGATGAACACTACCACACTGAGGCAGTGAGACCAGAGATGAACACTACCACACTGAGGCAGAGACACCAGAGATGAACATTACCACACTGAGGCAGTGAGACCAGAGATGAACACGACCACACTGAGGCAGAGAGACCAGAGATGAACACTACCACACTGAGGCAGTGAGACCAGAGATGAACACGACCACACTGAGGCAGAGACACCAGAGATGAACACTACCACACTGAGGCAGAGACACCAGAGATGAACACTACCACACTGAGGCAGAGACACCAGAGATGAACATTACCACACTGAGGCAGTGAGACAGATGCTGCTGGAACATCATAGTCTGCAGGATCTCCTTGATTAGCTCCTAGCTCGTCTTAATATCAACGCTGTGGGCGGGGTTCCTGCTGCACCATCTGCAAGTCGCTTTGGATGAGCGATTCTGCCAAGAGAAGTAATGTTGTTTTATTAATTAAGTTATATTCGTACTACATTTACATTTAGTCATTTAGCCGACACTCTTATCCAGAGCGACTTACTGTAAGTACAGGGACATTACCCCGGGGTAAGTAGGGTGAAGTGCCATGCCCAAGGACAACGTCATTTTGCACAGGAACCAGCAACCTTCTGATTAATAGGAGGAGAGAGAGGAGAGGAGAGAGAGGAGATGAGAGGGGAGAGAGAGGAAAGGAGAGGAGAGAGAGCGAGAGGAGAGGAGAGAGAGGAAAGGAGGGGAGGAGGAGAGAGAGGAGGGAGAGGAGAGGAGAGGAGAGAGAGGAAAGGAGGAGAGGAGGAGAGGAGAGAGAGGAGAGAGGAGAGAGAGGAGAGAGGAGAGGAGAGAAAGTGAGAGAGAGAGCACCCACACAGCTCAACACAACAGGCAGTCACACCTGATAAATCTCAGTGAACAGAACACTGACTACATTTTATTGAGATGACTAAACAACAACATGCCTGGCATGAAATCCTTCCAAACCGCTCCCAGCCATGTAGCCCATTGTTGAACTGTTGTTGACATGGAGTAAATATTTACAGATGACTGAAGTCTCCACGGTGCATTAGAGGGACAGGAGGGACAGTTGTCCTGGTCCTTCATCTGGCTACAGAGCCCTGGGGGCCACAGTGAGTCATCAAGACACACACAAAAACAGGCAGAGAGACAGGCAGGCAGACAGGCAGGCCGGCAGACAGGCAGGCAGACAGGCAGGGAGACAGACAGACAGGCAGCTAGGCAGACAGGCAGAGAGACAGACAGGCAGACAGGCAGCCAGACAGGCAGAGAAACAGACAGAGAGACAGACAGGCAGATGGGCAGCCAGACAGGCAGAGAGACAGACAGGCAGACGGGCAGCCAGACAGACAGGCAGAGAGACAGACAGGCAGACAGGCAGGGAGACAGACAGGCAGAGAGACAGACAGAGAGACAGGCAGGCAGGCCTTGAGATCTCCTCCTACTGTAGCTGTCACAAATGGAGCTGACCAGAGACAGGAAACTGAGTCAGAGCCATTTTTTTGTGCAGCACTTTGTGTTAGAAGCATTGTCACAGAGCGCTTCACAGATGCCCACAGAGTAGCACCTAATGTGGGGGTCAGATGGCTGAGGGGTTAGGGAATCAGGCTATTAATCTCATTCTCTTGGGCCTTGGCAGTGCAGGTCAGGCCCTAACCCTAACCCAGGCAGCACGGCCCAGGGCTAGTGAATCCTGCACCTCACAAGGGGTCCAGCCCCCTCCTTGGAGCTGACGGAGAACTGAGGGAGAGCCAGGGGTCTCTGCCTTCCTGCCCGGTCATGCAGCCCTCCTCTGCCTGCAGCCTCTGAAGAGGTCTGTCCTTAACCATTGATCAGTTAACAATAATCAAAGACTACTTTATGACTTGTATACAGTTTGGAATACTTCTTCATTTCCCACTGCCAGACCACACCCTCCTCTGCCTCTACCCTCCCACTGCCAGACCACACCCTCCTCTGCCTCTACCCTCCCACTGCCAAAGGAAGCTTCTAACTCCAGGAAGACCAACACGACAGGAGTCAACATCGACAGGTGAAGATGTGAGCCTCACACCACGACACTCCTCTCCTTCCTCTTCCTCAGGGCTTCATCTGCGTCAGGAAGACGCCAGCCCTACTGGGACCAGCGCCCAGACCCAGACGTCCTCTCCTCACAGGGGGTTAGAGGAGGACTCCTTCCCCCGCCCCTCACCCCCCCCCCCCCCTCCTCAGAGCAGCACCAGACACACAGTGCGTCAGTAACCTGATTATCCCAGCTGTCAGTCTGAGGCCCAGGATCCTCCGCTCCTCAGACAGGGATCACAGCGTTCCTCAGCTCTGGGAGTCTGCAGACGACCAGGGAGACGGACAGAGCTCCACAGAGCACAAGACAGCACAGGGACAGCACAGAGCTCCACAGAGGACAACACAGCACAGGGACAGCACAGAGCTCCACAGAGGACAACACAGCACAGGGACAGCACAGAGCTCCACAGAGGAC
Source organism: Hypomesus transpacificus (assembly GCF_021917145.1). Lineage (NCBI taxonomy): Eukaryota > Metazoa > Chordata > Actinopteri > Osmeriformes > Osmeridae > Hypomesus > Hypomesus transpacificus. The sequence continues at coordinate 3,116,146 of NC_061068.1, read as the reverse complement.
AACACAGCACAGGGACAGCACTGAGGACGCAAAGGACACAGGACAGCACAGACATCACCAAATATTACAGGACAAACCAGGACTTTACACTGAGACAAGAGAGAGGAACAACACAGGAACCGGTATGGAAGAGCAGGTTTGGTTCACAGGGGAGACTGGATGTGTCAGATGATGCTGTGCAAACTGCTTTAACTCATTTAGATTGACTAACTAAAGGCGCTTGTATTTGTTTAGTTTTGAAACTGCTCTCTTTTTTAAAGTATTGTGTATAATTGAGTATAATGTATGTTTTCAAAGCTATGATCAGATTAGTGTGTTTGTGTGTGTGGGGGGGGGGGGGGCGTGGAGGGCTGATGTGTGCTTGTTTTATGTAGTGTTTCATGTCGTATCTCACTCGGTCTTCAGTTTGCTACCATCCTGGTGGGACTGGTGTTCCTGGTGCTTCTGAAACCTGAGCGTCCTGGTCTGTGCTGGGGCACAGGACGTGAGGGGAAGAGAGCCCGAGAGAGTCGAGGGAGGAAGAGCAGAGGAAAGAAACTCTTATGAGGCCGTCACTGGGCACGGAGGGGGGTGGAGGGGCGGGGCGGAGAGGGGCGGGGAGGGGCGGGGCGGGGGTAAGCAGGATACCAGTAGTGGGTGGACCCAGGAGATATGAATCAGATCCACACACAACAAGCCTGTCTGTTCCACGCTCCCTCTCCACCAAGCAGGAGTGCAGGCACTAAGCTGGAGTGTGTGCAGGCGGCCCGTGTCAGGGGCGTCGCAGACGGAGATCTTTTCCTGTTGCTCCGTTGTCTTACATCCTTCTCTGTGTCTGCCTGCTTTCCTCAGCCAGGAGACGAGGAGGAGCTAGAGAGAGAACCCTGGATCAGCTGTGTTCCCCTGGCCTCTACGCCCTGACCACCCCATCTACACAGGACAGGCCTGGGCCTGGTGCCTCCAGCACAGACACCCCCCCGACCCGACCCGGACGTAAACATGGAGCCAGCCCCTAAGGAGGCTGACACCACGCATGCCAAGGTGGCCCCCAGCCAGAGGGCCGAGACCAGGGACTCGCCTGAGACCGTGCCCGCCGTCAGGCTCAGGCCGCCTGGGGTGCTGAAGCTGACCCGCAGCCTGTCCAAGTCTGACTCGGACCTGTTGGTGTGGCCGCAGGCGGAGGAGGATGGCGCTCTGGGATGCCGCGGAGGGTCTGTGTTCGACTGCAGCTCGGGGCAGCAGGACCAGCAGAGGGTGGAGCACTCGCCTTCCTTCGCCTCCGAGTGGGATGAGGTAATGATTCTGCTCTGGTGCCGAGGAAAACATGTAGGGATGGACAGAAGGAGGGGAAAGAGGGAGGGAGGACACTGTGACCGAGAGAGAGGAAAAGAGAGGACAGAATAACATGCAGGAGTCTGGAGAGGACGAAGAGCAGCAGGAGATGTAGGCGTCCAGAGCTCTCTCCTGGCCCAGTCAGGCTGTCAGGGCAGAGAGCCTGAGGGCAGGAGCTGCTGAATGCATGAGTGCCCTGTTCCCCCCCCCCCCGCTGCCCTGCACACACGGGGCTAATTGGCCTTGTGCTGTCACTCCTTATCCCCTCAGCTGGCTTCACATGGGGTCTACCCACGCTCCGGCTTCACTGTACCCCTCTCCTCTCTCTGCCTCCCCTGCCTCCCCTGCCTCTCCTGCCTCCCCTGCCTCTCCCGCTCCGCTCCAGGGTCTGTAGTGAAAGGCGACAGTGCTCACTTCAATTTTGGCAGCACTTCCTCCTCCCCCAGTCCCGACCTAACCCTGCCCGCCCCTCCCCCCTGCCCTCCCCCACCTGCCCCCCACCCCCCAGTCTGAAAAACTGTTTACTCAGACTGGTCTGGCAGGGTGGGGCGTCCTGTTCTCAAGGGCATCCTGTTTTGCAGCTGCCCCCTGAGTGTCTATTCCTCTTCCAAATGTTGAGAGTTTATTGGAACTGAGGCTGATGCTGAGGCTGGGGCTGAGGCTGAGGCTGAGGCTGGGGCTGGGGCTGGGGCAAGCGCTTAGAATGTGAACAACCCCTCCTCTTGATCTGAGAGAGAAGTAGAGACAGAGAGAGCACAGGATACACACACACTCACATGCACATATACACACACAAGCACACACATGCACATATACACACACAAGCACACACACACATGCACATATACACACACAAGCACACACATGCACATATACACACACAAGCACACACATGCACATATACACACACAAGCACACACACACATGCACATATACACACACAAGCACACACATGCACATATACACACACAAGCACACACACACATGCACATATACACACACAAGCACACACATGCACATATACACACACAAGCACACACATGCACATATACACACACAAGCACACACACACATGCACATATACACACACAAGCACGCACAAATGCACGCGGACCAATCAGGTTGTGATTGGGGCTTGTTCACATCAAAAGACATTGATTGAAGACAGATGACTACAGAGGATCTTAACATCCCTGGCGCATGGTTTTATCAGGTCAGCCTTTGTCTGGAACTCTTTTGTGGTGGTCTTCTTGTAGCCAGCTGTTGTTGTTGCTAACTTATGCTATGCTATGATAGGCCACGCTAGGCTACGCACTGACAGTAGCCTACTACTGTACTGGGCTGTGCTAGACTTCAGGCAACGCTAGGCTACAGTAAACTACACTACGCTACGCTAGACCACATCAGGCAATTGTTTAGATGGGGGACAATTACACTACAGTAGTAGGCCAACAGTTTTAACTTTGCACAATAGAGTTGGAACAAGCAGCCGGATATCTCCACTGGGGTTTGGAGATCCCGATGGACCGTGTGTCCTTGTTCCAAGGCCAACTGCAACTGTTCGTACCAGACACAGACCTCATCAGTGGTGTAGTCTGGTGATACGCAGGCATGTATCACAAACCCAGGAGACTTTCCCCAGGAAACACAGGTAGGGGAGGGCACAGGAGAGGGAGAAAGGATTGGGTAAGTGACATTTTGCCCGCTACTTCATTCGAGACACGGCTGCTAGGTTTACCCTGTGGAGCTTGTAGGATCAGAGCAGAGTGATGATGTCACATCAGCAGGGAGCTCTGGGCAGGGAGTGCGGCTTGTTATTGCTAATTGGGTTAAGCGCTTTAATGGCTGCATACTGCCATTCAACCCTAAGCCCATAGTTTAATGTGATCATCAGGAATGTGCACATATGGGAGAAGATTAAAGGGGCCTCTTACCGTACTCTCGGACAGACGCTCATGATAACAAATATTTTGACGTATTTTAGTAAATATATATATTTTAGTAAGCCTATAGCTCCTTCACATTATACTCTTCAGCGTTCCTCCAAAGCGAAACCGTTTCTTGTCACTTTGAAGCGCCTGACTGAGCAGCATCTGAGGTGTAGTTTACTCAACACCTCCGGTTCGTCAACTCAAACAGCTCCAGGCAACTCATTTTAAAAGTTGAGTTTAATGATCAAATGGGGGACCCAGTCTGGTGAGGGACCCAGCCTGGTGAGGGACCCAGTCTGGTGAGAGACCCAGCCTGGTGAGGGACCCAGCCTGGTGAGGGACCCAGTCTGGTGAGGGACCCAGTCTGGTGAGGGACCCAGCCTGGTGAGGGACCCAGCCTGGTGAGGGACCCAGTCTGGTGAGAGACCCAGCCTGGTGAGGGACCCAGCCTGGTGAGGGACCCAGTCTGGTGAGGGACCCAGTCTGGTGAGGGACCCAGCCTGGTGAGGGACCCAGCCTGGTGAGGGACTGTTGCTCTACGGGCTCCACAGCAGGTGAAATTGAAGTGCTCTGTAAAAAGATTAACAATTTATCGGCTCAGAGTACAGGACGATCACCATGAGATTAGCGCAGTTCATTGTAGTCCTCTTAATAAGCCCCTACACTTAATTGTGCTTTATCTTCTCTCTACATCTCTCTCTTTACCTAATGCTCCCTCTCTTTTCCCTCCCCCTTCCCCCCCCCCCCCCTCTCTCTTTCTCTCTCTCTCTCTCACTCTCTCTCTCTCTCTCTCTCTCTCTCTGTCCATCACTCTCTTCAATTAGAGATTAGAATTATTCCTAGCAGGGCTGAGACTCTAGCCAGCACCGAGACAATCTAACAGGGATCCCTGAAGGTTTCATGGTAGCTGAGTTTCTCTGCGTATCTCATCTCTGTATGAGATGCCAGAAACGAGGTCACCACCAGTGAGGCAGGAAACACCAGGATGCTGAGATGCTCCAGTCCTCCTCAGCCATGGTGGATGGAATCCAGCCTATTTTTGCCTTTAAATCTATATTTAACAAGGGGTAATGTTATTCACAATATACAAATAGCACGCTTCATGACTGTGTTGTGTGTTACACTGCTGCCTACACAGCAGCAGGATCTTGTCGAGGCTGTGGAGATCTTCTGATGTGTTCAGCTGTGAAAGCTAGGCTTTTAATAGCTGCAAGGTTTTAAAAAAACTCTTACCATTGCCCTCCAGCTAATTCCCCCCCCCCCCCCCCCCCCCCCCCCGCGCCTGGTGAGTGCAGTACTGGGGGGGTGTAATGGGGACGGGCCAGTTAACGCCACTCTGATTCTGCATTCTAGATCTTTTGAATTAAAACATTTTTGGGGGGCCGTAATGAGGACCTGTGTGTTCATGTAGGAGGGAGATAGGAGGGAGATGGGAGGGAGATGGGAGGGATGTTGGAGGGATCTGGGATTCAGAGTACAAGACAGGAGCGGGGTTTGGCTGCAGGCAGAAGGGCTGCAGGCAGAAGGTCTGCAGGCAGAAGGTCTGCAGGCAGGAGCCAGGCGTCCCTAGTGTCTGACTTCCAAATGAATCACGTTTTTTTCTGAGTGTTGATGCCACTAGCAAAGTGCATCAGGCTTTTCCAAACACTAAATATTACATCACAGAACTCTCTCTGTGTCTGTGCTGAGAGACAGATTGAGCTTTTCAGGGTTTTTTGCTAGACAATATGCAGATGACATCACAGGGTGGAACAAAATTCCTGGTTACACTAGGGTAGGTAGCTTAGAGGCAGTCACAGTATAGATGAGTTAGAGGCAGTCACAGTATAGATGAGTTAGAGGCAGTCACAGTATAGATGAGTTGAGGCAGTCACAGTACAGTTAGAGGCAGTCACAGTATAGATGAGTTAGAGGCAGTCACAGTACAGTTAGAGGCAGTCACAGTATAGATGAGTTAGAGGCAGTCACAGTACAGTTAGAGACAGTCACAGTATAGATGAGTTAGTCAGTCACAGTATATCTCTCCCTCTATCCATCTCTCTCTCACACTCTCTCCCTCCCTCCCTCTTCTCCCCCTCTCTCTCCTTCCCTCTCCTTCTCTCTTTCTCTCTCTCTCTCTCCCTATATCAGTCTCTCTCTCCCTCCTTCTCTCTCTCTATCCCTATATCAGTCTCTCTCTCCCTCCCTCTCCTTCTCTCTCTCTATCCCTATATCAGTCTCTCTCTCCCTCCCTTTTCTCCCCCTCTCTCTCCCTCCCTCTCCTTCTCTCTCTCTCTATCCCTACATCAGTCTCTCCCTCCCTCTCTTTCTCTCTATCCCTACATCAGTCTCTCTCTCCCTCCCTCTCCTTCTCTCTCTCCCTACATCAGTCTCTCTCTCTCTCCCTCCCTCTCTCTGTCTCCTCTGATGGTTTAGTCAGGATGGATGCTGGTTTGGATCCATAGTGTTGTCGTGGCTGCAGATGGTGTGTCTGCTGCACAGATTGATCCTCCTGTCCTGCAGTCCTGAACAGCTCCCTCTGTTTCTGCTGACTGGGGATGTTAAGACCCCATCAACGTTCCACGTCTGCTCTTATTCCATTACCTCAAACCAGCCCTGCTGGCCTGCCACCTCCCCAGACCCCCCCGCCCCCCCCGGCTCCCCCGGCTCCCCCGGCCCCCCCGGCCTCACCCAGAACACCACTCACCTCCCCCCTCTCTCGGGGTCTTCATGACACACATGGGACACATCTTCCTAAAACCTGTAACATGATACAACATAGTAATTTCAAAAACCATTACTGTCTTTTGTTAACTGTACCGACAATTTAAATGTTTCCAAATGTTTTGGGGAATAAATTATCTCACAATTGTTCCTTGAGGTGTGACCTCACTTCCTGTTCCTCTTCTTCCCCCTCAGATTGAGAAAATCATGAACCTGATTGGAGAAGGCATCGAGTTGTCCGGTGACCAGCCACCCACACCCTCAGGTGAGTTTGATTTGTCACGTGTCACATCCCATCTGGTTGGGATGCTGGGGAACTTGCACGTGCATGACGCTCACAAGCCCTGAGTTATGTAAGATGTTCATGTTATGGTGTCAAGGTCAGATCAAGGTCAGCTATGAACAGAATCTCTATGGGGCCAACCTGCTATCATAGAGATACGAGTACTCATTCATCCTTATAGGTGAGGAAACAATCCCATTCAGCTCGGTGTGCAAATGCTGTTAACTGAAGTGTGTAGGGGGTGTCTCCACTTTCAGAGAAACCCAATTCTGAAGTCACTTTTCTGTCAGTAAGCCAGGTGCTGTGTGTCAGTGATCCTGCATGCTGCAGAGGAGAGGCAGGTGCTGTGTGTCAGTGATCCTACATGCTGCAGAGGAGAGCCAGGTGCTGTGTGTCAGTGATCCTACATGCTGCAGAGGAGAGGCAGGTGCTGTGTGTCAGTGATCCTGGGTGGATGCTGCAGAGGAGAGCCAGGTGCTGTGTGTCAGTGACCCTGCATGCTGCAGAGGAGAGGCAGGTGCTGTGTGTCAGTGATCCTGCATGCTGCAGAGGAGAGCCAGGTGCTGTGTGTCAGTGATCCTGGGTGGATGCTGCAGAGGAGAGGCAGGTGCTGTGTGTCAGTGATCCTGCATGCTGCAGAGGAGAGCCAGGTGCTGTGTGTCAGTGATCCTGTATGCTGCAGAGGAGAGGCAGGTGCTGTGTGTCAGTGATCCTGCATGCTGCAGAGGAGAGCCAGGTGCTGTGTGTCAGTGATCCTGTATGCTGCAGAGGAGAGGCAGGTGCTGTGTGTCAGTGATCCTGCATGCTGCAGAGGAGAGCCAGGTGCTGTGTGTCAGTGATCCTGGGTGGATGCTGCAGAGGAGAGCCAGGTGCTGTGTGTCAGTGATCCTGGGTGGATGCTGCAGAGGAGAGCCAGGTGCTGTGTGTCAGTGACCCTGGGTGGATGCTGCAGAGGAGAGGCAGGTGCTGTGTGTCAGTGATCCTGCATGCTGCAGAGGAGAGCCAGGTGCTGTGTGTCAGTGATCCTGGGTGGATGCTGCAGAGGAGAGCCAGGTGCTGTGTGTCAGTGATCCTGCATGCTGCAGAGGAGAGCCAGGTGCTGTGTGTCAGTGATCCTGTATGCTGCAAAGGAGAGCCAGGTGCTGTGTGTCAGTGATCCTGCATGCTGCAGAGGAGAGGCAGGTGCTGTGTGTCAGTGATCCTGGGTGGATGCTGCAGAGGAGAGCCAGGTGCTGTGTGTCAGTGATCCTGGGTGGATGCTGCAGAGGAGAGGCAGGTGCTGTGTGTCAGTGATCCTGGGTGGATGCTGCAGAGGAGAGCCAGGTGCTGTGTGTCAGTGATCCTGCATGCTGCAGAGGAGAGCCAGGTGCTGTGTGTCAGTGATCCTGGGTGGATGCTGCAGAGGAGAGCCAGGTGCTGTGTGTCAGTGATCCTGGGTGGATGCTGCAGAGGAGAGCCAGGTGCTGTGTGTCAGTGATCCTGCATGCTGCAGAGGAGAGGCAGGTGCTGTGTGTCAGTGATCCTGCATGCTGCAGAGGAGAGGCAGGTGCTGTGTGTCAGTGACCCTGGGTGGATGCTGCAGAGGAGAGGCAGGTGCTGTGTGTCAGTGATCCTGCATGCTGCAGAGGAGAGGCAGGTGCTGTGTGTCAGTGATCCTGCATG